>NW_027104206.1:104387-478995 GCF_902728285.1 Clytia hemisphaerica
TAATTAGTGATACTCATTGTAACACGCTTCGTTGTGCACTGCCAGTCTGAGAAATCCTTCTAATTGCACGCTTAACTTCCGCAGGCGTAAACTTGTAAATGCGCGCTTATCATAGTGCGCCCGAGTCCACCCATGTGTAATTGCACGCTTAATTTTCCGCCCTGCTTGAAGAAGCTTGAGTAATATAGTGGGGCTTACTTTTTTAAAAACGGATGGAACCATGGTCAAACGGACAAAAACTGATTTTTGAATTGGAATCTTCGTAAAATTTTGCGTAAAATTGACCAAGCATTCCAGATTTTTTTCCGAGAAAACTCGAGGAAAATCGTCTATTTTGAACTCGCACAAACGAAAAGTGTTTTCATTTCTTTTCTAATAACTTGTAAATGATGTATCTCAATGTAAGCAATGATTATAATACTGATTTAGATTATTTAGAACATGAAATTGATAGGTAAAAACACTTTTAAAAACCTTACAATTTGATAGCCGTGCAATTACGCGTTTAAATCTCGGAATTTTAAGCGTGCAATTAAAAGGATTTCTCAGACTGACTGCGGTGGAGTGCATGACGTAACTCGCGCGGCAACTAACTCGCCTTCTGTTGGAAGATCATATTGGGCGTTTTGGCGTTATCACCCTCGAAGCAGCGGGCGCCTTTGTCTTTCCGCAACTCTTTCCACCATTTTATAGATGGCCTTAACAATAATAGATCCAAAAGGGCGCCATAATCTTGGAAGATAATTTGTTTTGGTATCCGGCTTTGGGAAGTAGCAATGTTTTTGGTTGTTTTCGATGGAAAATGGTAAGAAAAAGTATCATTTAGTTTTTGCTGGCTTATAGAATGGCAGGATCCTGTATCGTTTCCCTAACTGCCAGGCTAATATTTTCCTTTCAATGCCCCCTTTTCTAAAAGAAAACATCACCAAAAAAATTATAGATTTGAAAACTATTATTTATGCTTTGTGAAAAAGAAAAACATTTACCTACCCGTACCTACCAGCCTACTAAGTTGACTTTCTACGACCAAAATCACCCATCACCCAGTTAAATTTTGGAATTTTTGGATTTTTCTTGCCGCCATAATGAATCCGATTTTAAAAGTCAGTAGTCAGAGCAAAACAAACCCGATTTTAACAACCGATAACTGTCCGCATGGTCCGCATATACTCCGCCTTAAGCAGGGGCGGCAGTTGTGGGCGTGCGCCCAATAAAAAGAGGTGTTTTTCGGAGACGACCAATGACCCGAAGGCTCCTCTTTCGATAACTAACTACCCGGTAATAGGGAGGGCAACATCTTTCCCTCTTGATTGCTCCACTTAACCCTTGATCCTTCTTTTGGTTAATTTGCTGAAAAGTACCATATTTATTTTGTTTTGGATTTTGGAAGTCTTTGGTATTATGAATGACCCGGCTGCGCTTGGGCTTTAACCCATAACCTTGTAAACCGTAGCCGGATGCTCTACCACTTATAGACGATGCTATCGTCCGTTAGAGGGTCATCAAACACAGGAAAATATACATGCGTAAGGGTGTCAGGGCTGGCTTACGGGAAAAAGAGTGTGGCGGCAGAGTTTGGAACAAACAAACACTGTAAACACCTCCGTCAATGCTTACTTACAGTACTCCGCCCCGGGCTAACCACATTTTCAAATTCATCCCGCCTCCTAAACTATTCCCATTTTTTAGTGATCTTTTGTAGACGATAGGATCGTCCACCTTATCGGGGAAAATTTCGTCGGGGAAAAATGACGAAAATTTTGGCCAAGTGACGAATATTTTCCCCGGCCTTAATGCGTTTACCAACTACCAGCAAGTTACGAAAATTTTCCCCGGCGAAGTTTTCCCCGATAAGGTATCTGCCACTGCACTACGGTGGTCAGAGGACATAAGTTAACCAAAATAGAATGAAATGGTTTATCCGAATTAAAGATACAGGACGAGTGTGCTAAATAACGTTGGTTAGGTGCGTGTCGTGGGATCTCGGGTCCGTGGGTGTTCGTGAGTTAAAATTGCTCGTGGGTTCGTGGGTATGTCTTGTTGGGGGTCAGTGGGTTCGTTGTTTTTTGAAATTAAACATGGGATTAAGAATCGTACAAATTTCAGCTAAAAAAATATAACGTGCGAGACGCAGAGCGCTATCGAATCCACGCGAACTTTTTCAAAACGTTGATTCGTGAAAAAAAACCCATCAAATTTCTACCGTGAGTATCACAGCACAAATATATATTTTCTCTGAAAACTTGGTCTCTGGTACACCACCCAGGGTTTCAAATTTAGCGAAAGAAAATCTCATGAAAGTTAATCCGATTTAAGTAGCTTTTCAGGATATTCTGAAATTGTTTAGTATTCAAAAAAAATAATAAAACACTAAAAATCTTTTTTCAAAATATTTATAATATATTACAACAAAATCTCAAATACCTTAAAAAACCAAAGACTAGTGCAAAACTTATCAAAAAATTGTTTATAAAACACAAAAATCAACTCAAATGATTAGATTACGACAAAATATCACAAGCAGAACGTCTTCAATTGAATACCCTAAATGTAAAACAAGACTCGAAAATCTACCAATTCAGTATATTAATGATAAATCGTAAAAATGGTAAACAACTCGAAACCTGATGAATCGGAATAAATTTCAAAGACTTTGTGGGTTCATAAAAATTCATAAAGCAAATGAGAGCTTATATGGTACGAACCGTGTATGGACAAGATATCACAAACACCCCCTTTTCTAACAGACCTAGTAGGAGTTTTTCAGCCAGTGGGGGTAAAAATAACGGACTGAAACTCGATGGGGATTGATATTTCCTCATTTTTTATGGCTGGGGATTTCAATTCTTTTGTTTTCAAGTCAGAAAATTCAGTGGGGATGGGAAAAATATCTAGTCTATACACGGATAAAAAATTCTTTAAAATTCCGAAACATCAGACGACTTTTCTAAAATGTAAATCCTTTCTGCGCTTAAAATGATAAAAACAAGAGTTAAATATTCAGTTCAGACAAATTTCGAAGCTTCTATTCTTTCAAACCGTGGTTTTTCGCTATCGTTCGTTTCACCACTGGCCGTCCGCTTATTCCACTGTCCACTTTTTTTACGTTTCTTAGTAATCATATCGGAAAGCTGTAATAAAGCTTCCTGTAACCCATCGCCGTAACGTCCCGAGGTTGGATGCATATGCCAATTAACTGTAGCCTTCAAACTGTCCAAGTCAAGTTTTTTCGCTAACTCAAGCGTAGATATAGAATTGTCTAGATCTTGTTTATTAGCTAAAATCAATAGCGGTATCCCATATGAGTCTTTACTGGTTAATATCTGGTCTAGTTCGACGCGCGCTTCGTCGAATCTTTCCAGATCGGAACTATCAATAACGAATATCATAGCGTCCGATTTACGTATGTACGCACGCCATAACGGTCGTACGTCATCATGCCCAGCAGTGTCCCAAACAACAAATTTCAGATTTTTAAAAGGTCGTATCGTTTCTACGTTAAATGCGGTCGTGGGTGTTGTTTCGTGTATATTTTCTTTGAGTTTCATTCGATACAGTAGCGTTGTTTTACCACTGTTGTCTAAACCGAGCATCACGATTTGAAGTTTCTTGGTGAAAAGGTTGTTGAAGTTGTTGTTAATCGAGTGCATAATCGAATTTCCCATAATCTTGCAATTAGTAAATATATCTGTTTTAAAATGTACGACTGATAATTTCCTTTCCTCTCCTGATATTGTGTGGTCCGTTTCGTCCGTAAGGTAAGGTCTCTCTAGCTGATATCTTGTCCAGCGATTCTTTTTGTAAAAACAAACAATACAACAACGCTAAAAGCCAGGGAGTCCGAATGGCTTTTATTCGATTCAATTTGAGGACGCCTGAGTTTATTCTCCTCTCAACATAACTGAACTCAATAGTCTTTAGTATGATGACCGTCGTAATTTAAGTGTTTCGTTTTTCGTTTTTGATCGCACCTCGAGGAGCTCTGAAAAATATCAAGAAAAAAAATTTTGATTAAAATATTAAATTTTGAGTAGTCATATATACTTATCTTTTTGAAATAACTTTCAATCATAATGTCGAAGCCTATGTCGAGTTTGAGAAAACTGCACTAAGCGAATTGAAAAAATGGCTTCTACATAAAAAACTCGAAGTTTGTCCTATAACTTTCAATCATAATGTCGAAGCCTATGTCGAGTTTGAGAAAACTACACTAAGCGAATTGAAAAAATGGCTTCTACATAAAAAACTCGAAGTTTGTCCTATAACTTTCAATCATAATGTCGAAGCCTTCAGTTCGAGAAAACTGCAAGCGAATTGAAAAACGCCTCTACATAAAAAACTCGAAGTTTGTCCTATAACTTTCAATCATAATGTCGAAGCCTATGTCGAGTTCGAGAAAACTGCAAGCGAATTGAAAAACGGCTTCTACATAAAAAACTCGAAGTTTGTCCTATAACTTTCAATCATAATGTCGAAGCCTATGTCGAGTTCGAGAAAACTGCAAGCGAATTGAAAAACGGCTTCTACATAAAAAACTCGAAGTTTGTCCTATAACTTCATCATAATTAAAGCCTATGGTCGAGTCGAGAAAACTGCAAGCGAATTGAAAAAACGGCTTCTACATAAAAAAACTCAAAGTTTGTCCTATGAGAAGGTTATCATCTGAAGATTCACCTGCTTGCTACAACTAATCATTATTGTTAAGAAAGAATCTTAGTTCCCATAACGTCTTTTTTGAATCTCTAGTAAACGACAAGAAAACCTTGTTAATCCTATCCCTCTCAAATCTACCAAATAATGAGTAAGACAGTAAGTAACCTTAGAATTAAACCAAAGATTCAAAGTTCAAAACCACTCAGAAAAAAAGAGCGACCGTGTTGGTCTGAATGGTTCTATTACTGGTAAAGCTCTTTTTATAGAAAATCTAAAGCTGTAAATTGAAATAAAATCTAAGTTGTCATAGGACGTTTCCAAGAGCTGACTGAATACCTTTCTTTCTCTCTAAAATAAACCCCAAGCAATAGACTACCTTTTGAATAATATATAACTTTTATTACTTTCATGACTAAAATTAGAACAGGTTCCATTGACAAGTGCCTTCCCCCTTTATTCAATGTAGTGATGTCAAATTTATCAAATGTTGTCATAAGAGGGATCCTACCTACAAAGTAAACGAAATCAGTCACTAACCTCACCCATGGATATCTTATATAAAACACTAGATAGAGCTACTCTGTATTTCCCAAGCAACGACACGTGAAGCAAAATAATGCACCATCTTTGCTGAAAGTAGGTCACAGTTCGGTACCGGCAATTTGTTCAACCAAGGAAAAAATCTGAATGATGCGAAGCGACACGGCGAAAGATAGGCTTGATCGATCAAATTGCCGGCACCGAACTATGGTCTACTTATCAAAGCTAGCGGATTATTTTGATTCAAATAGGGACTGAGTAATTCTACCTAGTGTTTTATATAAGATATCTGTAAGCACACCATGAAAAACAAGGCCAAGCTCAAGTACAATGGCATTATAACGTGATTAAACAAAAACAAGCAACATGCTGAATGGACCTACCTAAAGTCTGTCCAGATATAATTGGCAGTGGAAACAAGAATGCCTGTAACTTTTGATAGTCAAATATAATTATGGAAATTTTTTTTGCTTGTTTTAGAGAATCAAAAGCGCTATATTTGAATGTATTTTTGGTTGAAAAATTTGCGAGTTTTAGTGGTTAAATTTGTGATTGCAAAAATTGAGCTTTTTTTCTACTTATGCTATAACATTCATTTTTACATCAGTGGTAGTTCAACCTTAGGTTAAGAAGTTTCTTAAATTTCAAGGGCAAACAAAAAAGTCCTTCGGAAGATATGGGACCCGAAATACCCCTTGGTAGCACTTTTCTGTGAAATATCAAATCTCCAACTTATTACTAAAAACGGGGGTAGTGATATGATTGATAAAACAGTTTTTCGATCATAACACATTTTACGATCTTTTTAATGACCTCATAGCCAAACTGTGTTTAGTGTTTTGGCTTTTTGGGAATTAGCAAAGTTCTTTAATGACTTAAAAATAACAAAGGCAATATAAGTTCATGCTTTATCTTTTCAATAAAAGCAATTATACTGTGATTTCACTTTGTTTCGAAATAATCAATGATACCAATAATACCAATGAACCAACACTTAACATTTTCCAACTTTTAATTGCACTGTTCAAAAAAGATAACCCCCGTTTTTAGTAATAAGTTGGAGATTTGATATTTCACAGAAAAGTGCTACCAAGGGGTATTTCGGGTCCCATATCTTCCGAAGGACTTTTTTGTTTGCCTTGAAATTTAAGAAACTTCTTAACCTAAGGTTGAACTACCACTGATGTAAAAATGAACGTTATAGCATAAGTAGAAAAAAAGATCAATTTTTGCAATCGCAAATTTAACCACTAAAAATCGCAAATTTTTCAACCAAAAATACATTCAAATATAGCGCTTTTGATTCTCTAAAACAAGCAAAAAAAATTTCCATAATTATATTTGACTATCAAAAGTTACAGGCATTCTTGTTTCCACTGCCAATTATATCTGGACAGACTTTAGTGATTAACATCAGATGAAAATAAGAAAAAAGTGACAATAATTATACAAAAATTCAGAATGGAAAAATAAAGCTTGTGTGTTGAATAATGTAAAATGGTAAAAAGGAATTTCCCCAAATACGAAAATCACTTGAACCATTCAGGCCCAAAAAACCTTTTAAGCTGTTTTTAGCCCAAATTTGCCCAAAATAATTTTCTTAAAATTCTGGCTTTCGTCACATTTTGGGCATTGCCATTTTGCATCATTGTGCAAAAAATCAGAAAATAATTATGAGTCAACATTGAGAAAAGCTATATTTTCTTATTTGGTTAAAGGGAATTTCCCCAAAATACGAAAATCCGTCTTTTAAGGCGAATAAGAATTTCCCAGGAAAAACCACTTCAGTCATTCTTTAGAGAATCTTGCCCTCCATCTTTGTACAAAAAATCAGAAAAAGTAATAACAGGATTTTGCACAAAGTCCAAAAAACCCTATTTTAGGCAGTTTTTGGCCCAAATTTGCCCAAATATATTTTTTTTCGAAAATCTGGCTCCTTCACATTTTAGGCATTACCATTTTGCATCATTGTGGCAAAAAATCAGAAAAAAATAATGAGTCAACTTTGAGAAAAGCTATATTTTCTTATTTGGTTAAAGGGAATTTCCCCAAAATACGAAAATCCGTTTTTTAAGGCGAAAAAAAAAAGAATTTTCCGGGAAAAAAAACTTCAGCCATTCTTTAGAGAATCTTGCCCTCCATCTTTGTACAAAAAATCAGAAAAAAAGTAATGACAGGATTTTGCACAAAGTCCAAAAAACCCTATTTTTAGGCAGTTTTTGGCCCAAATTTGCCCAGATATATTTTTTTTCGAAAATCGGGCTCCGACACATTTTAGGCATTGCCATTTTGCATCATTGTGCAAAAAATCAGAAAAAAATAATGAGTCAACATTGTTAAAAGCTATATTTTCTTATTTGGTTAAAGGGAATTTCCCCCAAAATACGAAAATACGTTTTTTAAGGCGAATAAGAATTTTCCGGGAAAAACCACTTCAGCCATTCTTTAGAGAACCTTGCCCTCCATCTTTGTACAAAAAATCAGGAAAAAGTAATGACAGGATTTTGCACAAAGTCCAAAAAACCCTATTTTTAGGTAGTTTTTGGCCCAAATTTGCCCAAATAAATTTTTTCTCAAAAATCGGGCTCCGTCACGTTCTGGGCATTGCCATCTTGCATCATTGTGCAAAAAATCAGAAAAAACTAATGAGCCAATCCTGAGAAAAGCTGGTAACAGACGGAAGGACGAACGAACGGACGGACGAACGGACATGGGTTACACGTCTTTTTTTTTTTAAGAAACACACTTTTAAGAAACATGAGGCTCAGAATGCCTAAAAACTAAGAAACATCTAAGAAACATGCTGAGGCTGAGAATGGGAAAATAACATTTTTTAATTCGGTTTTTTATAAGAACCTTTCAATCAAGGCTAATTATGTCAAAAAGTTTAGAAACATGTAAGAAACATTTAAGGCTCAAAAGGCCGATTTCTTAAGAAACATTGAGGCTGCTTGGTAAAACTAGTTTCTTAAAAAAAAAAAAACGTGTAATTTATAGGACCTCCACCGGGGGACCCGGAGGTAGGTCCAAAAATCAGATCTTTTATATTCAAACACACAGGCAAAGGTAGTAGAAGAAAGACAATTCCTTAAAAGATGCCAGCAGCCTATTGGTCGACACAAATCTTGAAATCGAAAGAAAGATATATTAAAATGATGCTCGAGTTAAGAATATTTGTCCAGTCGCTTGGATACAATGTAATGAACATTTTACAAGGACATCTATTATTGGAATGCATAAATTCGTTACAGATAGTGACAATCAAGGGAGATGATTTTATTCCAACGAGAGATCGAAAAAACTCGAGACGGATAGAATCGACTGTAAAGCGACGTTTATCGCTTCGTAGTACACTCTGTGCGCATTGTCTGTCTGATAAAAAAATTCCCGTACGGTGACCTCTGCGATGAAGTATGATTTATAAATAGTAGCACAACTCATATCGTCTCCCCTCTCTCGCCAAAACTTCATCGCAGCGCTCGGTTTGAAAAATCTCAATTGAGAAAAGAAAATCACAGCAGACCCTCTACGGCAAGGAGTTTTGAATTTAGCTGTATATACTGGGTCTGTGTACAGACAACTGTAAAACCAGTTTGAATAATTTCAAATTCCCATCCCCTCAAAAGTTACTTCATAAGAAAAGTACCATCAGAAAGAAGAGGGGGAGTGAAAAAAGCTAATTCTACGATCCACCTTGCAGTAGGATGTAACACTTCAAAAACAACATAACAATAATAGACAAAAAATATCATTTACAGGGGAAATGAGAATGGTGGGTAGTAAAAGTGAAAAGCTAATCATTTTTCTTTTTTACTCTGAAGTAGATTTCAAGTTTCAAGCTAAATCTAGTCTTTTTTGATAAGCAATTACTTTTTCCTGAATCTTTTCGATCGCTAGTCTTGTTTGCTTCAATTGTTTTCCTTTTTCTATTCTGCTCAATAGCCCTTCGTTCAAACAATTTCTTAGCTACCTAAAAGTTGAATTTTAGAATTTTTCAAATACAGTAAGGGAACTGATTTTGACGAATTTGGCGAGTCTTTTGGCGAATTTTTAAAAATATTGCTACAACGTCAAATCATGAACAATGATTCGATTTGTACCCTTTCCATTTTTTACGTTAATCGTAGCCCATGAAAAAAATGATTTGTAAAAAATAATGAATTATATCATTTCGGAACACATAGAACTCACAAAAATACAAAACTGAAAAAATCCACCGAAAAACATGTATTTTCTAGAAAGATGCTTTTGATCGATCAATCAAAACTTACTTAAAGTTGACTGAGTAAAATAAAAGTTTGACTATCAACCCAATATCTCTACATATCTGTACCCCTAAAAAAAAAAAAAAATTCATTTGGAAACAATTTCCATAACTATTATTATTTTCGCTTCTTCACTTTTTCATTCTTTCAATCTTATATAATTTTTCTTGGAGAGAGATCGGAAACACAAAAGGGTAAGAGAAAAAGAAGTGTTTTTTGTTAGAATTATCTAAGACCAAAAAAACTGACTCTCGACTCAAAAACTGGTATATAATATACCTGCAGTTGCTACAGAAATTGGAGTATTTACAAATTATGTTGTTGAAGATTTGAAACTTCCAAGTGAATCAGTCAACAGTGTGTTAATTTTGGACTGTACTGAAGTAGTTAGAAATTTTCAGTTTGAAATATATTTGAAATATAAATATATTCTTAAGAAAAAAACGAGGTAAGATTTTTACGATGAATCATAAATGATTCAACCTTTTTTTCTCTTTAACTGTTTCATCTTCTTTTTCTCCATCGTTCCTTCTACAAAGAGATTTCTCCTTAATTCTTCCATCTACGTTAAAATTTGAAAAGGGGTCTTACTGGGGGGATTAAAAAACCGACAAAAACCAGCTTGCTTCAGTGTAAAAGAGCCCACAAAAATCTTTAATAATTTGAAGAATTCCAACGTTAAAGAACTTCTGTAAAAGTAAGGATTTGTAAACGAAAATTTCATGACTTTGAGTAGAAATTTTCAAAGACAAAAGCTCAAAACAAACCATCTCCAGACTAGTACTATCACATTATACACATTCATATTCACGAACTAAGATCTAGGAATGAAGGAAGCTTAAAAACATGGTCCCTATGGTCTCGGTGCTATATATCCGTTACTAACACCACACGCACGAACATTGATTTCTATTTTTCAATTACAACATTCATGGATGCAAGATGAATGTTAGATGGACATTGTCATGGTCCTTTGAATGCACTTATTTATAAAACAAGAATCAAAAAGGGGTGGAGTTTGAAAAAAATTCCAACCCTCGACTCGAGAAAAGTCAGTGATTTTTTCTTCCTAGTTTGAATCCTTTCAAAGCCCATGGTTTCCCAAAGATTCTGTTAGGTGAAAAACAGATAATAAAACCCTTTCAAATCTCTTTTCACATTATTTTGATATCTATCAATTCCATCAAACAAAAAATATTGAAGAATAAGATGCACATTTGACTTGAAACATTAAAAACCGAAACGAAAAAGTCAACAAACGGCAATGAGCTTTGAAATTTCTGATATATGAACCAAAAATCTAGGTACACAAGTGAGAGAAAACCCATATTACCATATCCGCTAAAAGCATCTTGAATGATAAACTGATCTCATTTTCACAATTGGGGATATTATTTCGGTTTAAATTGGATAACATATCAGGAAATGACTTTTGATAAGAAGAAATGAGAGCGATTAGAAAGATGTTGTCAATAGATTAAAAGCCACCTGTCAAAAGTGCTTCAAAAGCTGTCAGAAGTATTGTCAAATTTCTTACAGACACACTTGATAAATAAGAACAACAAGAAATCCATTTATTTTTGTGCTGATTTTATGATTGAAAACTTATTGACCATGCTTAGTTTTGAATTGAAAAGAGTTGAAAAACTAAGTGATCTTAAAATTCGGAGGTATATGATTTATCGAATCTGAAGGACGTTGGTCCAACAGATATCTCATATAAAACACTACATGGCCTAGATAGAGCTACTCTGTATTTCTCAGGCAAAGACATGCGAAGAAAAATAACCCGCCATCTTTGCTGAAAGTAGGGCACAGTAGAAATCATGGTTTTCACTGTTGAAACTTTTAGACACTGCAATTAATTCGAAATTTCAATCTAGCATTTCGATCTAGCAAGCTAAATTGTGAAGTCATATCATTCAAGATGTCGAATTAGTGCTTCAGCTAGGGTAGGAAAAGCTCTTTCTAGTGTTTTATATAAGATATCTGTATTTGGTCTAGTACCCTGAAGTCTACCGGTCTTGAGTCGAGCCTCTGCAAGTCGTGTCTCTCTACCGATCAAAAAATTTTTCCATAAACCCTGTAAGCGTTCGATTAAACGAGCGCTGGAAAAAAGGGAAGTAACAGAGAAAAGAAAATCAAAAATATTTAAGAAAGAACAATCACTATCCATAATATAATGAACAACAGAAGTGTAATTCCAAAAAAAAACAAATCAGAATACCATCTTTCAGATTGTAATTTGATCTAATTGGTAGTAATAAGCGTTATTGAACGAAACTCAAAGAAGGGCGGGAGGGATACTTTTAATTAGGTCGATTACACTGGGCAATAAAGTTGTTAATTACGGTTTATTATCAAAACTAATTCGACTGTGCATATGTACTTTCATTGACTTATCTCAATAAGTAAATGATCTTTCAAAACCGGCCATATTTCGTAAATTTCAACCAAGATTGACCAACTTAACCGCTTAGATATGCATCGAAGTTTATTATTGGTACATAGATATCTAATCTTTGCAGTCAGTACGAAACTAATGTGACGCGACGAATGAAATAATTGAAGTTACAAGACACTTGCAGAAGATGGACAGGAAATCGTGTCTTTTTGTGCAGTCAATCCTAGTCTCTTCTACCCAACCAGGGCTGTTAGAAACTTTTTGTTCCAAAATCAAACTTCATTAGAATGATGAAACGTAAAGTTTACTCATCACCACGCTGCTCCACGCAAACCAAAATATAACCAATAAAGCAAAAAGATCTATGTATCAAATCATACAATCATAAAACTGCAAACCAAATGTTTCCTTGTAGCCGTGAGAAAGCAACTTGCTTTATCTATAAGTAGACTTCTTCAAATACTGAGAGTTCTGTGTTCTGTGATCTTGTAAACTGATCTTTGTTTGAAATATCAAAATCTTTCTAACTAATGTTTGCACAATCAAAATGTTTCTCGTCGTCGTCGTAAGAAGCTTAATCAAACGAAGTTGTAACGTTGAGAAAATTATCTGGAAAAGCTTTTTTCTCTTTTCTTCAAGTGCCAGGAAATTAGCAAAATCTGGTTGTGGATTTGATGACAGATTGTCATGTTACAAGTTGACAGCTTTATTTAATAAAAATCTTTTTGACAGCTTCGATAAATTCGTTTATTTCAAGGTGACTGAGAAAATGTTCAAAATTTATGACGATTTGCAGAAGATTGATTCAGAAAAAATCTCGAAGACTTTTGCCAATTCATGACACCAATGTCAAGAATACATAACGGCTTCAACTCAGCCTCCCTAGCCTTAAAATATAGATCCAAAACTCCTCCTCAATTTAAGGAATCGAAAAGATAATCACGGGTTTAAAATAACTATACCCTACATTCAATATTTCAGAATCCTTTAAACCATCATATTAAAGGATAACTGATTGATTGGTTTATACGAGTTCTAGTACTTCCTTAAAAATCCAAGTCAAATAAAGAAAGAAAATTATTTTGAAATATTTTGAAATTATAGATGCAACTTAATTTCGCAAGCAAGCAAATAAAAAATAAATAAACATACATACATACGAGCAATTTACTACTTTTTATAACTTGATTCAAATGAAAGACATTACGACATTTGAGCAGATGTTAAGTGCAAAATATTTAGCTTTGAATACGACTTCAAACTCACGAGCAGAACTCTATTGCCTAGGGATAATGCCAGTATTAATTTCTACCGTGTGAAAAAAGGATGCACGACAAAACCAAATAACTTATTGTCAACAGTGTTTCAAAAAACTCAAATAAATCACCAACCCAGTGCAAACTTCATCGAAACACACAGAAATCACAGTGCCACTTTTAATGGGTTAACACATTGTTTGTGAATCTCCAATAATCACAATCACCAACCCAGTGCAAACTTCATCGAAAGATGGATATGACAGTTCCACTTTTAATGGGTTAACACACTGTTTGTAAACCTACAATAATCACAATCACCAACCCAGTGCAAACTTCATCGAAAGATGGAGATGACAGTGTCACTTTTAATGGGTTAACACGCTGTTTGCGAATCTCCAATAATCACAATCACCAACCCAACGCCAAGTTCATCGAAAGATGGAGATGACAGCACCACTTTTAATGGGTTAACACATTGTTCGTGAATCTCCAATAATCACTATCACCAATCCAGTGCAAACTTCATCGAAAGATGGATATGACAGTTCCACTTTTAATGGGTTAACACACTGTTTGTAAACCTACAATAATCACAATCACCAACCCAGTGCAAACTTCATCGAAAGATGGAGATGACAGTACCACTTTTAATGGGTTAACACATTGTTCGTGAATCTCCAATAATCACTATCACCAATCCAGTGCAAACTTCATCGAAAGAGACAGAGATGACAGTGCCACTTTTAATGGGTTAACACACTGTTTGTAAATCTCCAATAATCGCAATCACCAACCCAACGCAAACTTCATCGAAAGATGGAGATGACAGTTCCACTTTTAATGGGTTAACACACTGTTTGTAAACCTACAATAATCACAATCACCAACCCAGTGCAAACTTCATCGAAAGATGGAGATGGCAGTGTCACTTTTAATGGGTTAACACGCTGTTTGCGAATCTCCAATAATCACAATCACCAACCCAACGCCAAGTTCATCGAAAGATGGAGATGACAGCACCACTTTTAATGGGTTAACACATTGTTCGTGAATCTCCAATAATCACAATCACCAATCCAGTGCAAACTTCATCGAAAGATGGATATGACAGTTCCACTTTTAATGGGTTAACACATTGTTCGTGAATCTCCAATAATCACTATCACCAATCCAGTGCAAACTTCATCGAAAGATGGAGATGACAGTACCACTTTTAATGGGTTAACACATTGTTTGTGAATCTCCAATAATCACAATCACCAATCCAGTGCAAACTTCATCGAAAGAGACAGAGATGACAGTGCCACTTTTAATGGGTTAACACACTGTTTGTGAATCTCCAATAATCACTATCACCAATCCAGTGCAAACTTCATCGAAAGATGGAGATGACAGCACCACTTTTAATGGGTTAACACATTGTTCGTGAATCTCCAATAATCACAATCACCAATCCAGTGCAAACTTCATCGAAAGATGGATATGACAGTACCACTTTTAATGGGTTAACACATTGTTCGTGAATCTCCAATAATCACAATCACCAATCCAGTGCAAACTTCATCGAAAGATGGAGATGACAGTACCACTTTTAATGGGGTTAACACATTGTTCGTGAATCTCCAATAATCACAATCACCAATCCAGTGCAAACTTCATCGAAAGATGGAGATGACAGTACCACTTTTAATGGGTTAACACATTGTCCGTGAATCTCCAATAATCACAATCACCAATCCAGTGCAAACTTCATCGAAAGATGGAGATGACAGCACCACTTTTAATGGGTTAACACATTGTTTGTGAATCTCCAATAATCACTATCACCAATCCAGTGCAAACTTCATCGAAAGATGGATATGACAGTTCCACTTTTAATGGGTTAACACATTGTTCGTGAATCTCCAATAATCACTATCACCAATCCAGTGCAAACTTCATCGAAAGAGACAGAGATGACAGTGCCACTTTTAATGGGTTAACACACTGTTTGTAAATCTCCAATAATCGCAATCACCAACCCAACGCAAACTTCATCGAAAGAGACAGAGATGACAGTGTCACTTTTAATGGGTTAACACTGTTTGTGAATCTCCAATAACCACAATCACCAAACCAGCGCAAACTTCATCGAAAGAGACAGAAAAGACAGTGTCACTTTTAATGTGGTAACACTGTAAATTTCCAATAATCGCAATCACCAACCCAGCACGAACTTCATCGAAAGATAATCGAAATAGTAGCGGAAGAACCTCCTGAATTTGTTATTCCTAGCTTTTGAATCTACTTGCGGATATGCGTTTCGTCTTTCCTCACTCATTAGAGCAGCTCAGGCAAGTAGGTATCAAGACTGGTGTTGTCATCAAAGTGCTCAACACAACGAGTGTTAAAATTTGCATAAATTGAACGGACTAGCACAGACTGAACAGAGTTTATAGATTTTGTCTTGAAATATAGATTTATGCGATGAAGCTTACCTCAAGAAGTGGACTCTATCAGCCTCTGTTCCATTAACTCGTCCCATTTTTTAGCCACGATCTAAATAAAGGACAAATCAAACAAATCAATTAGATGATTTCATAGCAATCTACTAGCTTCCGTTTGTTATACGCATCAAGGAAAAGAAAAAGTTTCTTGATAAACATTGAGTTTCATGTATGAAATAATGGTCGAACCAAACGATTTGAATTCGAAATTTTCTTCAACCGAGGGGGGGGGGGGTTGAATGAAAAAGTACGTACTTCCCAGAGGGGGGTATAGGGTATAGCCATTTGCGTACGCTTGCGTACAGGGGGGAGGGGTACTCGATTTTCGACATTTTAGTGCGTACGTACTATGTGGACGGCCCCTTAACAGACAAAAATATCTTAATTATGTCTTCTAAAAGATATTCCACAATCATTCATCGAAGACGAAATAAAAAAAAACGTAGAAAAAGTCAAGTCAAAAGTCACAACATGAAAACTTCTCTTTCTATATAAAATGTAAGTAAAACATTTATTAAACAAAAAGAAACAAGAAGATCTTTTATTTGTCAACCCTTACCTGTTCATATTCTTTGTCATTTTCTTCTTCTTCTGCATCTTTTTCTCTTTCCTCTTCCTCTTTATTCGAAGTATCATCCAAAGACATTTCGAATTTTCCACGTCTTTTACCTAATAGAAAAGCATAGTTTGATATAAGTGATTGGTAGCTATTCATTTATTTCTAATTTCATGTGATTTATTAAACATTGCTCATCTAAGAGTAAAGAAGGACCATAGATGCAATATTTAAAAATTCCAAGCAAATCTAAGCCATAATTGGGTCTAAATCCGTAAAAAATTCTAAAGGATTGCTAAACCAATGTATTGTACCGAGAGGCTGTTAAGAGAATTTCTGAATTGCTCGATTTGTAGATTACAATACCTTCTATAATATGACCAGGCATGCTTTTCAATTCTACCGTTTTGCTTTCATGGTCGAATGATACTATTCTTGCTTCCTGAAAAATGTATCGATGAAATTTTTAAAATGTAGATCAATTAATAATAGAAATCTCGACAGAGGTATGACAAATAGAATGTGTCCAACAAAGGTTGTTATTGATAGTTACTTTCATCAATGGTTACAAAAAACATCATTAAAAAATAATATTTGTTTGTATACCTTGTATTCTGTGACATATGGTTGATAATTCTCAGACATCTCAAACAACTAAAAAAACAAAAATGTTGTCACAAGCTTACTATCTCAAAATGTTGCCCTTTTCAAGACTTATTCGCTCAAAATGGTGAGTTTTCGCAGACATTGCATAAAAAAACATCAATATTTCCAGAGTTCATAAATAAGATACTCTTCTTTTTTTAATCTACTAAAACTTGTTCCTCAAAATAAACAATAAACCAGATTTTCAGCCTTACTTGGCACTGCTAGGCAATCATAAATCTCGTGCTTTTGAAAACTTTTCACTCTTTCCAACTAAACATTTCTACAACAAAAATCCTCAAAAAGACTTTCCAGACTATGAATTTTTTCATTTCCAGGCATTTTCAGTCGTGGCAACAATGTTAATATGTATTGTTATAATATTAGAAACAAAACAATAGCCTGATATTTCACAGTGCAAGTTTCACACAGCCACATTGTTAAGAAAAAGTCAGTGACAACAAGCAACATGCTGAATGGACCTACCTGATGTTGAGAATCAGATAAAAATAGGACAAATAGCAAGAGAGTAAAAAAGTGTAGTGAGCAGCTTGAATAGATTACCGTGAGTATCCAAATTCAACCCAAATTTTCCCAAAAAATTATTTTTTCGAAACTCGGGCTCCATCAGAAATTAAATATTACCATTTTACATCACTATGCAAAAAAATAAGAAAAAAATACCAAGCCAATCTCGAGAAATACTCATTTTCCCTTAAATATGGCAAAAGCGAATTTCCCTAATTAAGAAAATCTGATTTTTACGGCAAAAAACAATTTACAAAAATCTGCTTGAGCAACTTTTTAGAGAACCTCTATCTTAATGCAAAAAATCAGAAAAAAATAATGAAAGAATTCCACACAAAGTCCAAAAAAACGCATTTTTTAGGCACTTTTTGGCCCAAATTTGCCCAAAATATTTTTTTTTCGAAAATCGAGCTTCGTCGCTTTTTGGGAATCACCATTTTGCATCACTGTGCAAAAAATCAGAAAAAACTAATGAACCAATCCTAAGAAAAGCTGGTAACAGACGAACGAACGGACCTCCGTGGTAGGTCCAAAAACTTAATATTATTTGAACTGTGTTTGAGACTTGTCATGGAAGCCTGGTTTGGTCCATCATTAGCAGTATCTTCATAAGGACTTACTTTGAACGCGATAACGGATAAGACGGGTGGACACTCCTTGATAAGTTCAAATTCATTATAATCTCTTTTAACAGGCTCAATCTAGATAGAAAAAAAAAATTTGATATCAGAAGCCATAGTCAGAACTAGTCAGAGAATCAGATAATTTTGGTGTTGTTAAAATCTTCAAACAAACTTTCAGCAGTGTGAAGTTATACCCAGCAAATACGATTGAAACGTACAAAACTACTATAACTTACTTTTTTTGGAATTTTCACTATTTTAATCTCCTCATCAACATCAACATCCATTTGCCCATTCTGGATAATGATGGAATAATAATTAATTACATTTTTGGATTATCAAATTAAGAAATTGCAGCAATTCTATACTACTAGATCTAGTCCTCTTTTGGAGAGAAACAATAAGCAGATATTCAATAGGTAAAAGTTGGTTATTGAGATTTATTAACCCGAGGTGATGAATATCATCACCGAGGGTTAATAAATCCAATAACCAACGTAAAACCTATTGAATAAACGTTTTATTCTATACCTAAGGCAAAAACAAAAAGAAAACTTGAAACATTTTTTACAAAGTAAAAAGTGCTCACAAAATCGAATGTTCGAAATTCTTCTCTTTATCAACTTTTTAATTACTTTGAGTCATTAAAAATGTAAAGTGAAATTGACAATAGAACTATTTTAAAAGTTTCTTTTCTAGCAAGAGTAAAAACATGCAAAAATCCATGACATCTTCAAAAAAATTTGAATAAAAAAATTGCCATGTGATAATAGCCATGTGATATCGTTAATTATCAAACGGCAGTTTTTGCCTACAGGTATAGAATAAACAGAATTATCAAATAACCATTTTTTTCATAGCATCCACTTGTCTATTTTACTGGCATGGCATAAAACATTAACAATAACAGAAAGTAAAGTTCTTTCACGAGTATACTCTAGTGTGGGGGTGTATGGTAATCTGGAATCCCGCTAGCACGTAATTTTTTTTCTCGAAATACCGATACCGCAACCAATTTTCGTAACTTGATAATAAAATATCCAAAGATTAATATCATAGCTCTTTCCTGAAGGCTTGGAGACAAGAGAAGTTTCTTTCGCGCTGGTGCAACGCAACATGCTCCATTCCACCAACACAAGAAAAAAGTCCCATGGTATCTTTTTTTGTTTCATGGGACAAAAAGTGTGGGAAATACCCAAAAGACACCCTGATTTTGTCCCTGGGACAATGGAGAAAAATTGATTCGAATTCATTTTCGATACACAAAGTTTAAGAAGGATGAGGCAATCATTTTAAAAATTGGAGAATGACTTTTTGCTTCCTCATGATAAACAGTTTAGAAACGTGAGTTATTCTAGCTTCTTGAATGGCCCCCAATACCCCTGTGTCACAGACCCAGTGGGACCCCCACCCCCACCTGGAGAAATTGGCCTAAAAATTGTCCCTTGTGGGGAAATACCCTCAAATCTCATCCCCATCGGGAAATCACACTACACCCTAATCCCCATTGAATATGAAACGGGAAAAAAGTTAAAATATTTCTATTCCCATTGGAATTTTGATGGAGAGAAAAAAGATTTTGTAAAAAAGAAATTGAGTTAGCTAACTCGAAAAACTTCTTGCGAAAAATAAAATTCGAGTTAATTCTAACTAGAAAATCCTTTTTTGAAAATGAAATATCGAGTCAGAGTCGAGTGATGTCATAATTTGCATTTTTATGACGTCATAATTTAGCTAACTCAAAGTTTTCTAACTCAAAGATTCCAGGCCTCAAAATTTTGTACCGTTTCTCTGGGATTTTCACCGAAATACTGTAGAATTTGAGTAAAGACACCATATCCCAAGATAAAAAACTGATATTTATCGTCGCTGTGAGTCATTTTAAATCTAGTCATCCCCTATTTTTTCTCATGAATACCGTTATCCTGTGTTTACAAAGGTCTTATCCTGGATACTGTCTAACCGTACCCCTCTCTTGTCTAGGTAGGAAACAAGCATGAAATTTGGAAATTTTGAGCACAATCTCAAACCTCGACATGATGTCCATTGGTGAAGCCAGATTCCTCTTTTTGTCCATTAATTAGGCTTTCATCATCCATCACTGTACCATTGGACTCCTATAATAAGGGAACATCATAACAATGGGAATTTTAAACTGAAAGGTAAATTTTGAATACCAAGGTATTGGAACGCAGTGCTGAGTGTGCATTAAAAACTGGATTTATACTGACACTAAAAATCTATTTTGGTTTGATTTAGATTGATTTAGTGGAGGTAAGATACTTCCAATTGCTTTTTGGGATTCACATATATAACCTTCTTTTGGTAAGAGCATAGGGAAATATGACATAAACTTTTAAACCTTTAGAATTAAAAAAAACAGATGGTGAAATCACTATTAACCTTTTTGTTGACAATAGCACTACCAATATTCTGCAGTAGTGATCCAACTGAACCCAAAAGGTTGCTCTTTTGTTGACGCCAGGTTTTCTTATGACCCTCTCCATTGTTGACTTGTGATTCTGTTTCTTCTGACTGTGTACTTTCATTCGTCTTCTCTTGGCGTGCTTTCTGAATCTTGCGTTGTCTTCTACGTCGGTTCCGTAAAGTTTTCCCTGAAACATGAGACTCTATGGAAGGAGCTTCTTTCAGCGGTTTTGTAGATGGTTTTTGATCAGGCTCTGTGTTGTAGTGTTCATCCGATGCCAGAACAGACATACTGTTTGATCCTTTGAGGATAGATTTCATTTGTTTATTTGGTGTGTCAGCTATGGAATCGTTTATATTGGTAGTTGTCTGGACAGAAGTTTGATTACTGGTTTCTGGATTTTGAGTAGCTGTGATGTCAGTAGATTGAGTAGTATTTGGAGTATATGTAAAGACTTGGGATACATTTTTATACTTATCTTTAGAAGTATTAATTTTACTGTTATTTCTTGGCTTTTTCAAAAGGGAATTACTTGCTCCAGGTGTGGATGTGGCATTTACTGATAAACCAGACACATGAAAATCAACTTTGTTAGTTGTATTGTTATTATTAGAATCTGCTGTAGAAAGTTTGTTTTTCTTTTTAGCAGGTGGTTCTTCATCAGATGAGCTTGAAGATTCTGAACTACTGCTTGATGATGAAGAAGAAGAACTATCAATTGTAACGGTAGCAATCTTTTTATTTGGTTTTCCAGTATTTTTGGTTGCTTTTTTGACAGGCTTTTGGTTTTTCTTAACAGTTTTTTTGTTGCTGCATTTTATGATTTCCTCATCTGAAGAAGAATCACTTGATGATTCACTTTCCTCGCTGCTGGAGGATGTATCAGTACTGGAGTCTGAATCGCTGGATTCAGTTTCACTTGTAACATGGCCATTATTTGTTATACCAAGTTGACTTAAGGGGATGGTCTTTTTAGAGTTACTCTGAAAAGTGTTTTTAGCACTACTTGCGGCTGCTGGTGATTTGATCGGTTTGCTTTGTACAGTGTTTGGTTTCTTTCGTTTTTTGAGGGGCTTTTGATCTTCTTCTTCACTTGAACTTTCAGAAGATGATTTTGATTTCAATGGTTCAAACCTAAAAATCAAAAAAGGATCATAAAATGTCCATCTTGATAAATTCAAAATGTAGAAGACTCAAAGGAGTTTGTGAGGACGAAACATATGTACTATTCAACAAAATGTCACTTTTATGATGATAAAAATCTTTAGAGTTGTCAAAAAAAGGCATCACTGGAAAGAATAAGTGCTCAGTACTAACTTGACAATCAAGATATCATTTTCTTGAATGATGTTGATATTTTCAGTTGGTGGAATATAAAAATCATCCAAAAACAATGATACAAGGCCAGACCGGCTAAAGAATCTTCTTTGTATATGATAAGCCAGATCAGACACAACATGGCAGTCTTTTTTGTTGACGAAGAAACAGATTTTAGAATTAGAGAATGATAATTTTATCCTCATGATGTAATCTCTATTATGTTTTTCTTTCTAAAAACAAAAAAGATAAAAAAATTCATTGAAAAATTGTTATGGTCTTGATTAAAACCTCCATATTTTTTAGCGTAACTATTCCTAAAGTCAAGGTATGATAAATTGGGTCTCCCAGTGGCTTTTAATGCTGGACTGTGAAAAACAACAAAACAAATTTTGGAAGTTTTGAATTAAGGGGTCCAAGATCTCAAACCTTTGATTATCCTTTTAATTTTTGACAATGTTCTTTCAAGTTTTACTGGAGGAAAGAAAGAACTACATCTTATTAAAAGAAAATAAGTAGACACATTATTGATGGCCTTGAGATTAGCACAAATTTTATGTTTTTTGAAGGACACCACGGCTGGTTTTAAATAAAGGGATTAAAAATAAACTGAATAATGATGTAGTAATTGGTGCAGTTGTTTTCCTTGCTGGAGACTTGCAAAACAAGAATTCATAGAGAAATTAACAAAACCATTTTATAGAATATTTTAAATCATCTTTCAAAATGGTGCTATCTTTGTAAGAAGTTGTTAGTAAGCATTTGGGTCAGCACCATTGTATGATAGCCTTTCTTCCTTTTTTTATTTACAAAAATCTTTGAATAAAAAACCAATAGCAGAGCATCTCAACGAGCATCAAAGACGATCATTCTTCTTGTTCGCTTCTTGTACATGATTCTGTAGCCGCATTCTCGACAACGTATAGGATCTCTTGTTTTGATTTCATTTTCAGAGTGACATTCACCACAAATATATATCATTGCCTTTGAAGCAGCTGCTCCATTTTGAGTAGAATTATCCATCTTAAAAATATTTTATTTAGCTTATTTGGCTAAAATAATAAAAAGAAGTTAATATTAGATAAATAGATCTTTTAGAATCGGCTCCAAAATATCCAACCTCTTTAGTATCTCCTGAAACACTTTGATTTCACTTCTGCAAAATGTTCAATATAGGTTCTAAGAATGTGAATACCCAACCATTTTTTCCTTTTAAAGATGTAATCATCTTTAATCTCCCTTTATAAAATAGCTGTTGACAATTTATCAGGGATGTCAGAAAGCTTATAGGTATGTAAATAAGTCCTGACGGGACTGGTTTTAATTTCAGAAAAAATATCGTTTATAGTATAGATGTATATAAGAGACATTGTCAGTCTATGCTTAAACTCCTATATCAAGATTACAGGATTTGGAGTGCGGGCTGGTTTTACTTTCAGTTTCAGTGATTTAAATTTCGATTTCTTTTATTCAGTGATTTTTACGGCACTTTGTCGACAATCTAAACCCTTGCATCAAATTCCCGATTTCTTCAGTAAATTGAAGATGAGAAAAAACGTATGCCTTAGGATCACGGATTGAAACAATGAAGGGTGGGGCTGGGTGGGGATTTAAAAGCTGCCCGTCCTGCAAGGCACTGAAATGCCAAAAAGAAGGGTCATGTGAAAAGTGGCAATCTCAGTGGTGGAGATTTGATAAAACAGCTACAAAAGAGCGCTGAGAAGCAATCAGTAGAAGAGACTACTTTTGTTTTTGTTTCAGATTTCAATATAAACTTCTCTCACAGGGGTTACTTGTCAATGTGTTGTGTCAACTTGTCATCATTTTATTGTTGTAAAGGGAAAGATAACAAGCAACATGCTGAATGGACCTACCTGTTAATCACAATCAGATAAAAGTAGGTGTTCTACATTTTATTATTGGTATTGAGCAATCACAATAAGTTTTAGAACAATGCAAAAACGTCTGATTTATTTTCTTTTATCATTGTGTAACTTGGTCGTCTTTTTTTGAAAATTTTATGACGAAAAAAAAATTTTCCGAGAAAAATTACTTCAGCCACATTTTAGGGTGCCTTGCACTCTATCTTTCTGCCAAAAATCAGGAAAAACTAATGAAGCAATTTTGCACCAAGTCCAAAAAACCTTATTTTTAGGTAGTTTTTGGCCCAAATTTGCCCCCCCCCAAAATTTTTTTTCAAAAATCGGGCTCCGTCACTTTTCAGGCATTGCTATTTTGTATCATTGTGCAAAAAATTGAAAAAAACTAATGAGCCAATCCCGAGAAAAGCTGCTAACAGGAAAATGGTAAAAGGGAATTTCCCCAAAAAAGCGAAAATCCGTATTTGACGACGAAAAAAAATTTTCCGAGAAAAATTACTTCAGCCACATTTTAGGGTACCTTGCACTCTATCTTTCTGCCAAAAATCAGGAAAAACTAATGAAGCAATTTTGCACCAAGTCCAAAAAACCTTATTTTTAGGTAGTTTTTGGCCCAAATTTGCCCCCCAAAAATTTTTTTTCAAAAATCGGGCTCCGTCACTTTTCAGGCATTGCCATTTTGTATCATTGTGCAAAAAATTAAAAAAAACTAATGAGCCAATCCCGAGAAAAGCTTGTAACAGACGAACGGACAACGGTCAAATTAAAGGACCTCCCGGTAGGTCCAAAAATAGTAAGACTACCCTAGTTTCTACAGTGGAACCTCTAATTAGCGGACACCATTGTGGAATCGGATTAGTGTCTGCTGATTAGAGGTGTCCGCCTTTTGGAGGGTTTTGAGTTTCAGGCTCAAATTTCGAAATTAAACCGTACTAGGGGGCTGCAAACATGAAATAATGGTTTTAGGCATTTCCCTAAAGACATAAAAACATGAAAAGACTTGAGAAAAGTTATTTAAACACAACAAACTACTTTTTTTCAATCGTTCAAGAAAAGTCTAAAAAACACTAAAAATAACAAAGTCAAATTCAGGGTTGGGAAAGAGCTTGAAGAGCTGTAATCGTTACTTTCATTATCTAAAAGAACGCTTGATTGTTTTTTCTTGTTGTTGTTAATTCTAACAACCTCAAGTCTGTTTGGACTTGAAGTGCTAGTCATTTACTATTTTACTGGCCCGGGAAAGCTTGTCAACTGGGTAAAGGAAATACTGAATCTTTGAAAACAAAATTTGGAAAAAAAACAAAAAAATGCTTGAAATAAATGATTTAAAATCACTTATTGCTTGTATCTTAATGTCTGAAACTATGTTTTCCTTGATGTCCCCTAATTGGAGGGAAAAACAGGTTTTTGACCTTTCCGTGCAAAAATTTTTGTCTGCTAAATGGAAGTGTCTGCTAATTGAGTGTCCGCCTTTTGGAGACTTTTTTATAAGGATTTGACTAGGAAACGGAAACAAATATTTTGTCTGCTAATCAGAGGTGTCCGCCCTTTAGAGTGTCTGCTAAATGGAGGTCCTACTGTAATCCTGATAAAGGAGTTTAAGATTAGACTGTATTGTGGGACTGTGAACTGCAATTAAAGGATATCTGGCAGGACTGAACTACAATTATAATATAAAGAATACCTAACTTTGTATCATGCTGACATACCTTGTCTAATTCCGTCATAGCAACTATCTTGTCTTTTATAAATGTTTATAAATAAAACCTTCTGGGTTAATTGTTTAAAAACTCAATCTAATTAATTTGCTATGATTTGCGGTTATGTTAATTAAATGACTTTGGAGGTTCGGCGAAATGGTGGCCGAATTGCCGTCCCATGTTTTGTCAGATAGTCTCAAGTTTGAGCAGTTGACGGTACACTGTCTAATTTCAGTTAGAGCTTCCTTGGATAGAATAAAAACATACCTGATCAACAACCAAACCTTCTGTCTTGTGTTTACTCTTTCCCCCTTCCCAGCAACTTTTGGTTTAGGTTATGAAAGTTTTAAAATTCACAAGTGAACCTTTTTAAGCTTTATCTGAATAAATCTTGTTGAAAACCTTCTGTCAGGGTTCATGTTGTTGCTATGGCGGAATTAGATCGATCTATCTATCTATATTTTGTAAAGGTCCTTTAGGACCCATGCCATTTTCCGTATGACAAGGTGGGTACTGACAAGGTATATTGACATTACACAAAGCTGCGATACTTTCCGTTTTAACATTGTTTAATAAAGACTACCTACATTAAAAAATAAAGGACCCTCTCCTAACAGTCCCGGAACATGCCCCAAAATATTGCCTCCTTTTCAGGTGGTTGGCAAACGATATCATACTCCAGGATGCAAGTGAAATTTTCCAATCCGCGGACCTAGACGGGGGGTTCGGTTATTATCAGTTAGGGTTAGGGTTGGGAGCTTTCTTAGTCATGGTCTGTAAATTACACACTATAAGTATTTGTGAGTGACAGCTTTCTGCCGTGTCTCGTTGGCGCAAGCCGTTAGGCGTTGGGTTTGTAAACCAAGGTTGCTTGCATTTGGTGGTTCAGAGACCTGTTTCACCGGTACGGTCAAATTTCAGACAAATACTTAGACGACCCACGGCATGGCCGGAGCATGTTCAGGGCCTCTTGATTAATACTTTTTAAAAATGGCCCGCGCAGTTTCGGACCATGTTCAGGCCAGATTTTCGAAAACTTGCTACGATCGCGAGTGTAATTTCAGGACCCAATATTTATATTTTAAATTCCTTATTTTAGCAAACAAATTTAAAAATCTTCATCTTTATTCAAATATATATTGTTCAAATATAAAAGTTAATCATCTATTTTCCAATTAAGTTAGGAAAATTATTAAAAATAATGATTTGAATCTTACATAATATGGTCTTCTTTTTATTCTTTATCCCGTTCCCTTTTCTCGTGGTCTTCTCCTATTCGAAGCAGAATTTTTCTGGATCGTTTTTTGTACTGTCATACAACTTTGTGAATCAAACTGGTATTTGGAACTTTGAATTTGTCTAATGAAAATATTTAACAATGGATGATGATAAACCAGGAAAGGTAAATAACATGGCCCGAGCAAATCCATATCAATTGTAAATACATGGCCCGAACATGGTACGAACAAAATGTTCGGGCCGATTCAATAATACTTTTTTGTGGCCCGAGCATGGTCCGAACAGGCCCGAACATGTTCGGGCCATGCCGTGGGTCGTATACTTAGAAAACAGTTAGAAACACTTGAGAAAAACAGAACATCAGGATAGAAGATAGGAAAGTAGAAAAAAGGAGGGAAATAAGAGACGATGCATCCTGGAGTATGATATCGTTTGCCAACCTTTTCAGGTCCAGCCAGACTCATCCAGACTAGCTCTAATATATATCCAACCTTTCTGATTTTTTTATGACGATGGCTTCCAACTTAACCTGGAAGCCACTGTCATAAAAAAAAAACAGAAAGGTTGGATTCAGCAAAGGAGCTGAGACAGGTCTCTGGAAACTGCGCATCCGGCATGGCGCAAGGTGTGAGTAGATTTATAAAATGAAAGTAAAAAAAAGGTAATTTTATAACTATTCCTCCACACCAAAACAATCCCATTTCCGGTGATAAGAGAGGTTTATTACTTTCTCAACTACTCAATGTTCCAAAGATTAAGACATATTTACAATAGAATAAGGATATATTGTATATTGTGCTGAGTGCTGGACTTGGACCCATGGAAATTTAAAAGTCTGAACGTCGCCATTGCTTCGTATCGCTACAATTGCCGCCATTATGAAATTCGAATTTATGTTTCACATGTTTAAAGATTAAAGTACTCCTCCGTGTGGTTTTTTGTCCCTACTTTGTAAATTATCATTGTTTTTATTGAAGGAGAGCGCCCTTTAACTTTTAAAAGGATTCTTATTGCTCACGTGATGACATTTAATAAGATAAATGGACAAATTTTGATGTCACATATACAAAGCTTTCTTCTAGGTATATTCTTGACTGTTAGGCCATGGCTTAATAAGCACGTTTTCATAGATACAAATAATACTACAATCAAATTTGAGGAAAGAGGAGATGAAACGTTGAGTGTACTTTTTTATTAAAAGTCTATACAGCTTATTTACAATAAAGATGTGAACAGAGGGTTTTGCTTTTCATCTCAAAAGCAAATATACATGGAAGAAATTTACAGTTAGATATTGGTAGAATTTTTTTTGTTTACATATTTAAGGCTCCTGTGAAGACTTTTCTTATTGTATGTCTATTTCTTTTTTGTTTTATTTTCTTCTTTTTCTTGTTCTTTCATTTTAATGTATTTTCAAGAAGAAATAATGAAAAAAGTTCCTTTTTCTCCGCTTTCAAAAACATGTCTTAATATAATACATCTATATATGTTCTATTTTTTCAAGAGAAGAGAATATATCTTTTTGATTTTCTTTATTTTTGCTCTAGTCCATAGCTAGAAAAATATTGAAAAATTGTTGTTTTTCTTCCTTGCATTTTTATCAGATAGTCAAGTAGGTGCTGTGCAGATGATATCTTTTGCTACTGAGTTGTAGGCTGAGTGGTGATGGAAAAGTATGAGGTTAAAACTTGCAGTATTTTTTTCTAATATAACTTTTATAACTATGAATTCATTTATTTGGTATTTTTATCGTTTTTATTTTTCAAGTACCTCATTAAAACGAATATTACTAGTCATTTTATTAACACAAATTGAAGAATTTTTGTTAATAAAACCCCCGTTAATTAAAACCAGTCGCTGTTTCCTTGAAAAAGTAGAAAAATTTGTGTTATTTCAGACCGTGCAAATTTTTCAAGGCCATTGAATACTTGCCTAGTAATATTCATGTAATAGGGTAATTTCCATGTGTCAGCTTGGTTTTCAAAGTCTTACAATGGCTTCTTTAGCAAAGGATTGCATCAATTCGTAAACAAGTGAATTTTCAACAAAGAAAGACAAAGCAGGACTGAAAATTGAGCAAACTGGAGAGGCAATTCTTTAAAATTGGGATTTAAAAATATTCTCTTTTTTGGCTGATAACTGCTATTTCTAAGGTGTAGAAGAGCACGTAGAAAAGCAAAGAGGCACCAAAATTAGTTATTTTAGGCACCTTTTTATGCATCTTGTCTTTCAACACCCCACAAAAAATCAGCTGCTGGGGACAGTCGCCTTGCCTTTACCCATAGCTTTCAGCTCTCCCGCATTGGGCGGGAGACTTGTGCATGCCAACGTTTTCTCCCGCGGGAAAAAAAATTAACCAAATCTCCCGCATTTCCAGGATTTTCTCCCGCATTTCCAAAAATTTTCCGATTTCCTGAAAAAAAATTCGGATTTTGAAAAAGCGGAATGGCAAAATTTCCTAAATTTGGAGAATTGGGATGAAAAATTCCCAGATTTCCCAGACACAATTTCATATAAAATCAGATTTCGCGGGAAAATTTCCTCGATTTCCTGATTTTTTTATTCGGAAAAATTGGATTATCGAGAAAAAATTTCCGACTTGGAGCTCTCCCGCATTTTTGCGAGGCAAAGTTGACAGCTATGCTTACCCCCTGCCACCACCTTACTGACTGCACATACATGAGGAATCATTGTACTCTGGAGGGAAAAATACTCTGTTCGAATTGAAGGACAGGGAGCAAAAACTTCCTAATTTTTGCTCTCAGGTCATCTGGTATTCTGCAATGGCTGATTGGTTGCTTCCTACTCTGATGCTCTAAAGAATCTGATCTAGAATGTGTGGAGCTAGTAGTAGACATGCCGTAGGGTGGTGAGAGAGTTCTTTTTTTGGCTCTGAAAGCATCTAAGATTTGCAAATTAACTAAATTTTTAAGGTGAAACTAAAGGTTTATCTTACAATATAAATTTTTTTTATCTTTTTCACTTTTCTGGGTTTATTCTAAATCATATGGCAGGCTCAACATTATTTCTATTCACCAATTTAACCATTTATGTTGGCCTTTTTATGACTATTTGAGGATTAAGAACATTCTTTCAGGGGCAAAATTTTGACGATCAATATTTCCCAGGGCATATTTTTTGGCCTCTGTAAACTAAAAACTAAGCTTTTGTCAGTTTTTGATATAATGGCAGAAAAAGTTAAAAGCACAATCAAAAATAAATATTGCAATGTGCGTGATGTTCTAATGAAATTTAGGGGGAAAAAGAACATAACTAGCCTAAGAATTGAGTTCAACTGAAATTTCCTCAACTGATGTATGGTCTTTCAATATTGATTCATGTTCAATTTTCATTCAGTCAGGATATGTAATTACTCATTTACTTTTCCAGTTTTAGTTTTTGATAGCATTTGGTTTTTCATCTCTTTTATTTCAGAATACAAATATTAATTGGTGCAAAAAAAAATCAATGAACGATTGATGGTATATTCATTTTTACACTTGAACATATAAAAACATTGTGTCAATATTTTCTTTTCCTTGGTGTAATGTTTGTGTCAATGCTCTGTTTTCTAAGGACAGTTAAGAGAGTAAGAAAGCTTTTGTTTTAAACCAATTCAGTGTATTATATTGCAGTTTTCTTTGTCATTTTTAAGCTCCTCTTATAAGTGAAAATAGATTTGATATACAGTATGTTATTGTTATTAAAGTAACATACTTTTAAGAAAAGTAATTCTCTTTTTACATAAAGTCGTCAATCTCTCAAAAAAACGTTTGAATATGTTATGGTGTTGTCTTTTATCACATAACACGTTTATTAAAAGACATTAGGTTATTATGTGTACAACTTTATTAATGAGTTTTTATTAAGCAACTGTCGTTTATTATGAAATGTGTTTTCCCTTTTGTTTAAGATCCTCTTTGTTCAGTTAACTTGGCAACAGCTATATTTTTCTATTAAAAATGTTCATTCAAAATGCAAAAAAAGTTGTTATTCATTTCTCAGTTAATTGTTTTTGATTTTAATTGCTGCTTGTGTCTGCTGTAGATGACTGCTTTGGAGAATAATAGAAAGACGTTTGTGTATTTTATGACTTTCGAAGCAATTTAGCATTTTTTTCTTTCCATCACTTCCCTGCAAAATGGAATGATTGATACTCCTTTAGAAATTGATTGAAATAGCTTGATTTGATTCATTCTCCAGAGACAAAGTGTAATTTCTACAATTATTTTTCTTTAGTTTGACTGAACTAAGAACACCATATCAATTTTTATTATCCTTTGTTTACCATTTACGATTTCATAGTGTAGCTGAAACCAGTGTTTAGTAATTTTACTTGTTTTATTTAAAATTGCAGTGGTTCAATCAAGAAGATTAAACACAAATGTAGATGGACTGATTTTTATTTACTATTTAATGTTTTACACATTCAATTTGTTTGCATTTTTATCTTGGCAACCAGTTGCTGTCTGGTATCAACCATTTACATAGCATTTTTCATGTTTTTTGAATTTCAAACTCGCTGATTTTTGTGTTGTTGTAAATTTAATGCATACGATAGTAAATATCCCACTTCTCTTTTTAAGGATTATGATTAAACAATACTGCATAACTTATGGATAACAAGGAAGTCAAAGAAAAACAATCAAATGTCTCTTCAAACCTGTTTGCATTAGAATGTCTAGCTACTACCGCAGGACAGCTTCATGAATCAGAAAAATGGAAGAAAACTGAAGATGAAGATACTTCTCATCAGTTAACATCAAATTCAGGTGGTGAGATGACGGAAAAAATTAGCAGTAATAAGGTCCCTGTGGTTCAAATGGCACCAATGTCCTCAACAGAAACAACTTCTTCACTCTTACCGTCAATGAATATGGGAAATTTCTATCCACCACCGTTTCCTCCCACACCACCAAATACAATTCGACCATTTACAGATTTCACCTTTCCTCCTCCATTTTCGCATAGTCCATTTCGTAATTTCATGGATATCCCAGCATCAGGCTTTGGAATCAAAATGGAAGATATGCCTTGGAGGCCAACACTACCACCAGTAATTCCTTCAACAAGAGAAAGTAACGAAAAATCAAGCCCTGCATTGTCCTCGGATACAGAAAAATCAGCTTTTGATATTGTTCATAAAAGGAACTCTGTGTCACCTAATTCAACAAGTAGCTTTGACACAAGTATGGCTACTTTCCCTACATCTGATGCTGCTTCTGTATTAAGCAATGGAAGTAGTATACCTCAAGAGCCGCCACAACAGCCACCATTGCTGTTTCGCCTTGATCAGCCACCTAGTAATAACTCTTTACTAGAAACTTTAGTTCAAGAGAGTCAAAAAATACTCTCTGGTCAGGACGAAGAGGGCTCAAATGCAGCAAATGAAGATGGAAAAAGTTCCAAAAAGCAAGGATCTAAGAAAGATGCTAAGCAAGCAAACAAAACTAATGACGACTTTAAGAGAGCTAGAGAAATGGTCCTCATCTCTCCACAGAAGAAGAGTAGAAAACGTAGTGGTTTGCATTCTGTCAGTGATGTCAAGAGAGCCTATGGAGGACCGCCATTTAAACCTGGGTATACACCTCCCGCAATAAACACTGCAGAAAGTGCCACGTGTTGCTTTTATGAACATACTTTACTTAAAATGGCAACAAGAGGTTTTTGGAGTGGTGACCGTGGACCATTGCAAGATGTGTTTCGTTTGAGTCGTGTAGAGAACTCTGACTTGCAGTACGATATGAAAGCAGTGACCAAACATTGTTACAATGTGGTCAAACAGAAGTTGGAGAATGCTAACGGTGATAAACCAATGATGTATAAGCACATGCGCAATTATGTTGATGAGTTGGATAGGTGAGTTGAAATTCTTATTCTAACGTCTTCTTCATCATATAAGTATTTTTATCAGCTGTAGATAAAAGATGCTCAATAGGGATAAGGCCCGGGGAGTACTACCCTTACTGTCTGACGGGGGTGCTCCGCTGAAGTTCGAAAAATGGACCCTACGTGGGACTCGTTTTTCAAAAGTTTTGCCGAAATTTGCGAAAAAAGTGACCCTGAATGAGACTGAAATTCCAAAATGTTCTCAAATTTTCTAGTTTTTCCCCAAATTTTCCAAAAAGGCACCCTACGAGGGACTGATTTTTCTATTTTGGTGTTTTTGTGACCCTACCTGGGACTCTTGGAAGTTAAAAAAGGTACTCTGACCAGCGGAGCATCCCCGTAACCCATTTTGCCCTAGTACCTCCCCTACTTGCTATGAAAGTATTTATATACAGATATCAGTTTTGAGTTTTAAGTTAGGCTCAAAAGGAAATATACTGTTTGATTGAAGGGTTTAAAGTTATAATTTATCTGCCATGGTTATTCATTGTGTCTAAAAATTATTAGATTATACTGTTTCTATCTTTAGAACACGTTCAATCAAAGAGTTAATTGATTGCGGAAAACTAAACTTTTTTGTTTGAGCTATTACTAAATTGGGATCTCAAGGGGAATGTCAGCCAACAGATTTAATAGCTAGCAATAAAAAATACAAACTGACACTTCTACAGTGCAGTGTAATAATTTTATTTTCAAACACTGTAGTACAAATGAAGCTGTATCTTTTTGAAGAGTTTATTTACTACAAAAACATCTTTTCGCGATTGTTTCTATCAAAATAATCAAAACAAGAGAAACCTATACATGCATCATTCGTGATACTTGATATTGTGAAATCTGAGAATGCTGACAAAATACTCATGATTTGTCAGCTGAGTTATTAAAAAACAATGTTTTTCTTTCATTCTCTGATGTGTCTCTATAATATTGTATTTGCAAATCAATCAGGATTTACATGATGGCGCGATTTTTTTCTAGTACAAATTACTTACAGTAGAGATGATACAGAGTACCAAGCTACTTCCCTATTATGTCATTTTATTACAGAGTTAAGCAGTATTTCAAAACTTGAGCAAAAATCGCCAACAGCTTTTGCTGAAAGTTATCAAAAAAATTTAGAACAGCAATATTCATAATCATGCTTAAGTCCTTAAAATGCTCCCACGTGACCATTACGTAAGCGTTCGACCTATTTGTTGTTTTTTTAATATTTTCTATAATGAATTACAAGTTCTTTTTCATAAGAGATAAACAACTCTTATAATTTTAGGCCTTCTTATAGAACTTTAAACCATGGGAATTAATTTTCGGTGATTGTCGTTTTTGCGTTTTTTTTTATTGAAGTGTTGTGAACATTTTTAATTTTACTATTTAACTTTACTATTAAAACTTTTATTGGTGGGGTAAACTTTTGCTGCTACGCTTAGTTTCCTTCTTTCCTTCTTTCTTTCTTGAATGTTCAATATTTTTAAAGTGTTTATTAAAAGCTCTATAGAGAAAAAACGCATAATCATAGAAAAGAGCTTTTCGACTTGTAAAATTCTGTGAATTTCTTTGATGGTACGATGTTTAAAAACGGAAACGTTTTAATTATAAGAAAACTTTTTAAAGCATTATAGTTCATCCTTATTTAAAGGTTGGTTTCCACTGTGACAAGTATGCGACAAAAAACTTGAGTAATAATATCAAATCGTTTTAACAAACATTCGAACTAAGATTCGTTTATGTTCGAATTTTAGAGTTTAGTGGAATTTCGAGTTTTATAAAAACTCCCTTCTATAAAAAGCAGTATTAAGTCTCTTAACGATAAAGTAATTAAAATATGATCAATATTACTTTCACACACAAAACCATGAATGACGTCTTTTCAAATAAGAGCAATTCTATTCATTGATGACTGACTGACATTTCAGTGATGACTGTGTTTAATAACGTTTTCATAAAAGCTACTTAATTTTATAGTGTACTATTATTCATTTAAGATGTTTTCAAAGTGATAGCTCCTATTTTTAAAAACATCAATTTTTTTTAAACGCTTTCTTTCATCTAGAGATCTTACAAGCTGTCTGTAAAAAGCAATCACTTTTTGTATTTTTTTAAATATAGTTCAGTACATCAAAAACATTTTAAAATAACTTGAATAAGATTTTGAGAACTAACTTTGCAAAGAATGTTAGATTAGATTCCCTTTTCACACATCTAGAGATTGCAATAACAAGATATATAATGTGTCAAGACTACAGGCTAATAATTTCGTATTTCAAATCACTCTGCAGCTGACCGGACAACTTAAAACAAAGGTCCAAACACGTAAATTAGCAGTCGGAAGAAAATTTTGTCCGCGCTGGCGAAAAATAGTCGGAGGGGCTCTATGTCAGACTCAACACAGACTCTATTTTCCGCCCCGCAACATATTACGTTTTATAATATACAACTATGCTATATCATAATATCATAATAATATATTACACGGACGATAGCATTGTATATAGCTTCCATAAGTTCCTATAAAAAATTCGTTTCCCCTTCTGGGTAATCAGATTTTTTAATAAATTTTCAAAAAATGATTAGCTAGAATTCTTAGATAATGAGAAAAAGTACTTAATATCTAAATGAAAACAAATCAAAACTTGTTCATTTACATGTGTTTTGAATTCGAGATCTCGAAGAGCTATTTATCTATAAACCTTAGGCTTCTGCTCATCCTCTAGCGAAAAAAGTTTCCTACATAGGAGATATATCTATAGAGGTTTGCGAATCAAACTATATAAACCTTTGCAAGTCTTCAAGTCTTTTATAAAATCTTCTCTCTCTAAGAAGCGCTCGCTGTGTCATTGGCCATAATATTTAATCGTAGAAATTTTAGCGAAACTAATTTTAGCGTTTTAGCGAGTTTTCCCTATCCACGCGAAATTTTTTGAAATCGTGATTCGCTAAAATAAATCTCGCTAAAACACGCCGAATCGCCAGACCGCTAAATTTTATCCGCGCGAAATTTCTGGTTGTATTGGCTTGATACATTTTAATATAAGTATTCGCTAAAATTTATCTACGCGAAATTTTTTGAAATCGTGATTCGCTAAAATAAATCCAAAAATAATCAAGATTTTCCTGACTCGTTAATATACGCTAAAATTAGTCCCGCTAAAATTTCTACGATTAAAGTACACGCTTTTTGGACCTACCCCGGTGGGGTGGAGGTCCTATAAATTAACCCGTGTTCGTTAGTTAGTTAGTTAGTTCGTTCGTTCGTTAGTTACCAACTTTTCTCGAGATTGGCTCATTCAATTTTTCTGATTTTTTGCACAAAGGTGCATTACTATAAACCCTCGAATGTGACGGAGCCCGATTTTCGAAAAAAAAAATTTTCCGGCCGGTAGAACCGGAAATGTCCCGAAAAAAGCGGTTTTTTGAGATTTTCTCGAGATTTTATCATTAGTTTTTTGCGATTTTTTGCACATAGATGCACATTAGTACTGCCGAAAAGGTGTCGAAAACCGTTTGCCGAAAAAAAATTTTTTCCGGTCTGTAGAACCGGAAATGTGCCGGAAATCGTCGTTTTTTTCACATTTCCGTCACATTTTTTCAACTTATTTAATTGTTTCTTTACAGAAAAATGTTCTTTATGATGGATGCCCAAAACTTAGCATTGTTTGATTTTCCAAAAAAATCATCCTTTGAATCCGGAACTCCTTTAAAAATCGCCGGAACAGGCGAAAACCGGCGTAAAACGGTTTTCCTTCATTTTTTCAACTTATACTCGACAGATTTTCATGATTTTTCGCACAATGATGTAAAATGGCAATGCCCAAAATGTGACAGAGCCCAATATTCGAAAAAGAAATTTTTCCGGACGCTAGAACCGGAAATGTCCCGAAAAAAGCGGTTTTTTGAGATTTTCTCGAGATTTTCTCATTAGTTTTTTGCGATTTTTTGCACATAGATGCACATTAGTACTGCCGAAAAGGTGTCGAAAACCGTTTGCCGCAAAAAAATTTTTTCCGGTCTGTAGAACCGGAAATGTGCCGGAAATCGTCGTTTTTTCACATTTCCGTCACATTTTTTCAACTTATTCAATTGTTTCTTTACAGAAAAATGTTCTTTATGATGATGCCCAAAACTTAGCATCGTTTGATTTCCAAAAAAATCATCCTTTGAATCCGGAACTCCTTAAAAATCGCCGGAACAGCCGAAAACCGGCGTAAAACGGTTTTCCTTCATTTTTTCAACTTATACTCGACAGATTTTCATGATTTTTTGCACAATGATGTAAAATGGCAATGCCCAAAATGTGACAGCTAGAGCCCAATTTTCGAAAAAGAAATTTTTCCGGCCGCTAGAACTGGAAATGTCCCGAAAAAAGCGTTTTTTTTAGATTTTCTCGAGATGAATGATTGATTAAAGTGTCGATATTATTTTTCTTTCACCGTTAAACATCGATGCGTTTCTTAATTGCTTTCTCCGTTCCAATAGATATATAAATCGAAATTTAAAATTATACATTACTTCCATTAAATTCTAATTATTCGTTTTATAAATAGGTAGGTCCATTAAAGTATTACTTGTTTTCATAAGAATGTCCATGATGAAAATGGCAAAAATAATTAAGAATAATGCTAAGAATATCACCATCATGGAATTTGACTACTCAAGCTAAGAATGCCATTTCTAGAGCATTTTCAATTATAAATTGCCAATTACCCCTAAGTAAGGATCACTCCTTCACGAAAATTCCATTTTATGCTTGAGACGTATGTACCGAATGTTAAATCTAGTCTCAATTAGGATCCTAACCTAAGAATGCTGTAAGAATTTTTAGGATGATTTTCCCAAAAAAAGTTAAGAATATCCATGATGAAATGGATTTACACCATTCTTATAAAAAAAAAGCGTGCATACAGTGTGTACCAAAACAGGGGGCATATTTCTTTATAAAGTAAAATCCTCAAAACTCATTATCTAAATCGGGCTTAATATTTGAAATAAGATTACAATTCTCTGTTCAATCAATAGATATTCAATTCCCAAGATGATTGAATTATTAAATATAATTAAGTCATAAAATTTGGTATAAATAATGAGGATTTTATTTTGTATGAAAATGTGTCAGCTTTGTTTGGGACACGCTGTAATATGTTCAAATCTTTCGAGTTTTCTAAACGTTAATTTGTGAATGATAAGTAAAGTCAAACAGCCTCACTTTGAACTTAAACGGTTATATTTCCCTTGGTGGTCGAGTTGAAAGGGAATTGACTGTACTGTACCTTACCAATCAAGAAAAGCTTGTGTTATTTCACGTCTCCTGCTATTCAAAAATAATTTGATATTACGTATCAAAATCGTGTAACAAACATACAACAATTATTTTGTAATATGATCATTTTATTTGTTAAACTACACTACTACCGTATTATAATAATGGCACGTCGTCTTGGATGAGTTTTATAAATTACACACTGCTGTTTGTTTTTAAAAACATCTTACTATAACGACGTTCAAATGTTCAGGCCCGTTAACAATCTGAGATTATACATCCCTGTGTCAGAGATGTGAACCTATCCTCCATCGATAAATGTGTCAAATAAATACCCCATTTAACAGGGCTAAGGTTTGACCGGGGGCACTCGACTCAACCATAACGTGAAAACAACCATACGTGCGGCCCAAAATTTGGCCTTTTAAAAATCGGACCCTTAAAGCCTTAAGGGCAGATAAAACTAATCGTGAAGTTTATGTAGGGGCTCTTCATTCCCAAAATCCTGCATAATTCAGAAGCAAAATTTAAAGAACAAATGCTTATTTGTTTGTAAAATCCATTTTCTCGGACGTCTCGGACGGAAAACGATGTTTTGACCAGTTTTGACCACGGATTCAAGAGAAAATATTATCCCCAATGGGAATATGTACACGGAAAGATGTTCTAAATTTTTGCACTTTTTTTTTAATTTCTACTGTATTTTGGAACTGTTTAACAATGTAATTTGACTTACTCACATATTAAAAATTGGGTAAATTTGAATTGATCAAAAATTTCTCAATAGGTCATTGAAAACTGGGCTGTGATAACTCCTTCATTTTTCCTGTTTGTATAGTGTTTCTAACGTAACACCAAAATGACATGTCAATACCAAGTAAATGCTAACAAAATCATTTCAATCTTTTGTTGACCAACCCATTTCAATATTACTTCCCGTACCTTCTTTTAAGACTTTTTATTTATTGTGATGTTTTCACGTCTTTCCTCTAAGCACTCTAAAATCGAAATCGTTATGACTTTCAAGTCAAGCATACAAATAAAACCTGCCCCAGCCGGCACACAACGTTGTTTTAACGTTCATCTAACGTTATATAGACGTTGTGAACGTTAGATAAACGTTAAAACAACGTTGTGTGCCAGCTGGGGCAATACATCTATCTACGTTCACGACACAAATCAACAAAAATAATCTTTATTCTCTTCAATATGTTCTTCCGTCTCTGACGTAATCTTTGAGCAGATTCTGATACTCATGATAAAGCTCTAAAGGAGTGGGCCAATTTTCTATCGGAGAGGGATGGTAGTCGGTCTTTGATTGTGTTATCTCCAGTCCTTATCTCCTTAAGCGAATGTTTGATAGTATATCAATGGACTCGGCTGGGGTTCATGCCCCCGCTGGGGTTCAGGCATTAAAGTCTAAAGCTCGAAGGGTTAGAGTAGAATCTCTAACCCTTCCCAAGCAAGCAATAGTAAAGCCACTTATTTCCCATCCAGAACGTGCTTAGAACACGCCTCAATCATGACAACGGATTGTATCTAGCGGTTCCTTCGTTTTTGAGGACTGCATTTTTTGAAATCTAGCGTTAGATTTTACTTTCAATCCGGCGTTTGTGTAAAAACCACGTGCAGGCATTCTGGATGGGAAATAAGTGGCTTCATTTCCCATCCAGGAGTCTCACCCTTAGGGCTTGGAAGTCAATGGGTTCAGGCCTTCCACTGCGAAATCCGTGACATGGTCTTGCGAAACTCCGTAGTTTAAACAGTCCAGATATTGAAAATTTCCCCGATATTCAGCACTTTAGCGTGTTAGAATGCAAAATTTCTACATCGGGTATCAGATAACCTCACATGTGAAACTCTGCTTTGACCATTGATTCTTTCTTTTCTTTAGTTACTTGGAACGTATTTACCCAGTGTCTTCGATGGCAATCAATCTGTACTTACCGACTGCTTCCGATTACAGCATTGCAACATGGCATGGAATCGTCCCTACAGGTATAAAAGGATTCTCCTACGTAGGCTTTATATTTATAGTTTTCGAGGGCGCTTTTCAAATAAAATATTATTTTTAAAAAATTTCACGCTTCATACTTTCTAAAGCTTCGTATCTGGGCCTATCGGGGAAAGTCAGTCTGAAATAGCGTTATTCAAAGTATATTACTGCAGGGTCAAAATCGAAATTTTCTCCCGTCGGCTCAAACCATGGTTGCACCCCCATAGTCAGTATATTTTTGGCACCTTCCGGTACATGGTATGGGCCCTGTTCTCTGTTGTCAGACCCGATATCTACGGAAATTTCAAAATTCATACGCTACGTTCTACGTGAGAAACAATCTGGTACAGAGTAGATTTATAACTGACCACCGTTTGTTTCTCATACTGACGCTGGATTGAAGATAACACTTATCGCCAAATTGTGAAAAATAATCCACGCCAAAACAAAGAAATCACTAGATTCCTAAGGTTCCTTTTCTTCTTGCCCGGGAAAGGTTGAAGATTCCTCTCTAACTATCGGCTTTGACGATTTGACTACTACTTTGGACATAATATCATCATTCATTAAATGTTTTTAACGTTTTTTGGTTTTGATCAAGCCTGAAAATGTTCTAAGAATGTTCATATTTTGCGAGTTGTTTGGTGTGATATTAGAATATTCAAAAAAATAAGGGCGGGGTCCGATTTTAGTCCTGGGACGAGTTCGTTTTCTCACATTCTCTTTTACTTTTCGTTTCCAATTTTCTCTTTTAGTTTTAACTTTGAAAGTATATTTCAGCTTGAGATATCTAGCATTCACTCGCTCGAAATGAATTTTTCTCAATATCACGAATAGCTCCATAAATTCGCTCAAACTGGCGTTGAATATAATATCAATGAATACTAAATAAAGAAGCTACTGTTCTACTTTTTATTTGTCTATTTTAGAAGAACATTTATGTCAGGGAAAATTCGTTGAATTTAGACATGGTTCATAAAAAATTTAAGAGTGAAAGTTTTCTTACTTTCATTTTTATCCTTCCCTTTTCACACCATTCTTAATGTCATTATTTTTTGGGGGCTAGTGGCGTGAAAAGAAACTGCAATAATATATTGTAATGATGTAATGTGTTTTCATCCATTCAACAGGTTGGTCAGAATACCGTCGCGCAGTCGTTATTCGTGAAGTCTTCGAAATTCTTTACAACATTTCATCGACCGAATCAGAGACGATACCTGAGTACAAAACGTATTTCTTTTGTAAACCCGACACGGATAAAGAGCTCTTCCCGTTACCCTTTGAGACAGCTAAAAAGAAAACAAGCGACGGTGAACAATCTACTGAAGAAAATTTAGACAGTGAGGCCAAGGATCAGAATAATAATGGCACCTCGGAAACAAATAATAACGAAAGAAGAGAATTCGACTTGGTGGACGTTAAATATTCGCGCGCTTTCGAAGCGCTTTGGAGGCGGGTCGCTCCTCACGAACCTTACGTCATATTAGCTGACGAAACGAAAACAAGCTTACGAGAGTATTTCGAGAAATTCCCTATCGAGGTTCACGCGCCTTCGGACGAAACTTTAATCGTTGTCGACGATAAGAAATATAAAGCTCGTAACATTTTAGGATTTTTCCGCCGCGGTGTACAACTTGTCGATTATTCGAAAGATACCGGCTCTATGGTCATTGATACGATATCTACCATCAGAAATGTTTCAGCAACCAGCGCGGTCCGTAAAATACCTCCCGGTCGGATTAGCAAACTGGTCCATCCGGAATTACATTTAGAAAACTACACGAACACTATTACGCAAGTGGGTTTAACTAATGCCGACGGAAGCCCGACTGAGGTGCCGGTAAAGGCGAAAATAAGACGTCGACGTACCATTAAACACCGTAATTCAGACGGCGTAAACGGGAAAGAAGAGAAGGTAAAGAAACGCAGAACCAAACATACGAATAGCCAAAGCTTTGATAATGATTTTAAGCACGTGTCACCGTTCGCCTCGACTGATCCTTTTCTAACGCCCACTCCGCCCGTTGTTGAAAAACTGGCCAGTATAGAGTCTATTTGTAACGCCATGAAAATTGAGGGCGGTGGAAATCCATTAAAAATCGAAGGCGTTGATGATAAACAATTTCCAAACATGCTAACGCCTTCCGCCATGACGGCAAGTTCGTTACCGTCTATTTCGTCACATTATCCAGTCTTCACGCCCCCGCCCATTCAAAGAGTCAGCTCGGCCGAAAGTCCGAAATGCTTATCTGAAATTCGAACACCTCAGCGAAGTGAGAGTGGTGGGAGTGGTGGTAGTTATAGCGTGGAATCGTTTTTACCGAAGGAAAACGATAAAATATCGAATGAATCGAGAGACCCAAGGGAATCGATGTTAGACATGCATAAACTGACGATGACTAATGCGAACGATTATCGAGTTAATCAATACACACAGACAATTTACGGTACATACAACACGATTTTTACATATATCTTGTTCATGAATTTTACTAAGGAAAAGCTGTGGTTTTGCTATAAGTTTTGATTTCAAATGTCACCACAATATCACGGAAGTTTATGTGCCTTTTTCGTTAATTCTTTCGAACGCTCTGTTTTTCGAAAGCTAGCATTTTCGTCTGAAATTTCTACTGGCGAAACAGAAATTTAATTCTTGAATTACCCGAACTCGTGCTTTTCTTTTCAATGGGTTTAAAACTTCAATTTTACAAATAATCATCCATTTTATGTTTAATTATTTTCACCCTCTTGTTTTCAGATACGCCACCGCAGAGTAAAAACGACGCCCTCTTAACACCCAACCTCTTTTCACCTGATATTTTATCACCCTTCACCTCGCATCTTCAACAACATCCAAGCAACGTCCAATCACCTCTAAACCTACCGCCCTGTCCACCCGGTCCGCCCGACCAACAAATGTTCTCTTTACACTTAATGATAGACTCTTACAGACGTGCTGCTAAATACCTGTTGGACACTGCTAACCATCTTGAATTAGTGGCTCGTCATGGTAACCACGTAAACAATAACACACCTAGCAACAAGAAGCAACCGCCGCATAGTGACGTAACCAAAAAGGAGGACGACTAAATGAGATTAATATAACAAAATTTATTGATTTGGAAATCTGTTTTAATGCTCAATTTAGGGTTATATCTTTATGTAGTGTGTTCGGGAAAATACGGAACAATATTCATATCAACAAGGCCGTGAAGTAATGCATCTTTGTGGCTAATCTGTATAACTCAAACACGCACGGGGAACACAAGTTAGCTAGAGTTAAGGACATTTCGAGATATGAAGTAAGATTTATAAGGCAACGTTAACTGAAGGGGCTTGTTCGAGTTAAGGAAAATCCGACTTATAGAGAGTCGAGTTAAAGAGACTCCACTGTATTATAATAATATGAAAATCCTTCGTCACTATCTCCCCGAGGTAATTGAACATACTTTTGACAAAGAAATTAAATAATTAAAGGTTTCAAACTTAACAACTGGCGAGATTTTATAAGGATTTTTCTTCTCTTTTTAAATCTGTTCCGCTTTTTCCCCGGGCACTCTGTGTTTCTCATTTTATTACGATGTGCTTGGTTAGATGATTATTTAAAATGATATAATAACATAAGGGTGTTGATAATTATTAAAGTTTGTCTGCTACAAAGTTTAGCCTCTTTGGTTCTTGCATTATGCTATTAATTCTGTTGGAGAGCTAGATTATTTTTCCTTTTTTCTTGTAAGAGGATTTAGAGCATATAGGTATTAGCGTAACGTGTTGGAGGTAATAAGAATACTATATTTTTAGCTATGTATTATATATTTTGTTAAACGGCCGGTTAATTTGTAGACTTCTTGGATAGCATTTAGCATCAGTCAATTTTCTTCTTCACTCGTTAAAGTTAAGTCATTCCATTAGCTAAAAGAACCAGGCCAGGTCCTGCGGTCAAGGTTGTATGGTGAAAGCTTTTATCATTGATTCATAGTTTTAGATGCCTAATGAACTTATTATTTAATTTATTGATCTTTCCACTATCCTCACTCTCCGAGAATATCAACCGTCCAGTCTGTTCCTCTAAAGAATCCTGCATTGTAACGCACATGCGTAATTTATCGTTCTTTAAACCATATGTAGTTAATTCCCGTAATAAACTAAGAGAAATGAAAGTGTCACTTTAGGTCGGGGTTGCGGACAGCAAAATTTGTCGTTCTTTTTGTCTATTTTTAGTAAACGAAGGGTTCTTTAGACCCCTCGTCATTCAAAACATTTTTAGTTGTCAAAAGAAAGGTCCCTTATTTTGCTGTATAGAGATTGTCACTTACTTTATATTATTGTTACTTATAATGTCTCCCAGGCTCCTCCTTCCCCGTTTATTAGGTACCTGAAAGTTTTGTGGTTGATGATAATACATTATGTCCCAATTGTAAACACCGGTCCAATAGATAACTAACTAACTGTCCTTTGGTTGTATATTTTTGGGTGTCATTTTACTCCTTTAAAGTTTTGTTAATTATTGTATGTAAAAAACGGTAATATAGATTCTTTATTTTTTTGGTTGTTTTTATATACATATGCTATATTTTTGGAGGTTTTTTTTTCGTTTATTATTTTTGGACATGACTAAAATTTATTCTTTTATTTTTAAAACCGTAAAAAACTGAAATACTGCATGATTTGCATTTGAACGAAGAGCGTTTTCAATTTAACGATTTCAATATTTTAAAATAGAATTTGAAAGTTTTTATACCGCTTGTATACTTTTACGATAGGTCTTAAGACTTGCTATTGCAATGTCAAGTATAACGACATTAGGCAACCTCGTCCCCATGTATCCAAGGCTTTATTTACGTTACTTTGATGGACACGAGAGATGTATGGTGCTATCAGTATCAATAAAGCAGAATACGCTTGGAAGGAGGCTGCCCAAAAGGCTATCCATTAAAGAGTGGATTTTTCCTTTTTTGAAAACTAAACAGACAGAATTATAGGAATGACGATTACCTATGATATGATAAAATATTGAAACCGACCGCCATCTGACTGTCAAACAACGTTGATTCGACGCTTTTCTAACGCCCCTATAACGTTAGTTGAACGTTGAAACAATGTCGTTTACAGCAATAGCTTGAATGCAAACATGCACCAGACATTATTAAAAGGCTAGAGATGATTTGTAAATATTGTAATGGACCTTTTGATATATCTCATGGCGAAATATCTTCGTAAAAATTATACTCGACAAAATATTGTTGTATTCTTTCCCCAACTCATCATACATTGTCTTATTATTTAATCTTGAATGCCTCAAAAACAAAATATCTTCGTAAAACTTATACTCAACAAAATGTAATATGATTCTTCTTTTCCCAATTCCATCATGCGAGGTCAAGAAAGTCTACGAGAAGAGAGTTTCAATAATTTGAATACCCTTTTAAGTTGAATAGTTTATGGCCGTCCCTTGACGAGAAGGAAATTCAGTCCCCTGGTGCTTACGCGTTTATGGTGACTTTACTGCAATAGAGAAGATAAGTATATATGTTTGTTAAGAATTTTTGTTGCTTTTTTTATAGAGGAAAAACCGGGGGGGTTAAAGAAATTCGGCCAGAATATGGCGAATAGTCAAATACACTGGATCAAGATCAGTTAAACCTTTGGGGATTTTGGAAATGGACGAGGAAAATAGACAATGTGATATCTCTGAACATATCGAGGGGTAAATCACTTGAAAAAAGGTGTACGATACTTTTTGACTTTTTGAATTTTCATTTGACTTTTTGACTTTTTATTGACTTTTTTCAAACTTTCATTTGGACTTTTTCCAACAAAAACGCCCACCGCCTTCGGGCGCCCAACATTTTCCGCCCAAATCTGTCAAAAAACGCAAACCACCTATAAATTTTGCTCCACCCATCCGCCCATTCAAGAATTTTTTTGACTTTTATAAGACTTTTTTTGGCCCAGCGCTAGCGATAGGGCCTTTCATTTGCAACTTTCCGTCCGTCCTTCCATCCATCTGTCCGTCCGTTTTGGTAGAAACGGCGCTTAAAACCAGTAACACACTTTTTAATTTTGCCGTTTGGAGAGGGAAAAGGTTGCTAAAGTCGGATACTGGCTACAAAAGATATATTTTCTGATTCCGCGCTCTTTCAAAAACAATTTTCAAAACAAAACAAGATGGCGGTCGAAGCGAGGAGGTTGATTCATACTTTCTTGAACATTTTCTTTGCTTTAGTGGTCAAGAGACTTTCAAACCAAAGATATTTTGTAATGGTTTTCTTTTATAAACCTTTTTCAACATTCTGCCATATCTTATAGTCTTTGCTCAAGTTTTCATAACGTTTTATGAGTGAAAATTCTACCTTAAATTACTTTTATTTTTAGTTTATTGTTTTTGAGAAGACTTTATTTTTAAGAAATAATGGCTTCTGATATAGAAATAAATAAACTGAAATGCAGCTCATGTGTAAATTTGAATAAGATTGGAACTTTTTCCTTGATGCTACACAAGAAAACAGTCACTTCTGGATCTGTCCCTAACATGTAACAACGGTCAGTGGTGGGACGTGGTATGATTTTCAAACTCAACACATGATTATTAAAAGTAAACTGATTCTGGAATTTGGTAATGGAAACTAAAATGGACCTCATGTGTAAATTGGAACAAGATTGGTACTTTTTCCATGAGGCTACGCGTGTGAAAATGGTTATTTCTGGATCTGTCTCGTTTGACGATTGGTGCAGTGGCTTGATTTTTCAAATTCGACACAGAATTATTCCAAGCTGATTATGGAATATGTTAGCGGGGACTAAAATGCAGCTCATGTGTAAATTTGAGCAAGATTGGGACTTTTTTCATGATTCTACGCATTAAATAAAATTAAACGGACGGTGGCTTGATTTTTCAAACTCGACTCACATACCGTCAACCGTCTCTAACTTGGGACCATTGGTCGATACATATCTGGTCTGTATTTTCACTTACTGTAAAATCGAAAGAGAAATCGTGTATTTTTAAATACGCCTTTCCTTAACTCAAATCAAATGACTTTGGAAGTTTGGTGAAATGGTGGCCGAATTGCCGTCCCATGTTTGATTATTTAAAGTATATAAACTGATTCTGGAATCTGTTAATGGACACTAAAATGCAGCTCATGGGTAAATTCAAACTAGATTGAACATTTCTCATGGTTGCAAGGCATGAACAGTGAAAATGGACTTTTTTCTAAAAATTTTCGACTTTTTCTTTGACTTTTTGACTTTATTTTTGACTTATTGACTTTTTCTTTGACTTTTTCACTTTTTTTTGACTTTTTTTTTGACTTTTTGTAGAGGTGTACGATAATTTTTCGAGTGATTTACCCCTCGGAACATATTTTGAATCTAGAGGCTTTTCTTGTATGTGTACATCATGATACTAAATAAAGCATAAGATAGAATATCATTTGTAGGGGGGGGGGTTTCATGGTTGGCGGAGGAGCGGAATCGGCCCTTTTTTCGGACGGAGTGGCGGAATTTGGCGAAAATTTAGACGGAATTACGGAAATTGGGTTCTCTGACGGAGACGGGAAATTAAACAATTTTAGTGCGGAAAAACGGAATTTAGCAAAAAAAATTGCGGAATATCGGAATTGGTAAAAGATATTCAAAATTTACGGAATTTTCGACAAAAATATTGAATTTCAAAGGAATTCTCGGTGACGGAATTTTGGTTCAATTTAAGACGGTTTGACGGAAATCGGAGAAAAAATTGGCGGAATTGCGGAATTGGGTACCCCCTGAAACCCCCCCCCCCTTTGTAGCTTTCAAGAATCTATTTTTTCATGAAAATAGACAATTTAGCCTTGGGTTTGAATAAAATTTTAAACCCCAATGGAAAATTCGGGAAATATTTCTTACAATTCCAGCCCCACTGAGAAATTGAATTTAATGTCAAACCCATTCGAAATTTAAATGTTGAAAATTAACCTCCAAAACCATCCCTCGAGAATATTTGAGCTTTGGAGCAATAGAATTTTAATTTACATTCGTGAGAGGTGTTTTTCTTCTATGATTTTTCAAAACCATCACAAATCTTGCTTTGCCTTATATAGCGCACCTTCTCTCTGATCATTGAACTAAGGTCGGTAAACTGCTTCGAGAATCTTGTCTGAAAACGACCAAGGTCTACACCATCGACCTAACGCACTCAGTAGATAATATATAAGGAAAAGTGGGACCTTCATAACTTGAACCAGCGCGGGGGGATGACACAAATTTGTTCGTGTTATGGAAGTTTTGAGTAAGGTTTATAAGGCATTGTTAATCTTACCCTTGCTTTGTTTTCACGCCAAGGTCAATCTGGTGATAAATTTTAGTTTCAATCTGGTGTTTGTGTAAAAGCCACGTGGATCACGTGGATCATGTTTTGGATGGAGAATAAGTTGCTTTGAGGATCTAGCCCAATGAAGTATAAGCCCTAAGGGCTAGAATCGAATCTTTAACCTTTCTCAGGCAAGAAAAAGTGAAGCCTTAAAATATGCGCCGTATTTTTAACGACGGATTGAATCTAGCGATTCGTTTGTTTTCAAGTGATATCTTTTTCAAAATTTAGGTGTAAATTTTAGTTTCAATCTGTCATTTGTGTAAAAACCAGGCAAACCACGCTAGGCCGTGCAACTTTGGTACGATTTGGTAGGCTTCAAATCATACCAAAGAGATTCGATTCTAGCAGTTCGGGCTCATACTTCATTGATCTAGCCTCTTCAAAATCAATCGTATAACCCTCAATTAGCAAAACCAATACATCGTAAATCCTGTTCACCGGGTTTGTCACCATAATTCCCTTGAGATGTAAGAAGATATATTTTTTGTGTTGAAGGTCATAAAGTAAAGGAACAGTTACAATAAACGTTTTTTTTTTGCAAAAGAACATCCAAAAATTTTGAAGCCTTTGGATGTTCTTAACTTTTTGGGTGTTAAGCCTAGATATGTTCTTAAAATGTTCTTTATCTTGTTCATCTTGTGACCATTTTTACCCATTTTCCTAAAACAAATTTTCGAGTCCGTAAAGACTTAAAATGTTATTAACTTGTTAGCATTTTGGCCATCGAAGCCTTGTGGTGTTCTAATATAGTTTGTTCTTATAAAAAAGCCTGAAATCACTGTCCTGGGAATTGCCATTATAATTTCCTCGTTATAAATCGATATAAAAAATCAACAATTTATGAAAGTTGCACAAGACATCTTAAGCACAAGACATTCATTCAAGTAGGTACGGTTTTATTCTTTCCTAAACTTTCTTCTGTCTTTTGATTTCTTTCAATGTGACTTTGTTCCAATACTTTGGAAACTAATTTTCGATTTCTGACACCTTGTGGAAAAATATTGCAGTGATTTAACTATACAAAACTATTTTTCAAATTGACAAACTTCTAAGACGATACAAAAGTTTCTTGGCAAAGGGGCCAAGAACTTTGATTATTTCTGCTGATTAGATCATAGAATTTGATTTTTGGAGTATATTTCTTCTTATTATATACCTGTAGGCAAAAGCAGCCATTGAATAATTCCTGATATACCATGGCTATTATACCACGGTAGAATTTTTTTTTCAAATTTTGCTTTCAAAGTTTGAGTTTTTTTGTTGCTCTTGTTGTTATCAAAGAAATTCATTAAAATAAATCTATTGTCAATTTCATGAACAAATTTTATGACTTAAAGTAATTAAGAAAATCATTAAGAAAGAAAGACATTCGAACGTTCGATTATGGGAGTGTTTTAAGTGAAACGTTTGGCTCGGTGATGTATATTCAACTCGGCTTGGCCTCGTTGAATATTACATCACCTCGGGTTAATAAATCTCAATAACCAACTTTTACCCATTGAATATCTGCTTATTGTTAAACTCGCAGATCTCTTGTTTCCTGGCTAACACACATCCAGTTCTGACGAAGTAAACAAATTCAAAACATGAACACTATTATAAGATGCTATCGAGTAATGGAAGTTCGAAAAATCGCTTACAATTCTCAAATTAGACGGAAATGTACACTTTTAGAGAAGGTAGGAATATATATTTATTGAGTTACGAGGCACAAATATCTGAACAATTCTTGATATGCGTAAGTCAAGATGACGTCATATTTTTTAACGAAAGCACCCAAAAAAGCCGGTTTTTGACCTCTATCTTTAGTAACAGAGGGATCAAATCCCGGCTTTTTTAGGGTGTTTCCGCTAGAAAAATGACTTACGCATATCAAGAATTAACAATCAAAATTTATGATTCCATATCGAGACTGTTCTTTCCAAATTTTAGCCTTATACTACGAAAGCACCCAAAAAAGCCGGTTTTTGACCTCTATCTTTAGTAACAGAGGGATCAAATCCCGGCTTTTTTAGGGTGTTTCCGCTAGAAAAATGACTTACGCATATCAAGAATTAACAATCAAAATTTATGATTCCATATCGAGACTGTTCTTTCCAAATTTTAGCCTTATCACTAATGTATAGGTTCGTTTTATACCTTTTTTACTGAAATTAGATAAGCAACCTTTTTCAAAGGAATATCAGGGTCTTCATTTCCCCCGAAACTTTCAAAAACGTCTTTTTTAGTTGTGTATGTTATCTTTAATCTATTCTAGGTCGGTGTTTTTTACACTTTTGGCGAAAACGTGACATTAAATTTTCTAAAAAACGGTTTTTCTTGAATAATATAAGTTTCAACGAGGATTTTGGGATGAAATCTTCCAAAAAGGTGGAGCACACGAGCTTAGAGCTTTGGTTTTGGTCCCAGGAGCGAAGAAGGATTCAATATTCCAAAATATTAGATTTTATGAACTTTGGAATTATGAGAGTTACGTGGCTCTTGGATTTATTCTGATGGTCTCAACATGTCACACGATCTCCATATTTTATGAAACAATGATGAAGAGCACTTTTGGATCCGAAATTCCATCCGGAAAACATCTCTGAACTTGAACAATTATAAAAGATACATTTCATCGTTAAAATGGGCTGATTACAATCCAAAATCAATCAAAAGTCAATTGCACTTTACGTTAAAACATTCTCAGATACCAAAAAGTGCGGTTTAAACGAGCGTTTTAGGAGGATTAAAAACTCCAATTTAAAGCGATTGAAGTGGTGCACCCAACCCCAGCCCCAACTTTTCGCAAAATGGAATTATTAATCCTTTGGGGCTCTATCTGAGCTTATTTTAAGGCATAGACGTAACGACATATCACGTATAACGTAAAAAATCAGTTTAGAGCCTTGTAGGATATTTCATTCCAGACTAATACGCTCATTTTGGATAAGGCAAAGTATGCTTCTTTCAATGAAGGATTCCATAATCCTTGGATGCTCTATTCTAGTGGAAAATTTTATTTTCGTGGTCTTAGGGACCCAAACCTTCCAAATAGTTAAATTCGAACTACTTAATGTCAAATAAACATACTCCAATCCTCAGTTCAAAAAGACTCAAACTCAAAAAGAAATCAGGAATAAGTAATTCCAAACTGCTCCCAGCTGGAAGATTTTTTATTTAGGAATAGAAAGTACATAAATGCTCCATCCTGCAAAATTTCAGTTCTAAAGCCACATTATATCAAAAGTTATTGCTCATGGAATCCATAATCCATTTTCATTATGGAATCGTTTAATCCTAACGTGCTCCTAACTTTCAAAGGTTATAAGTACTAGCTTAGTTTCTCTAGAAGGCTCGGGAAAAAAGGAATGGAATCTTCAATCCTTTGCCGATCCCCTGATATCCAATTAAGAAAAGGTGCACTTTGTATTTATTTCTAAAACGTGTTTTAAAAAACTTCACGTTTTCGCCAAAAGTGTAAAAAACACCGACCTAGGTATTCCGTGCACAAAACTTAAATCAAGCTGCTAAAATGTCATCTACAGCATTAACAGAAGGAGGAAAATTATTCGAAAAAGAAATTCCATACATTACCGAGCTCGAAGGAGATGTGGAAGGAATGAAGTTCACCATCAAAGGTGAAGGGACTGGAGATGGAACTACTGGATTGATCAAATCCAAATATATCTGTACTACTGGTGATCTTCCCGTACCTTGGGCTACCATTTTGAGTAGCTTATCTTACGGTGTCTTGTAAGTATAGCCACAGATATATAAAGCCCGATGACGGTAGGAAATCCTACCAAGGTATTAAAATAGAATTTCAGCGCGTGACCAATCAGAAGCTTCGTGAGTTTTCAAAATTATAGCAACAATATCAGCTTATCTTATGGTGTTTTGTAAGTATCACAATTAGAGGTCCGAAACATATTGTCTACTTCACCTGTTTTGATGGAATGGCAGTCTTTACACCTTATTTTTGGGGTAAATTTAAACATTTAGGCAAGAGTGGAAAAAATGGTGGAAGAGCTTTTCTACTTTTAACACCCTTTAAACGTTTTCGTTAAGAAAAGCATGCATGAAAAAAATCTGGATTTTCATTGGGGTACTTTTCTTTGTTTTTTTTTCTTAACCTGAAAAGGTTCTTTGGCTTCCTTTATTTTTTGTTATTCCAAAATGGCTTCACTTTGGAGACGCTGGTCTACGCGCTGGGTATTCACTACCGTGGCTTGTATGTAAAGATTTTCAAGAATTGTTTGAAATGCTAGTTAAGTGGGCCTATTAGTTAAACACATTTTCAAGGTCTTTTCAAAATAAGCTATTTTTGCTCAACCAATAGACTTCGTTATTGCTTCATATATTTTCATAGCTGTTTCGCCAAATATCCACGTCACATTGCCGACTTTTTCAAGAGCACACAACCTGACGGTTATTCACAAGATAGAATCATTAGTTTTGATGACGATGGTCAATATGACGTCAAAGCAAAAATCACTTACGAAGATGGAACCCTTTATAACAGAGTCGTGCTTGATGGTAAGTAGGTCACACGCATCCCTCTGATATATTTTTATAGGGGATATGCTAATCCCGTGTATTAAATTCCCGTCCGAGAGTTACCCTAAATTTAGGGTAACCTTACAGCCTAGACGATCCCAATAATTTGCATGACATCCATATAACATACTTAAACTTTGAAACAAGGAAGAGGTGGGTGTAGAGGATACAACAATGACAGTAAATTTGCTCTACTTAACTCTTGTGACCAATTTGAAATTAAGCTTTTTGATAAAGGTACACATATGGTTATAGGAAGCCACTTTTCTGAGGATCAAAAGTATTTGAAATGATCATTTTGATATTAGGCTACTTTTATTTATTTTACTTAACAGGCACTGGATTCAAATCTAACGGTAACATTTTGGGAATGAGAGTTCTTTACCATTCACCACCGCACATCATCTACATCCTTCCTGATCGTAAAAACGGTGGCATGAAAATCGAATACAATAAGGTAAGGTCTTACTCTTATCAATTAGGTTTTTCATAACAGTTTTAATAAACCTTTTCAAAAATTACGTCACGTGCATCCTCATTATCTCGTATTCAAACAATCACCATAGTGATTATATCCCTTGAGAAAATTGATTTTTTTATGAATAGAAAGTAGTTTTAATAAAATCCGCTGCGAGTTGATCACCTTGGCAATAATTTCAAAACGAGGCAAGTGATGTCGTGACGTCATTTATGAAAAGGTCTATTAGTTTGACCCATACTTTGTGATTTTACGGCATACAAATTTTCGTCTCTTTGTTTTTTAAATTTCGGCCAGAATATAGAGGGTGCATCTTTTCGGTCATGAACGCTGTACAAAATACTCATTCCAATTCAATCGGTATTTGCCAGCAAAAACCATGTTTCCAATGTCGATTTTAGTAATCAACGATTCTCCTTTTTTAGGCTTTTGACGTTATGGGTGGAGGACATCAAATGACTCGCCACGCCCAATTCAACAAACCATTAGGAGCCTGGGAAGAGGATTATCCAATGTACCATCATCTTTCTGTTTGGACATCTTTCGGTAAAGATCCAGATGATGATGAAACTGACCATTTAACCATCGTTGAAGTCATCAAAGCTATCGATTTGGACACTTACAAATAAAGTTCGCATCTCGCCCGTAGTCGAATGTCAAAGCTTATAAAATAACATTCGGCTGACGTAACAGTTTTATTTTGAACACATGTTTTTATATATATTCCTGTAAATTTAATAAATTTTGCACAAACACTTGCATTGTAAAAAGAATACAAAATTTCATGACAAAAATGTTATTCCATCTATTGCTTACTCTTAGGTTCCAAATAAACGGGGGGTTCGAATAAAAGGGGGTGGTGGTGGATGATTTTCGAGATTTTAATAAACCGGGGGGGACTTTATTGCCGGGGGGTTTGGAAATTGTACTTCTAAAAACCCATGATTCGAACTATAGGCTAAAATCAGACTATTTAGAGCAAAATAGCGGGCCTTCTCTTTAACAACTGAAAATTTTCTTAAAAATTAATAAACGGGGAGTCCTAATAATGTCTGGGGGGGCGGGGGCCGTTAATTTGTAACATAGAGTACTCATCAATTTTAGTTGACAAAAACCCCTGTCTCAGTAACCCGTTAGAGTTTAAATGGTCACCGGTGTAGCCTGGAGATCCATGCTATGATTTCTTATTCTATAAACTGATGGCGAAATATATAGCATGGTATGGGTTGAGAGTTTGAATTTCTCAGACCCTAATAACGGTTGAAAAAATAGCCAATCAAATTTTATTATTGTTTCACTGGTCACATGTTAGCTATGCTAGCGAATATCAACACACCTTGGGCATCATTATGCGCAAGGTTGTTGATATAGCTATCAGGTCCTAGAGATAATTGGATGAAGGAAATAGAATATATCGGAGTTCATAGAGTAAAGACATAAGAAAACCGTAGTTACAAATTTTTACATTTATCACACCCCCAGAACAACATTTTGTTAGCTCACAAGGCTAACAAATGGAGGTTCTACCGAGATCCTAATGGGTCTCGGACCATTGTGCTGTTCTGGGGAATGTAATAGAAATGAGAAAATCTGAAGGTTCTTTAACAAAGAGATCAATATTGAATGAATTCTTATGAGTAGCAGTAAGTCCTGAGTAAGACACTAAACTGTTCCCGGGCTCCTTTGAGCAAGGTCAGCACCCGGAAGCTCCCCTTTGTCAGGGTTACGACGAAGTTAATTAGCGTATAATGGCAATTACAAGAGGTACGTGTGTACGAATTTTTGTGATTTGCGGGTATTTGTGAGAAAATACGAATGTTGTGACTTACAAATATTTATGGTGAAATATGAAATAAAGAATTGTGGTGCAGTAAAAGCAATTTGAAGATTAAAGATTTAAGGCGCAATACAAGTAAAGAATAGAAAATATAAATGGAAACGTAAAATTGAAGAACTGAAATTTGAGTATATTCCAGGAACGATAACGCGTTAACGAAAGTCCATGGTTTGGGGATATGTACTGATGCCTTGTGCAGTGACAGCAGAAACCATGGTTGAAAGTCGATCGCATGTGCGAATCATTCGCAGCGAATAAGAATATGTATACATAATGTCAGAGCACGCAATCTTCGAGAATTCATCCTCGAAGGGCCCATTATCGAGGACGTTGACTTGAGTTTGCAAGCCTGAATAGAAATAAAATGTCATAGAGTACGTATCATGAGTAATATAGCCGAAGGAAGGCGAGTAGCAATACACAGATGAATATGTTCCTGATGAGAAAGACAACGGTGTATTTGCTTAACGTAAGCACACATTGAAATGGTAGTCCAGCAAGATTACACATTTAAACGCAAACACGCTTTGGGAAGGCATCTAATAGAAATGAAGTATTAAACAAATAGAGGCACCAAAGATTATGTACCGTATGGAAAAGAGAAATCCCAGAAAGATATAAAGGAAAAACTTTTGAAATCAGCAAAAGGCTAAGATAGAATTCAATATAAAAAAAAAGGGGGATGAGAAATATCATGCGCAAAATGAGAGAAAAATTAAAGTAAAATTAGAAGATTTAAATCAAAACCAATAAATCAAGCATGAACACATGCTGAATGTGAGGAAGCAGTCAAGCGAATAACTTGACTAAATTCAAAATTTCATCACAGAAGATGAAAAAAGTTGTTTATCAAGCTGAAAAGTTTTGAAAACAAAGCAAACAAACGAAATATTGTCTAGATGTTTCGAGAAATGTACCGAAGAAGTGCATAATGTCAAACAGAACTGTTTTAATGATGCACAAACAATCGAAATGAACAAAAAATTGGTATTGCACAAGTGGTTGAAAAGAATGCCCAAAATGAAAGTATGCACATGGCTGCATAAAGAAATAAACATACATTTGAACGCAATTTGTTTGCAATTAAAAAGATAGTTCGACATAACGAATCAAAAGTATGCACAAGAGATGGTTTCGCAGTGGGAAGAGATTAACCTCAACAACAGAAGAAAGCGAGTCAAAAACAAGCTTATCTTCAATCGAAGAAAACGAAGAAGCTAAAAAGAAACAGTCAAACACACCGTTATCAATAGAAGAATGATTAAAATGTCCTGAAAGACATAGTTTGGTGGTCAAAGATGTCCGAAGTGAAGGAACGCATGGTTTCACTGAGAAAACAGAATAACATAACAAAACATTATGAAGAAGCTGCCCATGGTTACGTCGCAGTAAAAACGATTGCATCGACAGAAGAATGCTAAGTTGATCCATGGTTGTAAGACGCAGAGAAACGCAGTAATAGCTTTCCAAGATAATTATGCGTTATCAGATTCTTAAAAGTAAGGTGAATCATGCGGAACTCGACAAGAGAAATCTGAACTATCTTCATCAAGAAACTAAAGCATCAAAATTCTGATGAGAACAAAGATAAGAAGTATTATTATGAGCATATGAACAATGAAGAGAGACATAGATTATAGCAGAAAACTTAAAGCGCAAAACGAAAGACTTCAAGCCAAGATTGAACACTTTCGTGAGAAAATGAGTTTCACTAATATGTGAGTGAGTTTACTTGGAAATAATTGCGCAGTTAGTGAACGATATGAAAATTCGCTACCCTCCATCGCATTGAAAATTGACACTCATTCTATCCGACGACGAAGTCTTTCTGACACTAATGGTTCAATTAACATTTTATTATATCACTAGAAATAAATATTTTATTATTTAAGGCTGTGAACCGTTAGGGTACCAGTAAAAAGAAATTGTTTTATTTAAAAGATTATTTTACAAAATTTGTAGTATTTTATTAGGAGAAAATGTGGAACATTTTTTATTTCAACGGGGCTGTTAGCTATGCTAGCGAATATCAACACACCTTGGGCATCATTATGCGCAAGGTTGTTGATATAGCTATCAGGTCCTAGAGATAATTGGATGAAGGAAATAGAATATATCGGAGTCCATAGAGTAAAGACATAAGAAAACCGTAGTTACAAATTCTTACATTTATCACACCCCCAGAACAACATTTTGTTAGCTCACAAGGCTAACATCACACTTTCTTAAAGAAAGCGCAAGTTTCGAAATTTGGTTTTTATTTTAGTAAGTGAGGACAGCGCTAAATTCGAATTTCTCACTGTAATTTTTTTGAGGCCAAAATTGGACTCACAGCTCTAACCCGTCAAGTATTCATCAGATTTAAAAAAAATACGCAGACGGGTTCCTGTCTATCACCGGTGTGGCTAAGAAAATAACAGGATTTCACCGGGCAGATTTTTTGACTAGTTAATTCGCGGGGTTGGAAAATTTGGCCGAAATAAGAGATTTCCAATCCTGGAAATATCTTGTAAATATGGAAATATGACTTTTATATATTTCCAAAGCTTAGGAAATAGTGTATTTCATTATATTTCCAAATCTGAAAATCATTGAAATATTATATTTTCAGAATATTTCCAAATTTTGGAAATATGATATTTCCAAAACTTGTGAAATTTTCACCTGATTACAGTTTTTTCATATAAAGACCAGTGAAATTTTTTGATGCTAGGACCTCTCTATTTTTAGTTTAAGCCTCAAATTGTTCTAATATATAAAATTTTCATCTACCCAGAAAACCTAAATATAAGATTTTCACCTATGAACGTTCTGAATATATTTCATTTAATCGCGAGGGTTAATTCCTTAGAGGAAGAAATTATTATGAACACGATATTTGTTACCAAAAAAAACTTTTAAACAAAAAAAAACTGATTTACGGTCCGGAATAGCACACATTTGGGGAATGAAAAAAATCAAATCTGGAAGGAAATTAATTTTCTGATGGCCGAATAAATTACATTATTTTGGGCAGGAACTTGATTTACGGGCTTTCGACTAAATCCGCCAAATCCATCAAATTTTCTTCTTTTAAATTAATTTCACAAGACCCCTAAAAACCGAAACGAATATCAAAGAAACTGTTGAATTAAAAAGGAAAACAATTTTCACACAATGCATAAAGAATTAATTAAAAATTGAACAAAACCGATATAATTCTGAATTGATGTCTGCCACAGCTTCATTCAATTTATCTTGAATCAGGAAAATTCATTTTATTCATTACGTAATGTTTTCTACGGAAAGACCCCGGTTTTTGCCAGTAGTGGCAAATTTTATACAACTTTTGTCTAGTTTAAATTCGCCACTACTGGCTAAAACCGGGGTATTTCCGTAGAAATCATTACGTCATGAATATCGTGAATATGAATCCTAAAGAAAACTCCGAATATATTTTCAAATAATTGTTTATTCTGACTGATGATAAACTAAATGCAAATTTTGATTGAAAATAATGATTAGCCCAATTTTTTGGATTAAACTTGTGCCAACCACATCATTGATATGCATCGGGATTCCAGGAAATATTTCCATATTGTACTACTTTTTGGTCAAATGTTGGAAGAATTTAAACTCGTATCACATGTTCATCATATATCTTGCTTTAATGGATTTGATTATATGTGTTTTGAGATCGTTTAACATGTTACCAATATTGTTCGCTCCAGAAACAACGTTAGCCATATTCATTTGTAAAGATATATGGTTACTGCCAACAGCTTTTTCAACTACTTCAATTATGATTCTTTGTGGAGTTTCATACGATCGGTATCGTAAAATTACGAAACCATTCGCTAACAAATTATCAAAATGGGTTGTGAATGTTATATTTGGAATTTCTGTATCCATTGGAGTTTTCATTTTTGCTCCTTATGCCGGTCGAGGTAAACTGGTCGATAAGAGTATCAAAGTTTGTCTTGTTATAACGAAAGATTTAGCCAATGAAACTGTTTTAGCAGCCAGTATAATCCATTTTCTTTTCTCCTGTGTTGTTCCCATATCTCTGATATTATTCTTCAACGTCAAGATTTTTAAATCCCTCAAAAAGCAATGCAAAGAAAACCCAACCATCAAGCAACAAGCTGCATTTCAACGGCATTTGAAAGCATCCAAAACAATCAAGTGTTTAACAATCATTTCATCTATATTCGTTTTTATACCAAATATTTTCTTAGTAACAGTTTCTACACTTTTTATGGCAACCTTGGTATCAAATTTTCAAATCCAATTTCCTGATGAAATTTTGGCCATTATGGATAATTTGATTTTCATCAATACTATAGTTAATGTATTCGTGTATTGGGTACATGTGAAAGAATTCAGACATTATTATCGAAAGAAATTTTACAAACTGCAGAGCACTGAGTATGAATTAAACTTGAAAAATAATACGAGCGTTTCTTCGTCTTTTCGTAGAAGCGACACTATTTGATTTGAAGTATTATGATTTTTTATTAGGGAAGAATTTTCGAATTTATTGTAAAGCACCGCCTCTAGGTTTCATATATTTTGGAAAAACATTTAAGAAAAGCAAAACTAAAGTATGTCTAGTATGAAATTTCTGCAAAATTTTCAAGGTTTAATAGCGGCTTTCAATGTTTTTTTGTGAAGTAACCAGCGGACCCTAAATTCACGCAATCACGCAAATTTTCTGTCGCGTGTAAATATACGAGTAAATATACCTTTATTTGTTGTTATAAAGGCGTACCTTTGATAGATGCTTTTAAGAAGATACTTAGTTACGTTCTGACACTAGAATCAGAAAGATGTCTCAAATTTACTGTTTCTAACATTCACGCAATAATCCGACTTTTCAGAAAATAGAAACATTGGAAAATCGGGAACACGTATTCACGCACAAAATAGCCCAGATTCACGCATACACGCAAGCTCAAAATTGTTTTAGTCACTCTGCCTCCGACTCAATATTCATTACTCGCTATGGACTTGAAATCTTTTGATTTTAAAGGCCTCCAGCGGTTTGCATGAATGCGTGAATGGGCATTTTCGGTTGCGGTTGCTTATAAAGGAAAAACGGTAAAAGGGAATTTAGGTAAATATATAGAAAGGTAAATATTTTGTCACCGGTACAATAAATTTCTATTTTGAAAAATTAAGTATTTAGATATTAATATAATTCATATGAGTAAAAACTATTCCTGATCCACTAAGTTCACTACCATTCCTTAAAAGTTTTGAAAAAATAAACAAATATATAAATAATCTGATCTTTAAGCATGAAAAAGTGCAAAATATCAAGTTTTAATTCCTAACATCTATGGAAAATTCTTATATGAAATAATTTTTGACCTGCTATTTCATTTTTCTTAAAGTCTTCAGAATTCGACACGCGGGCAGGTATTATTTTTTAAAGTCTTAACGGTAAGTATCCAAATCGATAGCTTTGATGACTTCAACGATGGTTAAATGGTCAGTTTCATCATCATCTGGATCTTTACCGAAAGATGTCCAAACAGAAAGATGATGATACATTGGGAAATCCTCTTCCCAGGCTCCTAATGGTTTGTTGAATTGGGCGTGGCGTGCCATTTGATGACCTCCACCCATAACGTCGAAAGCCTGTGTAAAAAATAATTAAGATACAAGGTTATTTATACGTTTTTAAAATAAGGACATCAAACAATTTTGAAGTTTTCTGTTGGAATCCCATCAGCGGCAAAAGTTTCGATATTTCGGGAAATGCATCAAAAACTTTCAAAACTTAGCAATACAAAGAAAGTGTCAAAGAATAGAAGCTCAGAGTGGAGGATGGGAAGGAAATTTTTTTGCGTCACTTAAGGAACCCGGTATGAACGACATTCGGTTATCGGCTGATGTCCTCAACATTTGGAGTTTTTAATCTAAAATTTTATTAAAATGTTCTTATATTCACCGTTTTTGAGTATTCTTGTCTATTTTCATAAGAAATCGGATGTTTTAAAGTCCTCTAAGGCTTTTAGAAATGTTCTTAACTTGTTCTTGATATTTTGGCTATCAAAGTCATATATTCTTATATATATTGTTCTTATAAAAAATGTGCAGCTGGCTTAGGCTGGTGGTGAGCCTTGATTTGAAAATGTGACAATAAGATCTTCCACTAAAAATCGTCTTGTATTCTACTGGGTGCGCCAAAAAAAAGTATGACAGGGTATAAAAGTTTTGTCAATTCGTAATTTCTACCAAAGTTGAAAATTTTGACTAGAAAAAAAACCTCAAAAGGTCGTAAAAAAGTCAAAAAGAAGCAAAATTTTCGAAATTAAGTCTTTCACCTCTTATGGGGGCAGTGGGGGTAAGAAGTATTAAAAACTATAATTAAAAACATTATTGATAAGAGCAAGACCTTACCTTATTGTATTCGATTTTCATGCCACCATTTTTACGATCAGGAAGGATGTAGATGATGTGCGGTGGTGAATGGTAAAGAACTCTCATCCCCAAAATGTTGCCGTTCGATTTGAATCCAGTGCCTTTACAGTAAAATGAATTTGAATCGTTTTTAAGAAAAGGATCACAGCTGGTAATAAGTGTCTAATTGACAATGGTTAAAGCAAGGTTTTTCAGAGACAGAAAATGGATTTTAGACAACAAACCAGCACATATTCTTGAAATTTTCGTTAACTATCTATAGAATTTTGAGACAGAAAAGTATCTTTATATACTCCACTAAGACGAGAATCCAGTGGTCAAAGCAAGGTTTTTCTTCTGAGACAGAAAATGGTTTTCACACAGAAGATCAGCACATACTATTGAAATTTTGGTGAATTATCTAGAACTTTGAGGTAGAAAAGTATGCCAGCAGGTAAAAAGTGTCTAATCGACAGTGGTTAAAACAAGGTTTTTCTTCTGAGACGGAAAATGGATTTTAGACAACAAACCAGCACATATTCTTGAAATTTTCGTTAACTATCTATAGAATTTTGAGACAGAAAAGTATCTTTATATACTTCACTAAGACTATCCACTATCCAGTGGTCAAAGCAAGGTCCTTTGTTTGAGACAGAAAATCGTTTCTACACAGAAGATCAGCACATATTATTGATATTTTGGTGAATTATGTAGAATTTTTAGGCAGAAAAGCATTTTTTTATACTTCACTATGACGAGAATACGTCTAATACGGTAGATAATTTTTAAGACAAATGGAAATCAAACCTTTAAGCACGACTCTGTTATAAAGTGTTCCATCTTCGTAAGTGATCTTTGCTTTGACGTCATATTGACCATCGTCATCAAAACTAATGATTCTGTCTTGTGAATAACCGTCAGGTTGTGTGCTCTTGAAAAAGTCGGCAATGTGACGTGGATATTTGGCGAAACAGCTATGAGAAAAATATCAGCAGTTTTATCCAACAGGAAAAGGGCATATTACAGATGGATTTTCACAGAAAGATTTGGCGAATTTTGATCGGGCGAATCTATACTTCGACCAAAATGATTAAAAACGTCTCGAATATTGTGCTTTTGATTAGGGAGTCTCAAATTACATGGAGCTATACTCACAGATTTCTGTAAAGCCCTAAGGTCTAGATGGCGTACTTTAAGCTCTTCCAAGCAAAAAAAATTGAATATCGCAAAAAATATTGTTGCCATTATTTTGAAAACTCACGAAGCTTCTTATTGGTCGCGCACTGAAATTCTATTGTAATACCTCAATGGGATTTCCTACCGATAACGGCACACTTTTCAGTGCTGCTCGGGCTCTATATATCTGTTGCTATACTTACAAGACACCGTAAGATAAGCTACTCAAGATGGTAGCCCAAGGTACGGGAAGATCACCAGTGGTGCAAATATATTTGGCTTTGATCAATCCAGTAGTTCCATCTCCAGTCCCTTCACCTTTGATGGTGAACTTCATTCCTTCCACATCTCCTTCTAGCTCGGTAATGTATGGAATTTCCTTTTGGAAGAGTTTAGCTCCTTCTGTCAATGCCGTGGACATTTTGGTTGTAAAAGTTTTTTCCTGAAAATGGAATCCCTTAAAAACGAGAATGGAAAGTATCGCATTATACAAAAATGTAATAAAAAAGAAATGTAATAGCAGAAGCAAGAAGTAAATACCTTTAAAAAAAACGAGAACGGAAAGTTAAGACAAAATATGCAAAAAAATTAAAAAAGAAGAAAAGTAATAGCAAAAGCGAGAAGTAACAATTATGAAAATACGACAACCCCTTCGCCTCATGAGCCTGAGGCCTCATCTCCATAACTCAAACTGACAACACACAATAAAAATAATCAATATTACCGTATTATGTCGAATAAACACCCTCCTTCTTTTAAACCCCCCCCCCTCGAATAAGCGCCCCTCCTGAAATTCAAATAATTTGACAAACGCCCAAGGGCTTTTATTCGAAGTTATACGATAATTGTGATAAATCAAGGTTTAAGCATCAAGAAGACAATCTCCTTGAATTCTAATACCGTCTTACCTTTATAGAGTTTTCTTTTTCTCGTCTGAACTTCTTTACTGAAGATGTTCTTGAAATCTTCTCCCTTTTATACCATTCGGCCAAAAGCCTTGGGGTCATGATCGCCCATGCTTTCACAGTTGAGTTATGTATTTTTGTCGCAATAAGCTGTTGTTTATCAAAACCCACATCAACCTTTCAATGGAAAGATTTTCCAGATTTGACCTTTATTGACCTATCGATAAATAAGGCGCATAGATTTTTCTATAAGAATATTTTTGTTGACCTTTCAAAGATCCAGGCTTGATAAGAAATCTTGAAAAAGTCACTCCAGGGTCATAAACTACTTTTACCCACCCATTAAAACTATCTGGGGAACTAATTCTCGAGTAATAATTTTTCTCAAAAATTACAGTGCTTGTAGTCTAGCAAGCCAGACGGCTAATCCAAACATAGTAGAAATAAAGCAAAAAGTAATGGTAATGGAGGGAACACATTTTAGTTTATATAAACTAAATCCCGTAACAATAATCGTATTATAATATAACGCCTATACTACTATGATTACACTGTATTACAAGCATTATAAACGACTCCAGTCTATAGTGCTCTAGATTATCTTTTCAACGATTTGTTAGATTTTAAGCATTGGTTAAAAATGATAAACAAACCGATTTTTTTCAACATTCAAAATGTGCTAATAAATAAAATTTGTAACACCCTTTGATAAAATACAGATAATTTATTTAGGCCGCCCTTCTTTTACACTTGTCAAGTAAAGCTTACATATTGATAAAGGTCAAACACGAATGTCTGTATTATGCAAATCTCCCTTAGAAAAGTCAGAGGTTAAACGCTCAATTAATCTACTAGTGTTGTATTAAATCTTTTTACTCAGGATTTCATACTCCATTCGATGATAACAATTATATTTGTTGATGAATTCAATCATAGAAATTTCTTTACTCCTTTTTTGGGTGAAGAAATCTGCCTGTAAAAAACGTTAGTCTTTTACACCCCCCTCACCGGAAAATTTGGCCAAAATATCGCCCCCGGTGGAAAATTATCCCCCAATAATCAAATAAAGCAATCCTCACTGCAAAATTTTATGCTATTTTTTCTATCCCACTGAATTTTCTGGACATGACAACAAAAGAATTGAAATCTCCAGGCATAAAAAATGTGGGAATATCAATCTCCATCGTGTTTCAGTCCGTTACTTTTACCCCAACTGGCAGATTTTTTTTCTTCACCATTTTCAAGTTTTTTTTGGCAATATTTACTGATTTTTCAAGGTTTTTGAGCAATTTTTTGGATATTTTCAAGGTTTTTCAGAACTTAAATTGATTTAAATAGTACGATATCTCTAGTGTTCTTGACGAGGTGCGTGATAGGCTATTACCAGCATTTGATCCATAAAAAATGATTGCGAGTGATGCGATCAAGAAAATTTTTGGAGCTTTAATATCAATTCCAACAAAGGCACCCTACAAGGGACTGATTTTTCTATTTTGGTGTGACCCTACCTGTGACTCATAGAGGTTGAAAAAGGTACCCTGACCAGCGGCGCATCCCCGTATACCAAAACTTCAGTGAGGACCCAAGCTAAAACTAGACAAGTATTATACTGTGACAAGCATGCTTTTTCATGGCTTTCAAGGAATTCTATCTTTCAAGGTTTTCAAAGTCCCGAAGACACCCTGAGTGATTTTAGTGACAAGAAAATGGTTGGCACACAACGTTGTTTCAACGTTCATCTAACGTTACATGGACGTTATGAACATTAGATAAACGTTGAAACAACGTTGTGTGCCAGCTGGATATTTTTCTTTTAAAATTTAGTCAAGGGACGTTCAGCATTAGATATGGAAACCAAGGAAATCCCATCGAAATCTTAAAAGACTGAAATGGAAAGCTTTTTAGCAAAATGTAAAACATATGAAAGTCTTCCATTCGAATTACAGTTCGGTAGCGAATCTTTCTAGAGTTATGTACTTATGACCTCATACTTCGGTTACGTCATTTTCACCTTGTATTACTTATTCTATTAATCTTGAATCATGCTTTTTTTTAGGACAAAAAAGTGAAATCATAATCCATCTCCAACAGTGAAAAACAGAGGTGATAATCAACAAATTAAACTCATGATCAAAATTTTTGAACGAAGCACGCAAGGGAAGGTTATCTGAAAATTACGATAAAATACACGTTTTTTTTATGAGAACAAACTATATGAGAACATAAAGCTTCGATGACCAAAATAAGAACAAGTTAAGAACATTTTAAGGCTTTGTGGACTCCGAAACACCTGATTTTTAAAGAAAAATGGGAAAAAAATGCTCACAAATTATGAAAATAAAAACATGTTAAGCCCATCCAAAGGCTTCAAAATATTTGCATGTTTTTATAAAAAAGTGTATGATGGGTGAGCACGGCCCAAAATAAAAAGATTAATCCACCCACAAGATGGGGGAGATACCTAGCTGAGGCTCTTCACAAGAAGATTTGATAGTTTAAGATTACATAACTGCGAACAAGGAAATTGATAGTCCTACTGTTAGCCTGGTTAACCAAGCCAGGTTTTACAAGGCCAAGATACTGACGGCAATATAGCGTTATCGGCGCTTTAATGATTTTTATGATGTACGGAATTTTGAAAAACTTTTCAGTCACAACTTACCATCAGATTTTACCAAGTGACTGAATCAATCTGGATTAGATTTCTAGGATATCCTACTGTGTATATCTGGAAAAAGTTGACCTGTGCAATGAATTGGCTTTGATTTATATTGAGGTTACGGTGGACCTCGTCTTTCTCGTCAGATCAACATCTCTTAAAAAATGGTTTGGTTTGGATCTGGATAATTTAAAAATACTTCACGAACCTACTTTAATTTAGTCTAGGCGACTAATACAGACATTGTAGAATTAAAGCAAAAAGTAATGGAGGGAACAATTTTAGTTAATACAAACTAAATCCCGTAACAATAATCGTATTATCATATAACGCCTATACTACTGTATTACACGCATTATAAACGACTCTAGACTGAATCGCAGACCTCTATAGATATACTTCCTATAAGAAACTTTTTTCGCTAGAGGATGAGTAGAAGCCTAAAACGACTCCAGTCTAACTTTAATTAGATACAATTTTATGGGGATTGAAATTTGAAGTATTCGCGGATTTGGGTGTCGTTAAGTCTCGGTAAAATGGCAATAAGTAGATGCAAAAGAATTATTGTAGAGGGTGATTATCTAATTTTCACTGATGATTGGTCCCTGAGCACCATGAAACTCTGAGTTTGAAACATAGATATTGTGTCAACTCTTTATTATTATGCAAAAGATTTATTCAGATACGATTATTTATTTACGTTATATATTTGTAGAAATTATCTTTGAATATTTTATTGAAAGCATTGTACGATGTTATGCATATTGTTAAACAAAATAAATTAAGATCTATTATTTACAATTAATTCACAATTTAATCGTACATTTGCTCGTACAATATGGAAATATCTCACTCGTTCCGGATTTTCCGTATATTTTCCTCGCCTAAAGGCTCGGAAAATATTGAAAAATCTCGCAACTCGTAAAATATTTCTCATATTGTACTCGCAACTGTCCGATAACTATTACTTATCTGTTGAAATTTTACCGCCAAATTTTTTTTTCACGGAAAATAAGTTGAACTTATTCGCAAAAAGAGTCTGTTTTACGAAATGTTCACTAAAAGAGTCCGAAATATAGGGGTTTAAGGAGTATTAAAACTGCTTGACGATGTTAAATAGTTGTTTTATAAAGTGTTTGGATATGAAGGGCTCTTATGGTATTACGAAGTTAAGGCTTGATAAACAGTCAAATGGTATTATAAAGTTAAGGCTTAAAATTTCAATCAAAATTGAATCCAATATTATGTAAAGAAGCTTGCTTTACATAGAATTCAGTTGGTGCAGTTATAGCGGCATCAAAGAAATAAAACATTGATTTAAGTAGATTTAAAAGCCTGAGAATATAAATACAATAGTCTCTTTAAGACGAACGAACTCTACAATTCAAATGTCTCTTTAACTCGAACGAGTTTTTTCGGGTTAACAATGTCTCATAAACCTTACTCCATAACTCGAAATTTTCTTAACTCGAACAAATTTGTGTCCCACGTGCGGGTTCGCCATAAAAATTGGTCAAAACAAACTTTTTCGTCTGAGACGGAAAAATGAATTTCATAAATTAGCACATAATAATCTTGAGAAGAACTTCGGTGAATCCATAGTCATTATAAAAAAACCCGGTCCGGCAATGTATTGTTTTAGCTTTTTGTTCAATTTTCTTTTGTTACAAACAAAAGGCAAGTTGCGATTTGCATACTTTTTGATCACGTTACCAAAATCTCCTCTTGGGATTGGTCTATTTTCTTATCACATGATCAAAAAGTTTGCAAAATAAATGGATTTTGGTACGTAAGCTCCATCTTTTAACAATAAAAAGAGACAAAAGCCTTCCAGACCAGTGTTTTTATAGTGACTATGGTGAATCTTTAGCCTGAAAATCCTTTTTAAATACTTCATCGAGACGTAAATCAGTCTTAGATGGAAAAACATTTAAAGGTTTTGTTTTTAGATAAGAGTGATATCGTTTGCTTACTCATCAATTTTAATTCACAAGCTTTTTTACTTTTCATATTATTAAAGGAAAAAGCAAACAAAAAGTTAAAACTATACTTTCCAGACCAGGGTTATTTATACGAACTATGTTTTAATGTTCACGCAACGACGTTGTTTAGGTCATGCAGATATTGATGTCGCATTGACGTTATGAATGCTGGTTGAATATACTATAGTTTTGGCGGAGCTTTCTTCTTCATTTTCTTTTGTTTTCCCTTCCCGCTTTTCTTTCGTTTCTTAGTACTCGGTCCAGTCTTTTCTGTTAAGTTCGCTGTCGTTTCATTGCTACCATTTTGTTGAAGTTTTTTCATAGAGAAAATATTATCAATAGCCAATATGAATTGATCCGCCGTTTTGGATGCTTCGTTGTCAGACATATCGTTGCTAAGGTCGTCTATTTGAAAATGTAAATCAGATAAAGTGAGATGTGACTTGATTGACATGTACGATTTCTTTGTCGGCGATTCGGAAAATTCACCGACAGTCGATAAAACGGATTGTTTTGTGAAGAGATTTCGTCGTTTCTTTTTATGATTTTTGTCTTTTTCCGAACGCTTAAGATCTTCTTGTTCTTTAAGGTTTTGGATGATTCGGTCTGTTGGAATAACGGAATCAATACTCGACGCAACCGAACTTATAGTTTCTCTTCGTTTTGGTTCAACCTGGTTCAAATCTAACGGCGGTACGACGTTTTGTGGTCCAGGACACGGCGATTTCGGTTTATGTTTTAAAAGTGCTTTATGCATGGCGAAAATTTCTTCATCAGTATCATTATCGGTGCTACTCGAATTCCGACGACTTTTATTTTCGGTTCTCGTCAGCTTTCGGTTTTCCTTTCGCCAGTTCAAGTGCTCCTCGATAACACTCGCGTCTGGCATAGTACCCGTTCCTGCACGGCGTCTCATGGGTACAAAGTCCGTAATTTCCGTATAAACGACCGATGATTTTCGTGACTTAACGACAGGGGAACCTCGGGATTGTTTAGGACCGATCATTGAAGAGGAATCCCGAGTTTTAGAACCGGGTCTAGAACCGGATCTAGAAACGAGCGATTCTCGCCGAACCGACTGTCTACGATTTCGTATATCGTAACTTGAGATTTTTCTTCCTCGTTTAGGAACTTCGGGACTGGGAACAAACTCAACAACTTCTGTGGTAGAAATCTTAACACTACTTCGTTTACGGCGAGGTATCGATGTCTGTGATCCGGACCCAACTAAAGAAGATCTTTCATTAACAAACACATCTTCTTCTTCATTCAAGTTTTCCTTTTCATCTTTATTGGACATGAATGAAGTCTCGGCTACTTCATGGCCTTCATGTAATAAATTCTTAGTAGAACGAGCAGAGTCCATGGCTAAGTCGTCTGGAATCAATCTTCTTTCAGGAGGTTCGACTCGTCTTGCTGACGAATCACCTTCAAGAGCATTTTCGATCTCCTCTGAACGATTACTTCCTTTGAAACCAAGCAAACCTAAAAACAGAGAGAAATAAACAATCAAAGTCATAATATTTGAAAAAAAAGGGAAATCTTACAACCACGAGCAATATGGAAGCGCTCTAGATTAGGTTGGAAGGGTAGAGTTTTAACGCTAGACCTTAGGATCTGAGGTTTCAAAAGTCCAAGAATGGTCCAATAGGGCTCAGAATATAGCCTGGAAGTCCATAAACCCCTCCCAAATTGAAATATTCGAATAAATTTATCAATTAGGCCAAAAGCGACTTCCTCGCTCGAATTTTAAAATACTAAAAACGAGGAATTAACCAAAACTCTCAATATATTTTGACCGAGATTGAAGGTTAGCTTATCAAACTAGAACACTGCCTTTGAGCACTATTCTATTGGTTGTAGGTTCATTGGGCTATTCCAGTAATAGTCTGTACCCCCTATGTTGAGGAAGTGTGACGTCCAGGGTGATCTTGAAAATAAAAATAACCCAGGGGTTCTGGCTTTTCAAGTGTAAAAATCCAGGGTGGTCAATAAATGAAGTGGAAAATCCAGGGTGGTCAATAAATGAAGTGGAAAATCCAGGGTGGTCAGTAAAACGATGTCGAAAATCCAGGGTGGTCAAGAATGATAAAAAAATCCACCAATTCGACAATTAGCGGAGAAGCTTTAAGTCTCACCTTTGAATTTATCCCAAGTGTAGTCAATCATTTCATATTCATTCTTCTGTTGAGCCACTTCAAAACGAACTTCAGTGATCGAATCATTCAAAATCGAGATATACATATTCATCACAATTAAATTCACAAAAATATTAAATCCAAAGAAAAACGCCGGACCCAGGTATTCATTCACTTCATCAAATTGGTGATAAGAGAATTTACCAAGTAGTAAACTGATAATTGACGAAAATGAATTTGATATTGTTTTATAACCATCCAAATAGTTACCGAAGGTTAAGTGTGCAAGTAACGTAAACGCAATGATCACTAAACCAAACGTAATAGCGAACATAAGTAACGGGAATCCGGCGCGACGTAACGTTGAAGATAACATTGATATACGTTTATTGAAACGTAGAAGTTTAATAAATTTGACAGTAACGCAGAAACATATTAAAGCCACGATATACGTTAATAAGAAGTCAAGTTGTGATGCAAAGTATAGGTTGACGTATTTTTGAGGTACTTTTCCAGGGATTTCTTTAAGCGTTTGACGTGTATAGTAATCACGATACAAGTATAAAATAACGGTGACCAACGATAAAATAAGGTTAGAGAATTCAATCAGATTCCAAAAAGCTTTGAAATATTTCCAACGTAGTTTGTATATGATCCGCGCTTCACGTATACAGAATAGTATGGTGTATAGTAGGAATAAAACTTCTGATAAAATCACAAAGAAAGTGTAAGATGACGTATATCGGTATAATTTGAACGTAATGACTGTTTGATAAAGAACGACACCACCCGTCGCCGGTTTCTCAAATACGATATTGACGGAATCAAAATACGTCGTTGCTGGATGGAATAACGCCATTTCGACGATGACGGCACGAGTGTATTGGTCAATCCAACGTTTCTCTTTTAACTGATCTAAGAATGCTTTATTATCTTCGTTTCTGGTTTGATTTTTAGGGAATAACTCAATGATGTAACCTCCACCTGAGTAGGTATTATATTCAGCTGGTATGGGGTACGTATCAAGTTCATCCCATTTGTGATATCTCCATGGTTTATGATGTGGGATATGTTTGGTATTCGTTGGATAGTCGTAAGGTTGGTCCCATGTGAAAAGAAAATCACGATCTTCTTGGTCAAAGAAACGGTACTCGTTATGGCATTGAAATGAAGATGCTTTCTTTGGAAACACTTTGGTGATTGGACAATCCACTTAAAATGAAAATAAAGATAATCGTTTTGAAGACGAAGAAGATCTAAGCAATTTCTACTTTAAATAAACGATTTCTTATTTTTTTGTAAGACTTTAGTCTGAAAGGGAAAAACGGCGTAAAATAAGTCTTGGTAAGAAGATCAAAATCCCTGACAAATGCCACAAAATATAAAGGTACCTTCAAATTCAATAGAGAAAAGTTTTGAAAGTTCTGGTTTCTTAACTTTTCTGTTGAATTGACGTCAGACTAGGCTTAGTAATAAACCCCAAGCAGTTTCCCTTCAGCCAATATCAAACTAAGCTATATTCTTACTCTTTTTGGATCGAAGCTGTCTGATTCGTGCACCAGTCAATAATTTGGTATTCAAATCATTTGTATATAATTTGCTAGGGAAATTCCATACATCATAATCGCCTTGATGTCTAGGATCTAATGATGTATACCAGCGCTGTGGGTAAAGTTGTGGTAAGAGGACTTGCTCCAAATAATCCCATATGTCTTTATCACGTGTCACCTAAATGAGACAAAGATTGAAAATTCATGATAGTTTGGTCCGGCAATTGAAAGTTTAACGGCCAAATCAAGTTTTAACTACAGATATCTTATATAAAACACTAGATAGAGCTACCCCGTCTCTAGCTGAAGAAAATTAATCTTTGATAAGTAGACCATAGTTCGCTGCCGGCAATTTGATTGATCAAGCCTATCTTTTGCTTTGTCGCTTCGCGCCATTCAGGTTTTTTTGCTTGGTCGAACAAATTGTCGGTGCCGAACCGAGACCTACTTTTAGCAAAGATGGCGCATTATTTTGCTTCACCTGCCGTTGCTTGGGAGATACAAAGTAGCTTTATTTAGTGTTTTATATAAGATATCTATGGGTTTTACGTCTGAGATGGAAAGTTGCACACATTCTTTGCTGAGTTGCGCAGAATTTTGAGACGGGATAGCCTCATTACATGCTTCAAGGCGGAATAACTTTTAACACTTTTAACAATTATCATCAGCGAATTAATGAAGCTGGGTCAAACGAGAGATCTTTCCATAGAAACAGGGCATGAAATTGAAAAACTTAAAGTGTTAAGAGCCGATAAAGTTTACTATAGTATGACCCCTACTACAGGTCAAGAGCATATTTTAACCACAGCCAACTGCTGACGCCTCTAAAGTATGTGTCAAAAAGGAGCGCAGTGTTTTAGTTTTGGTATCGTTGGAAAGATATTCAAATGCACTTATATTCTCCACTAATATTCATGATATTCATGACGTAATGTTTTCTACGGAAATACCCCGGTTTTAGCCAGTAGTGGCAAGTTTAAACTAGACAAAAGTTGTATAAAATTTGCCACTACTGGCAAAAACCGGGGTCTTTCCGTAAAAAACATTACGTCATGAATTACATTTTCAGATTTCATTTACCTTTGGAAAGATCGTTCTCGATTCGAAGTCCTCCATATTTGTCACCGTGAAAGTTTTATTCGAAATTTCAGTTTCATTCAATCCACTACAATTACCAAAATATTTCTTTTTCTCCACAATGATTGTCTCATTACATTTATAAGTATATACAACTTCCTTCTTCGGTCGTTCCGGCGCTTCTTTCAAAGTAAGCATATAATCAATATTACGGGTAAGCTGGAATGCGGAAGTGTCCCTAGCAAAGTAACCAATCATAGATACAATAAGCGCATAGACTAGATACAAGACCAATTCTCGTAAAATAGATTTCATCTTCAGCTCTTTAAAACGTATTGTACGCATTTTCTTTAGTTTCAATTTGGGAGGTGGTTTTACGAAATCTGTTCGAGTTCTCTGAAGTATAGATTCGTTTTCGAGTCGGTGTAACCATTTCTGATCTTTGGCAAGTTTCTTTGCATCTTTGTTCAGATTTTCTTGTTCTTTGTTTTCAAGCTTTTTGTAGAATTTGGCCACCACCAATGACATAACAAAGACTTTGAGAGGTTGCATCAAAATCACATCTTGAATCTGTTAATAACAATACGATGAAAAAAATTATAACGAAATTGTATTTTTAAGATCCGATTAGATAATGGGAATTTAGAGGGTAGAATATAGAAAAGCTAAGATGATAAGAGATATTATTACCTTAAGGAAAGAATTTTTCGCGAGAAGAAATTTTCGCGGAATTTAATTTCGCGAATGAGCCGATTTTAAAAGTTTCACGGAGTTTAATTTCGCGATTGAGAAGAAATTTATCAACTAAGATTAACTTTGAAGCATCACGGAGTTGTTTATATTTGATAAAAAATACACGTTATAATGCTTAAAAATCAATCGTGTCCATCTTTTTTGGTAATACCTGGTCAAAAACAACAAAATAAAAGAAGAAGGAAAAAACAAATTTCGCAGAATTCAATTTCGCGATTTCACAATTTTAGTGTGTTTCGCGGAATTTAATTTCGCGAATTACACCCAAATTCGCGAAATTAAATTCCACGAAAATTTCTTCCGCGAAAATTTCTTCTCGCCAAAATTTTTTCCCTTAAGGTATAGGAAATAGACAGGCCCAGTACCTCTTTACATGGGATGGGTTGGCCCAAAGGAAAAAGGTATATCCACTTGTTATGTGAACAACAGCACTGGGAAGGGATCAAAACCACTGACCTTTATTATAACCTGGTTCAAGTTTCTCAATGCCGGCCAAGCAAAATCTTTGATCGGAGTTTTTTGAATGGCGGCACTACTCAATAGCGGTGTAAATGCATCGAAAACGCTAGATCTATTTTCCCTTGAAAACGTTTGATGATATAGCGCCGCTAGACGTTAATATTTAACACTGCATTGGCTTCTTTACGGGTACAAATTCAAAAAAAAACTTAGATAAAAAATGGCGGATATAGCTTGATCCAGGGATATATAAAGGCCAGTGATCAAAACTCATCCTGAAGATCGTTATAGCTGATAATCGCACCGATACCTCGTTTCCAGGGTATCCATGTCTGGTAGTGGCACCAGACAATACCCTAGATTTCCATCTCGTACCCAAAGCCACTTGCATCATTTTTTTAATTTTAGTGATGAACGTGCTACAATCCTTTCGTGAACGCTATCAGAATCGTAAAAAAGCCAATCAAAGGGAATGGGCTCGAGTTTGCCTAGATTTTCAAAATAAACTGGGACGATATTGGCCCGCTACACTACTTAAAGCGCCTGTAGTTTTTACTTACAATTCCTACGGCAACCGAAGCCAACCAATTGATAGACTTGTTGTTCCCGAATACAAATCCATAATACGTAATTAAGCCTGCTGATCCAAATATGGTCAAAAGACATAACCCCCATGTGGGATATAAGACCCAATGTGGGAATTTGAACGGCTTCTTTTTCTGGTTTTTCTTCTTCTGTTTTTCTTGTTCTTTCACCATCTGTTTGACTCTCATGGGACGTGGACCTTTCTCACTCTTGCTTGAACCTGAAAATGGAAAATAATAGCTTTACAGGAGTTATATTTTCTCTAGCAGGACTAATTTCCGCTTGATTTACCGTTCTAGAAGCAAATATGACCGAGTTTATGTATCGGAGGATATCGAGGGCGACGGTAAGTTAAATCGATACAAAACAAAGTCGATAGTTGATGTACGGCTCTATATTGCCTTTGCTCACCTAAACAGACGACGGTATTTTGGTGTTTTTACCGTCGTCGAGCAAAGTGGACAGCGATTTCGGCGATGTCAGCTTTGTTTTATACCGTCCCCCTCGATTTATCTCGAATACATAAACTCGCTATGATTTCATTGTGGGGCAAGTCTAGCTTGCTTTCCGATCAGCCTGTGAAAAAGTGCCGTGGCGTGAATGAAGGCTAGAGAGAAAATTCGTCCGTCGTCGTGATTTATCTATCGATACTTAATCTCACTATTGTTGAAATGTTACTTTAATCGTAGAAATTTTAGCGAGACTAATTTTAGCGTTTTAGCGAGTTTTCCCTATTTTCGCTAAAATAAATCTCGCTAAAACATGCCGAATCGACCGATCGCTAAAATTTATCCGCGCAAAATTTCTGGTTATATTGCCTTGATACATTTTTAGTACCAGTCAATAATGTAACACAAGTATTCGCTAAAATTTATCCACGCGAAATTTTTTGAAATCGTGATTCGCTAAAATAAATCCAAAAAAAATCAAGATTTTCCTGGCTCGCTAATATGCGCTAAAATTAGTCTCGCTAAAATTTCTGCGATTAAAGTAAGTGTTACTCCAAGAATGCTTGATCTACCAAGTGAGGGCGCATGATTCCAGCGGAGTCTCCATAACTGAAACACACACGGGGAATTGAAATTTGTTCGAGTTATCGGAGACTAAAGGGATAATAAACACTGTTCCACTTAGAGAAATAGTGAAAGGTTCGAGTTCTGGAGACTCCAGTGTACAATTCTCAGAAAAGAAGATACCTACAATTTGCTTTACACGTTTTTTTAATAAGAACATAAGGCTTCAGTGGCCAAAATGCTAAGAACAAGTTAAGAGCATTTTAAAGCTTTGCGGACTCGAAAACACCCGATTTTTAAAGGAAATGGGTAAAAATACTCACAAAATGGAGATATATAATAAAAACATTTTAAGAACATTTTTAGGCTGGAAACCCAAAAAGTTAAGAACATCCGAAGTTTTCAACAATTTTGGATGTTCTTATAAAAAAAACGTGTACACTACTTTTCAGTAGTAATTTCAGTAGTTTCATGTTAACCGAATTGTATAAAATAGATTATTCGAACCTTAAGGCTTGGGGACACGAGAAGTTTTTTTTGCTTCATCCCACCAACACAAGAAAAGTGCGTGTCCCATGGTTTCTTTTTTTGTTTTCATGGAACAAAAAGTGAGGGAAATATCCAAAAGACATCCGAGTCAAGTCCCAACTTCATAGTTTCTTTTTTCAAACGAAAAAAAACTCGACTCCGTAAATTGTCTTAACGGGGCCTAAGGTGACGCGCATTGAAATATTTTTTCACTTTTTAGACTTAATAGAGTCAGTAAAAAACCACGAAATCTAATTACTGGAAATTCAGACTTTTAAAAGCATCAATAACATAATTGGATACATAGCGTAAAAGTGACAACAACCGGGCAGAAAATATGACTTTTGAAGAAAAAGAGATATTAGAGAGAGAAAGAGAAAAATTTATAATTGCTCCAAGAAATTTGATCTACTTTCACTTTTAGTTGATAGTATTTCCATTGACGTCGTACGATTATTTTGGAATTTTTATATCAACACAGAAAAAAAGCAATGGAAGGCAATGAAAGGCAAGTTGTTATTTGTTGGTATTAGAGAAAGTATAATTTTGATTGCAAAGTTATTACACGTATTGTTACACGTATAATTTTTATTTCTCTGAGCAGCAGGTAAAACCTAACCTGAGATTGTGATTGTTTTCTGCCCACCACACACTGAAATTGTAAAGGGATGGGTGAAAACATAACAATCTGACGAATATACTATCTTAAAATTGTAAGGACGCGTTTGTCTAAAAGGACTAGGAACAACAACAAAGTTACGTGATCGTGTTTATGAATAGGACGCTGTATCAGTGACTTTCCGGCGCACAACAAGATTCTTGTTGAAGAATTTTCCGTAGGAAAACTATTTTCCTCAGATGGTTAATTTTCAAGGGCCTCCAGAGGTTTACCGTGCCCGTAAGAAAATTATGAATATCTGTTATCACAGCGTATTCGTAATATACTGTAAAAAGATAATTACTGTCTCACAAAAATCTGCTCTCCTGCGCAAATTTTGCGCCCCACTTGTCTAACGCTACTGTATCAGGTTATTAAAACCTGAAAGAAAAGTGGGAGGATCCGAAAAGAGTTTATGAACATTAATCTAAAAGTAATTACTAAGTGATAATTTATAAATGTGAAATTTCCTCCTTTAATATGGAATTTTATTTCATCCATGTTAAAGTTTCTTGTTCCGTTTATAATCTTTTTAGTTGTTGTTAGGGAAGAGAGATATTCAGGTCCAAAAAAGCTAAGAATATTCATGACGTCATATCTCAAAATTCGTAAAGGTTATGCTCGCGCTGAGGGGGGGGGGGGTGATAAATTTGTTTTATTTCCTTTTGTTTAAAAAATATTGTGTGAGCAAATGGTAGGAAATAAATCAACCGCTTTAACTCTCCTTATAAACAGATTTAATACACAGTTAACCTTCAGCAATATCGTAATGGGCCATTCCATTTTATATCAATACAGGGGTGGACGAACTTTTCCAGGGGGTAAAAAGTTATTCTAAAATTTCCAGTGTGTAAAAGACTGGATTTAAGAAAAAATAAATTTTTTGATACTGGTTCTAATAAATATCACAGCATATATCTGAAAATGACTATGAATGAGTTTTGTTCTGGAGGCCCGGAAAACCCGAGTTACAAAAACCCGAGTTACGACGAATGCGACGTCACAAGTCTCAAATTATGACGTCATAAGGGGACTTCTTAACTCGTAAAAGTTATTTTATGTCGTTATATAACTCGAATTATTTATTTTTTTAATTTTGTTTTCGAGTTACGTAACTCAAAAAATTATGTTTTTCGAGTTATCTTGTTGTACAGGGGAAGAACATTTGAGAGGTCGAGCAAAAGAAATTCTAAGAAAACTTATAAACGTACTTGCTGTATGCAGTGGCGTGGTGGGAAAATTTCTCTGGGGTGGCCAAGGCAAACATGGCGCCCTATTTAAAGATTTTTTTGTTTTTGGCGCCCCTCTAAATTTATGGACACAAAAAAGAGAGTGTGCGAGCGAAGCGAGCCAGAAAATTTTGAGGTGATGAGGGGCGCCTTTTTTGTTTTTAAATTTGTCAATCTTTCGATATGGGCGCCTGAAAAATCCTTCTTGGCGCCCCTAATTTTTGGGCGCCCCTTCCCAAAAGGGCTCCGCTGGGGGGGCCTGGCCCCCTGGCCCCCCTGCCACCACGCCACTGGCTGTATGTCAATTATGCCGAAGGCACTTTTAAATTCGCGGAAATAAGTGAAATCATTTCTACTGATTTATTTCAAGTTTTTTATTCCCAAAGATGTTTCATTTTTATATTTAACATTTTTGAGATCATCAAAATTACAGCATAGTATAAAAAACCGCGGCTGGAATGATAACATCTCAACTTCTGTTGTTCTATCTCTGTCGTATTTGATGACTATTTTTTGATCAAGAGATCAGTAATGTAGCATCTTTAATGGTAAATTTTATTGGTTTGTCGTTAATACTTACTTCTCAGTGTGTTTTAGACATTAATAATATACCCTTGATAATACACTTGCATTATAAAATCATTGTAAAGGAAAGATCAACAATAAGAAATTTAAACAAGCACAAAATGGCTGGGCTGAAAGAACTCAAAAATAAACAAAGTGCCTCGAATGCCTTCGCAATATTTCAGTGAAATCTTTTTAGAAATCAATGAAAAAGTACATCTAGATAATACTGTGAAAGTTTCAAGCCAGCACCTTCAAAATTTATTAATCAAACTGACAAGAAAGTTGTCATCTTGAATATAGTTCTTATAATTTCAATTTTAGCAAAAAACTATTTCCACAAAATACCCCTAAAATATGTCCAAATTAGTTCAAGTGTTCTATTGGGTACAGATTCAAAGATATCGAGCAATAAAAAAGCTTTTTGTGAAGGAAAATAAGAGAAAAATTTCAAAAACTATCTACCGATAATAAACTGAGCATTTTGATGTTCTTATAAAGCTCGGAGACAGAGATAGAACAGCAATTAACTGAGAAGACAATGTGGTACATATTCCAGCCGCGGCTTTCTTATACTATGATTACAGGGGTGAAATTGAAAAAAGAGTGGTAGAAAAAAATCTTTTAGTGAGCTAAAATAAAAAAAAGATGTCGGCTCTAGAAAAATTGGCAACATTTATCAAAAGCAATACAACCATAACTCGGTGCATGGTAATCTACAAATTTGGTGAAAACAGTTTTGGGAAAGAAAGAGAAACCGTAATGAATTGAATAAGGAAGTTGAAAATAGTAGTGGCCATTATGAAATAGCCTCTCATGCAGAAGATTACGCCATTAAGAGGCTGAGAAATGAATTGGAAAACATTCCAAGTGATAAGCAGTATGGATGGGTTGGCATATTTATCAATTATTCACCTTGCGGGTCCTGTCTTCAGTTGTTAAAGAAATTCGCCGAAGAATATCAAAATATTAAAATCAATTTGAAATATGTGTGGAATTATAGGAATACCAATCAGACCAGCTATCGTAATCTACCCAATAACCTAACCATAACACATTTTAAGGTTGGCAACTGGAAAACACTCGTTAAAGGTATACGAAGACTTTTACAAGATGAGCATCACCCCAACATGGAGGAATTAATGAGGTGGGTGGATGGGTTTCTAAAGAAATTCCCTATGGGATACAAACAAGCAATTTATATCATAAATCAAATCGTTTCATTCGAAATTTCTGCTAATCCATAAATTTCGGTTGCATCGAAGAATATCTAAATTTCAACAGGTGTTTTAACAAATAAAACACGTCCCTGGAACATCACACTTGCAACAAAACTATCATTATGATGCTCTTGAATTCTTATCTTTGAGGCATCATAAAAAAGATTTAGTATTTTCAGATGTTTTTGTACACATTGACTCTTGCTTATTCGAACTTGAAAGAGGAATTTTAGTCATAACGAGTTATAGAGAAATTCGAATTATAGAAAGCAATTTACAAAGGTATCTTCTCGAAGAGGACAAAAAATTGATTCGAATTATAGAAAAATTCGAGTCCGGGAAGGGGGGTACTAGGGTTGCGAGCTGACGGGGACGGGGTGCCGCCCGACTTTTGGAATCTTACCGGGACTAAAAAAGAGAAAACAAAGGAACATTTTGGGAATTTTACGACCCTTAGCGGGACAAATTTGACCAATTTTGACCAAATTTCGATCTTTCAGGGGGTAAAAAGTTGAAATTTTCCTATTTTTCCGACCCTTAGTGGGACTGAAATTTGATTTTTTGATTTTTCCGTCCCTTAGCGGAACTTTGGAAATCCAAAAAAGGTAACCTTAAGGGCGGCACATACCGTACCCCCCGGGATTTGAATCGAATAATAGAAGTTCGAATTAGTGAGAGTCTACTGTATCTATCTTTGTTATTCATTTTAATTGTTTCCATTTATTTCGAACATTGAATTTAATGTGTAGAACTTATTCTTTAAAAATTGTTCTTAAACTTCTGTACCTCCCGTAGTACAGTCCTCTACGGCAATGAATGTTAGCTGTAGATATCGGTTTTGTGTACAGACTAACTAAGAACTGAATATCCAAATTTTCTCAAAATATTAAACTTTTTTCAACTATCTATTTCATACTTTTCTACATATGCCTCATCGAAGTGAAAAGGGAGCCCGGTCCGCACGGCATACCCCTGTTCTAGACCACTAAAAACTTTTCTGTAACGTAAATATATGTCCAATATTTTTATTTATTTACTAGAAAGATAGAAAATCAACATGAATCAATACCATTCTTAAATCAAAACTCAAGAATGACTGCGTTAGAGAAACTAAAAGCATTCGATGGTTTGAATAAAGACAAACAAGGAAATGAGATTCGGCCAGCAATCACTCGATGTTTGGTGTCGTACAAACTGTACAAGCTACCTCAATATAAATTTTGGGAAAGAAAAAGAAACGAATCCGAACTGAACCTTGAGAATAACATGATGAAGTATCCATCTCCAAGCCACGCTGAAGTTTACGTTTTAAACAGGATCCAAGCGAAGATAAATGCAGGGCATCATATCATAGGTATCAATATTTATTGTAATTATTCACCCTGTGTTGGGTTATGTCTTGGCAAACTTAAAGATTTCGCCAAGAGGAACCCACATATAGAAATACTCATGAAATATGAGTGGCTGTATCGCGAGAATTCCTTAACCCACTATAGGGAGGACGTTTTACCGTCGAATCTGAAGATTGAGAGATTTAGTGTCGGAAGCTGGAAACACGTCTTACGCGCCATTATTGATGACGCCTCAAAAGAAGATATCTGGTACTCAAAGATATTAACAGAATGCCTAAAAATGATTGAAGAAAAATTCCCGATGGATATAAACTTGCCACAAGCGGTGCATGATATTTTGGAGGGGATTGAAAATCCACAGGGAAGGAGAAAGCAAAAAAGGAAAACGGTGGAGAAGAAATTTTTATAGAAAAGTGACGCACCTTTCCTCTGACAAACAGAATGAACTTATGCTTGCGCGGTGCGGAAAGGGAGGAAAGTTATTATTTTTTAATTCGTTTATAAATGCTTTGTAATTCAATGATACGTTAAATGCACTGACCTTTATATATCCCTGGACCAAGCTATATCTGACATCTTTGATCGAAGTTTTTCTTGAATTGGTACCCGTAAAAAAGCCATTGCAATGTTAAAAATCAACGTCTCACGGCGCTATATCAACAAGAGTTTTCGAAGGAACGTAGATCTAGCGCTCTCGATGAATTTACACCGCTATTGAGTAGTGCCACCATTAGGGTACCACTTTTCAAAAAACTCCGATCCAAGATTTTGCTTGGCCGGGATTGAGATACTTGGTCCAGGGTTTATAAAGGTCAGTGGTTAAATGATGTCCATTAGGCGAGAGCAATTTGATTAGTTGTTTTACGGGCCCGACCCTGAAATTCCAAAAATCGAAATAAAAATTGATTTTGGTTGTACATTTTTTTTTCACCGACTGCCAAATTTTCAAATTTTTGATAGTTTTTCCAACGTTTTGAGAATTTTTATTTTTCATTTTATCCATGGATTTGAGCTTTTTGTGTCTTTTTATTTTCGATTTCGCATTTTTGTCAAGATGTAATGATAGTTTATGCTGCCTTTTTAGGAGATTTTATAGGTAAATTCTATTTTCATTTTTATCTTTTCACCTAACGACCCACCCTCTTTTTTGGGTAGCTTAGCCCGTAAAACAACAAATCAAATTGGCCTCTCCTTAATTGTCCTTTGATGTACTTAATTTTTCTATAATTTCTAGTATCTGTATTAGGCTTTCTAGAAATTATAAATAGTCTTAAATTCAGTTGGGGGCCCTCAGTTAAGATATGTAGTACATTATTATTTCGAAAATCGGAGCCTCGAATTGTTCTTTATTTCTTCTTAGGTATGAATGTTTAAAAAAAACTTTAATAAAAAAAAACTTTGTAAAGAGTATCTGCTGAAGAAAACTCAAACAGTGAACACTCGTTTATTTGAATTTCTATCATTCTCCACTCCCCGTCAAAAGATAATTCCCTAGTAAAATAGTATTCCGAACAAATTTGATTCCCCCTTAGAGTTCGAATCAGGGAGGGAATCAACTGTACTTATGTAAGGTCATAACAGATCCTTTAGTTGAACGTCCATCTAACGTTTTTTTGACGTTATGGGCGGTATATAACGGACAAATTTAATACAGAATAGAAGTTTCACTTACGTCTTATGGAGTGACGTGGTCCACTACCGGCACGTCCACTACCGGCACGTCGACTTTTGCCGGACATTTTACGAATGGAACTTTCGATTTTCAGATGAGTGCTGGTTTTTCTTTTACCTGAGATAAAAAAACAACAACATAATCTTTGAGAAGTTTTAGTTTTAAATTCCTTCCCTTGACCCTCTTGAGTGAATTACAGTCGACACTCTCTACACGTTTTTTACAAGGAACCTTAACTTGGCTCCGAGCCTGGAGTTCCTTATTTTTCGAGAGAATTTCAGCCTCAAAGTTCCTTATCCAGTTTCCTTATTTACTAAGCTGCTAAGATTGGATTTGCTAAGTCACATACTTATGTATAAGTATAACAATGGACTAAAATGCAAAAAGAGACGTTTATTGAACGCTGTTTCGTCAACATTTTGTTATCTTTGTGTTTAGGCTTTGTAAATGTGTGCAAATTCAAGTTTAACTTTTTTTACTTTAAGTTTAAACTCTCTGTGACTTGACTTGTTATTCTCAGCCTGAGCAGTTCCTTAACAATTCTTAGTTTTTCGGACCATTTTGAGCCTCAAGTTCTTAACAAACGTGTTCCTTATGAAAAAAAAACGTGTAGTTCGATGTTCTACTATTCGATACGATCCATTATTCGATATTAAATAAAGTCAGTGTCAGGAAATTTTACTTTTACAAAAAACTAGACTTTATATTCAGAAGACTAAAGACTTTAAAAATATAAGTCTAAAATTTACGATTTAACAATATTTGTGTTAGGAAAACAGAGAAGTGTTCACCAATACAAAAAGTTTTTTTTGAAGATTTATCGTGTTTAGGCTTAGCCCGGGGTCCACTTAAAGCTTTTTTCATAGACTTGAAAGCGCAATCAAGTGACCCAGCAGTATTATGTTAATATTCTTTTGCTTAGGCGGACTGTAAAACAGTTTCTCATTCTTAATTACGTTTTTCAACTCCAAGTAGTTTTTTTGTAATTTGGACTTTTAACATTTTTATTCAAAATGGTGACCTCGCCAAATGCTCCTAGTCTTGACTTGACTGGGCTCAGCGTCATAAAAATTCAAAAAACACAGTTCAGCCAGAAGTAGTCTTTTTTAGGCTCCGAACTCACATCCACCCCAACGAGATGTATTTTATTTAAAATTTAACCACGTCCTCTAAATTATTTTATCAACAATGGAAAATTTTCTACGAAAACATCTCGGTTTTGCCATTATTGGCAAATTCACAACAAATATGATGTTGTTTAGGGACGCATAACCTCCTTTGAGGGTCTTTGCCTATTACTTATTAGTGGTAAATTTAAGATTTAGAGAGCTGTTAAAAATTTGTCACTACTGGTAAAAACACGGTATTTCCGTAGAAAACATTACGTCATAATTTCATGAATAGCCAAATATATTTAAAGAGAAAAGTCACCTGAGACAAGGCCTCTGCTCGGCGAAGTCAAAAAGACTCTACTGTATATATATTTAAAGACGTAACTTACCTGAGACAAGTCCTCTACTCGGCGAAGTCGAGTCCAATTCGTCTCTACTACCGTCTTGATGACGTCCAAACTCTCCATCTTCGTCGCTTAATGAACTCTCCCCCTCTGACGATGACGAAATTTCATTATTTCCTAGCATCCTTTTGGAGGTTTTTGAACGTGAATAAGGGTCAATGGTTTTAAATAAACCAACCAAAATGACGTTTACAGGGATGGTAATTAATGCTCCGATAATACCAACGTATACCTGGAATAAAAGCATTTAAAATATTTGTATTTAAGATAATGTAAGTTTAAAACTGCAGTAGAGGTGGCCCGAAAGCTCTATCCTATAGCTATCTATAAAATAATAGGCTGAGGATACCTATTCTATCCCTTTCTCCCCAATCTTGCGATCGTTTCCATTAAATGTTGCAGAGAGCAGCAAATTCTCTTTTCCAGGACCTCCGTTAAAAAAAGGGATTTGACCGCTGAATCGGGTCTTCGGCCGTTAATTCAGGTCCCCGGCGCCGAACGGTGGTCTACTAATTACCCAGCTGGCACACAACGTTGTTTCAACGTTTATCTAACGTTCACAACGTCCATATAACGTTAGATGAACGTTAAAACAACGTTGTGTGCCAGCTGGGTAAAGACGGCGCATTGCTTTGCTTAAGTCAGGAACCTAGTAGCTCTATAAAGTCTTTTATGATATATATCCGTATTGCAGTGGTAGAGCATCCGGCTACGATTTGCAAGGTTATGCGTTCAACCCCAGCCGTGTCATACCAAAGATTCTCAAAATGGTACTTGATGCCTCTCTGCTTGATGCTCAGCAATTAATTGAACGATCAAGGGTCAAGGGTAAGTGGAGCAATCCTGGGAGAAAATGTGGCGCCCTCCTCTACCTACGGGCCTTCAGGTCGCCTACTTATTTGTGATTATCACCTGTTGCCACGTAAATGAAAAGTTTCCAATTTTATTCTCCGTTGCTGGCGTTGCAGGCGCCTCACGCCCGTAAAACAAAATATTCGCTAGCATGACGGTCAACACAAGAGATATTGCTACGGATAGTCGCTGACAGCGTGTAAATGGACTTGTGGGCGGTCGGGCGTAGATTGATAACCAGATATGAGAGTCAGACATCTCCTTTTTAGCACTGTTGACAAAAAGATAATTGAAGTCTTGGAGTTCTACTTCTGTAGCCAATGGAACGATGCATTCAACTTTGATTTCTTCGTCACGATAAACACTTAACCATTGACCAACGATGAAAGTGAATTTTTGGTCTGTTTGAAGGTCAATGATATCAACGTTTCTGTTGGAAAAAATCATTGGGTTATTCTCTTAAAATGACAGAGTTTAATATAAAACAATTTTGCAAAAATTACAAGCAATGAAAAATATATTTCCCATTTATGCTGTAGTCTTTCAGAACTTTAAGAAAGGTCATATCATAGATATCTTATAAAACACTAGATAAAGCTACACTGTATTTCCTAAGCAACGGCAGGCAAAGCAAAATAATGCGCCATCTTTGCTGCAAGTAGGTCACAGTTCGTCACAGTTCGGTACCGGCAATTTGTTCAACCAAGCTAAAACAACTGAATGGCGCGAAGCGACGAGGCGAAAGATAGGCTTGATCAATCAAATTGCCGGCACCGAACTTTAGTCTACTCATCAAAGATGGCGGATGATTTCGATTCAAATAAGGACGGAGTAACTCTAATCTAGTGTTTCATATAAGATATCTGCGAGTCATATAGGCTGATTCCGCGTTACGTCATTTTCATCGACGATCAGTCATTTTTTATGAGAAAAGGCAGAAAGTAGTCCAGGTTGATTTTGTGACACCTTGTTTTAACTCAAGGTTAATAATAATTTCCCGTTTTTGTCTGCACATTGTTTACTTGTTTGTTTTTGTTTTGCGGGTTTAATTTATGTCAGTTAAGGCCGGTATCCACTTTCGCGCGACATGAGCGAAAACTTTTTGACATTTTTGTAAAGCTCATTGGTCGGTTGAAAAATGAAGCCATTCCATTGCCATAAATTGACGTAACGGATAAAAAAAGTAGAACTTCCTTTAACTTTTTTTTGTTCACGCGAAACTTTTTTATGACGTAATCTTTTCTTCAGGCAAAAAAGGTTAAGAAAAAAACTGTCGCCCATTTCGCGCGAAAGTGGAGACCGGCCTTTACAAACTTGAGCTTCGGTTGAAGATTGTTTGTAACTAAATTCTCAGGAAAATTAAAACACGCCTCAAATATTTTTGGCACCGTTAACACCCATTAAAGGACTTTTAGTTTTCCCTTTTAGAACTTGGATGTTTGGTATAAATTTCATGCTTCTATCATAAGCCAAACTAGAGTTATTCAAGAACAAGTTTGCCGATATCATTATCATTTAATTTCTTTGGCTGAAAAAATAATTAAAATACAGTCATTACTGCAATCCATGTCGCTACGCTTCTTTTGATGTATATATAAGTTGACATATTTTAACAGGTGCTAATAGTGCGAAAACTTTTGCAAATTTTGACGTGCCTTAATTTGCTCGAGATTTGCGGAATCAGTCTAGACCATAAAGGCTTGGGGTCACGAGAAGTTTTTTTTCGCGTAGGTGCAATGCAACATGCTCAATCCCACCAACCTAAAATGTTTTCTCGTGTATCCACCCCATTTCTCCTTTTACCAATAAAAGTGAAATCGACAACACTTTAATAACTAAACATTTGTGTGTCTTTCAACTAGAGAGAGGGATTGTACCAGATTATCCCTGGGACAAAATCAGCATGTCTTTTGGGTATCTCCCCTTTTTTGTGAAATGAAACAACAAAAGGAACCATGGGACACGCACTTTCTTTCTTGTGTTGGTGGGATGGAGCATTATGCATTGCACCAACGCGAAAAAAACTTCTTGTGTCCCCAAGCCTTTAATTTGCTCGAGTTTTGCGGAATCAGTCTAGACCATCAAAATAGCCAGACATAAATCAAAAAACGAATCCAGGAAGTTTGGATGATTGAACCCACCTGACATACCAATCATCTTTAGCATTATCATTCCACAAATGAATGAATACTAATTCACCAAGGCTGTGTGGTGTTGACAAAATAAAAACATCGGAGCTTGATTGTTGGAACGGCTGACGTTCGTCATCGCGTAATTGACGAACACCTGATTCGTCTAAATCTCCTATGGAAGAAAAGCAGTCATTCAAAAAAGTAGTACACTCACTGACCTTTATATATCCCTGGACCAAGCTATATCCGCCATCTTTGATTGGAGTGTTTTTGGAATTGGTACCCGAGAAGAAGCCATTGCAGTGTTAAAAATTAACGTCTAATGGCGCTATCTTAGGCCATTTCACAGTCGCAAAGCGTAATGGGTAGTCAGGACCGCTGCGCACTAAAAATGTCAACTTTCTATTGGTCCAAAGTTTTAAAAGATTTTGAAGATTTTTGCGTCTAGCCAACGGGAAGCCGTTATGGAGGCGCAATCAGTCTGATTACCCATGATCCATTTCGACTGTGAAATAACCTATACCCACTGAAAGTTATATAGCACAATGAGAGCAGTCTACGTAAAAATTTGAAACTTATGAAACTTTTTTTGGACCAGCCGGAATGCCTGGACAAGGCTATATCCGCCATCTTTGTTTGGAGTTGTTTTGAAATTGGAAGAAGTGAAAAAGCTATTGTAATGTTATGAATTAAAGTTTTAACAGCGCTACATCATGAAAAAGTACTCTAAATCTTTTGCTATACTGTGAGGTGCGATTGTAAAATCCCATTTCTTTTTACCAAACGTACCGTCAGTTTGTAAACCCACTCCCAACGGAATAATCATGGTAATAAAACCACTTACCTTTGATATTGATGAAAACGTTGGATATAGTTCCAGCACCAGCACGTCCACCAGTATATACGGTGACTTCATATAAATATCGATCTTCCGGTTTGTTGTCTGGAAGTGGTGTAACTCCAACCTGGAATGGAGATGACATGGAGGGTTTAAGTTTTACATTAGTGTTTATATCATCCAGTGGCTCCTATTGTTATATTGTGATCGATTTCGTGCTAGTGTCTAGATGGAAGTGGTGCCACTCCAAACCGTAGTTTTGATTGGACATGGATTAAAAGGTTTTGCTTTGAAAATAATCTGATTTTGTTTGCTTACTTATCAAATTTTATTTAAAAGCTTTTTCATATTGAATTGACACGGATGTGGAGCAAGATAGAGGAAAAGAAAAATAATTTTCATTTTATTCAGCACGAAATCGAACACAATATAACAATAGGAGACACCGGCGACCTGATTAAAAATATGTGTCTAATATGAAACGGTAACATTCATGTACAACTAAAACTTTTAATGACGATATGACATAATTTTTTGCAACGGGTTCATTCGGCGTTTCGTAGTGAACGCATCTATATACACCCCTGGTTAAATAAGACTACGAAAATTGACCAAAAGGTGGTGGTTCCCGGGAGAAGATTACATTGAAATTGTATCCTTTTTGCAAAGTTATCTGATTTCTTCTTCCGATTTCAGAGAAATTCCAGAAAAATTTGTACCCTTATGTTGAGGAGGTCTTATTTCGGAGACGTAACCTCCCTGGAATTATTTTCAATTTTTTCAGGACCCCCTTAGGTTTTTTTCTCATTTTTTGGACCACCCTGGATTTCCGACCTCTTTTCACCGACTTTTCACCTTATATAAATATAATGCTGCAACTTTTTGTGCTAACTGGTTAAATTTTATCGATGCAAATTTCAAAAGGATATTGTGCGATTTATGAAAACTTAAAAAGAAATATCTTTACGGGTTCCTGAGACAGGCTAAACTTCTTAGCCGGGATATGAGCTAAAAGCCATTGATTTATAACAAGATTTTGTGTGGGAAGAAAAGACTGATACAGTTTAGGGTGATAGGCAGACAAAAAATCGCCCGCGCGGTGATTGGCAGTTACGGTCGAAAACATATATTATATAACTCACCTCGGAGGCTTTCCCTGCATGCTAAAACAAATCTGATTTTTCATAATAAACATATGACTAGTCTATTTCTGTTTTTTTTTAATCTTAAACGTGTAAACCAAACCTTTGTGATATCTCGTCGATCAGCACGTCGTGTAAACAGTAACCCAACAAAATAAATCATCAGAATTGAGAAAATGACAGCTAAGAGAATAAAACCTTCTCTGATTTGTGCGATACCAATTGGCGTCAATGGGTTAGGACTGACGAAGAAATTGCCAAATGACGTCAAATGGTTTGTCGTACAGCCGGTAATGTCGAGATTTGTTGTGTTCAAATCCAACTGTAAAGAAAATAGAAGTTACATTCATAAATATTAAATTGAAAATTAAATGTTCAATAATTACGTTAAGAACAGCGAAAGTCAAAGCAGGGGTTTTCATTTGTGATGGAAAATGAATTTTACACAGTAAGTTAGCACACATTCTTGAAATTTTGTTGAGTTGCGCAGAATTTTGAGACGGTACGGAAAAGCAGAAATCCGTCTGAGACTTTAATACCACCCCTGTCTCGTTTTAAAACGATTAGTAAAAAGTTTCAAAGTGATTATTATCTATTAATCAGATCTCCAAACACTCTTTATAGAAAACAATACAAATCTAGGAGCATTAACTCGATCATTTTAAGTGCACCCTAAATTTTCGAGTTTCATAACTCGGTTTTTCAAGGTGCATCTAAAATGGCCGAGTTTATCTTTCACAAAACCAAGTGTGACGTCATAACTTGGGTTTTCAAGGCCTCTAAACTTTTCATGGTGTACTCTCGAAAAATGAAAGAAAGTCAATTTCGTACCCAGAGCTGCTTATAACAAGTTTTTGATTTTACTGATGAACATGATACCACCTAGACAGGAGACCTGTCCTGTATTTTTATAATCTGAGGTATATATGACGGGTACAAGTTGTGAGGCAGATTTCTGCCTCAAAAAATTACAGTGAGAGATTCGAATTAAGCGCTGTCCTCACTTAAAATTAATTAAAACCAAATTTCGGAAATTTTCTCTAAGAAATTGTGACCAGTGAAAAAATAACAGAATTTGATTGGCTGTGTTTTCAACCGTCATTAGAAAAATCTTGAAGGTTCAAACTCTCAGCCTATACCATGCTATATATTTCGCCATCAGTATATAAAATAAGAAATCAGAGCATGGATCTCCAGGCTAGATACCACCGCGACCTTTCGTCATATAAAAGTAAACTAAGGGGCTGGGTTCGAGTTTGGAAAAAAGCGGTTTAAAACCATGTTGACACTGGATTATGACAAACTTAAGTTGTGACGTAAATAATTGACGTCAAATAAAACTGTTGACATGAAGAAGCATTCAAAAGCATAAAAGGTCAGTTAGGAGATTTCAAAAAAGCCGAGGAAGGTGTATGTTATCGAGTTCAACATTGGAAGGTTTGGAAGTACTTGAAAAAGGTATGGTAAGTTTGCTCAAGGGTAACTTACTGTAATTCACAGTGTGTCCCGAAAAAAACGGACACATATTTTTATAGTTTATGAGAAAAAATTTTATGACTTGTATACTTAATATTTCAAACTCAAAAATCTATTCAATTATCTTGGAAATTGAGTATTTATTGATTGAACAAGGATTTGAATTCTTATTTCAATTATTCTAAGCCCAGTTTAGATAACGAGTTTTGAAGATTTTACCCTATATAAAAAATTTGTCGGTTTTTTTTGAGACACATTGTATATACGCACGGAGTTTAACATCCTGATCAACTCTAATAAATTACCGACCTGGGTCACCCAATTTTAGAGCCTCTGAGAGAATATCAATAGGCTATTTTTGTATCATATTCATCTGATCAGTCAACCATTGTCAACAGAAATCTGGAGCTTTTTGGCAGAATTTTATGCACCAAATTAAAATTTTGTTTTTTGAGGTCGATAAGTAAAAACATTTAAGTATATTGAGTTTCTTCAAAAGATAAACATTAGTTTAAAATTAATTGTCAATATAATCTCCCATAATCTGCAGCGAGGAACTTTTTTGGCTGTAACTTTTGTTAGAATTAAAATACGAATTTGAACAATTTTTTCTAAAGTAAAATTTTACGTGAGTGTGAAAAAAGCTTGAATCAAGCCTTGATTAAATACTGTTGTTAAAATAAAAAGGGTACAACACAATTCTTTACAGAAGTTTTTTTCTTCATTTTTCATCTTCATTTTCTAAATATTTTTTGATCTTTATCTATTTGGTAATAAAACACTTTTGAGTATCTTTTCTACAACCACAAAACTGATATTTAAATTCAAATTCTAACAAAAATTAAAATCTTTTTTGTCTCCGCTACAGATTATATTGAGACAAACTTTAATTCATGATATGCACCACTGCAATGTCTTCTGACATTACATCACGGAACCAACAGCTGATTGGTCGTAAGTGACGTAAAAACAGGCAATACGTCACTTTCAACCAATCAGCTATTGGGTGGAATGGAAGACATTGCAATGGTGCATATCATGAATATAACAAATAATTCAGGTTCATGTTCTAAGTATTGGTTCATGAAAATAAAGTAATTTTGCCTCGCCTTGTAAGTATAAATATGTCATAAAATTTCATTCACAATACTCTCGGCTTTTTTATATTCGACTTTTTCATTGAAGTTGATTTTTCAGCCTGAGCATTGTCATTGAAATATTTAATGTTCTCACCATTTCGAGACTAGACTACTACTCAAAGGTTTTGTTTTTACATAAGTGTTCCCGTTTCATATCAGACACATATTTTATATCAGGACAGTGTCTTCCTATTGTTATATTATGCTTATATAAGCAAAAAATGTTTTTCTTTTCCTCTTTCTGACCAATCTTGCTCCACATCAATCAGTCTCAATCCAATGTGAAAAAGCTTGTGAATTAAAATTGATGAGTAAGTAAACGTTATCACTCTTATTTAAAAACAAAATCTTTAACATCAGTTTTACTCAAAAGCTTATTTTACAGTAATACAAAAACCATACCTAGAAATTTGTTTATTTTTCGAGTGTTTGAGCTATTCCAACTTCCCGTACGGTTTTTTTTCTTTTTTTTTGACTCTGAGGCAGGATTGCTCCTACGTTTTGTGTTAAAAGGATAGTGGTCTGGAAATCGAGACTATTTCGAGAGTTAAATTCTTTGATCACATATTTTGATGACTTATGATAAAAGTAATAGCCTATTAATAGAGGACTTTCATACGCAACTTGGGCATTGTGGTATAGTTCATTTGCATTTGGTCGTTAACCTTGGTTGCTGCACAGATATTGTTCCTATTCGTACATGGTTGCTGCACAGGCGACTGTCATCGAATGCGTCTATATTTGTTAACATGACATAAAGCCTTCTGTAACTCAATCGAATGGAAGAAAAATCCATGTCATGTAAGGGGATAAGGTAGTGGGTCTAAAGAGCTAATCGGGCGCTAATTAAAAGCGTGAAAGTTGTAAAAATGGGTCATAAAGCCTCCTGTAACTCAACCAAATAGAAATAGAAATGAAACGACGTGCAAAGTAGTGTTGCATCGAAAAACATGGTGATTTTCTTTTTTACAGAAGGTTCGTGCAAAAAAATAAGGTAACAGATCGGTATGATCACTGGGTATGGTTAAAACTACTTCTGACTAAACTTTGCTCTCTGATGACTTTTGATGGGACTGAGTCTAGTTAATATGAGTCAATATTAGTCTCCGCAATGAACAGCTCCAAGCTTTTACGTTCGAACCGAAATAGATGGCGTAGTCTAGGTAAGGAACGAAGTAAAGTTGCTACAATTTTATCAGTTGACCAATTAAAGGCAAGGGAATCTAAGTCTAAGTTTTGTGAGGAAAATCGACTTCTAATTCTAATTAACGTAGCAAAATAATCTGACGTCAAATATATTTATTCTTGGAAAACAAACTGAAAATTGAATCTCATTGCTGTGAAGATTTCAGAAAAATGAAAACGCTCTTGTCAAATTTCATCAACAATAATTTCATTGATAAAACGGCCCAACTTTTTTCATTAAGTTGGTGCTTTTGTCTAGAAATATTCTTGTCGAAAAGATTGGTGGTAGAGTTGGTAATAAAATTTCTTGGTAGCAATATTTTTGAGAATTTGTTCGAACTTTCTCATTGAAATTGGTGGTTCTTGGAAATATTGTTGTTGAAAAGACTGTTTTTTACGGGGTTTTGTAAGATCTCGTCTCAACAAGTTCTTTAGCAGAGTTTGATAATTTGGTAATGAAACATTTTTGAATATCTTTTCTACAATCACAAAACCGCTATCTAAATAAACTGAAGATAGAATCTCATTGCTGTGAAGATTTCAGAAAAATAATAATAATAATAATAAAGCTTTACAGGTTTGCAGGCCACCGTGAAGACACATGGGCCTCTATAAACCGCTCGTACTTTTTACAATGATCTTTTTGAAATAGAGTTTTTTTCGCGGGCTTCCCCTGACTTTTCATTTTGTGTTGTCTTCATTGATTTTAGCATTCATTTTTTCGGCTTCCTTACACCATTCTTTAATTAACTGTCTTTCATTTTTGGTCAAATCCTCTGTCACTCGGTAAGGAAAGCGTTTTTCTTTTGTTATTGCTTAAAACACTGTGTTCTTGTCCTCTTCGTTCGTAAATGTGACTTTAATTGGTCGGTATCTCGCTTTATCTTCTCTTTCTTTCGTAAATTTCCCGATCCGCTGCGTCTCGGTAATCTTTATATTCCAATAATTTTATCATGGATAAACTCTTCGTCCTCGATTTTTGTTTCTTCTTCAGTTTCATCTGTCGATTCATTAATCCCATGAAAAATTAGGTTGCGTGTTGTAGATCGAATCAGCTGCTCCTCCTGTTTTTCTTTTCGAATCGCATCTCCAATGTTTTTCTCGATGTGTTTGGATGTGATTTTAGCGTAGCTCATTGGTGGTCTTTTCTCTTCTTCTGATGCTTTCAATCTTCTTTTCGAGCGTGGTTATTCTGGTGTCCATAGTTTCTTTCATTTCGTTGACCATAACATTGACGTCTTGTGCTTTCAAATGGTTTATTTCTTCGTCCTGCCTTTTCATCATATTCTCACAGGCTTTGATTTCGTTTTTGAATCCTTCAATTTTTGATGTTTCGTTTGAATTATACCTTTCCATTACCTGTGGCGCGATTTTGGTACAGTTTTGACACTGGAAACTTCTTGATTTGTATGACAAGCATATCTGGATCTGGTAAAGTGGCAGTTCTGTACAAAGATAATGGACTAAACGGTGGCACTTCCTGCATTGTAGGGTATCTTTTAGTGCGTTTTCTTCATTTATGATGCACTTTGACGGGCTGCAAAAGTCGTTTATTGATGGTGATTTTTGATTATTTTCTTGAATTTTTTCCGCCATCTTTGTGCATTTTTAGACGACAACCGTTCAGTTTTGAAAAGTGAAAAAATGAAAACGCTCTTGTCAAATTTCCTCAACAATAATTTCTCTGTTAAAACTTCCCAACTTTTTTCATCAAGTTGGTGTTTTTTGTCCGGAAATATTCTTGTTGAGAAGATTGCTGGTAAAGTTGGTAATAAAATTTCTTTAACAATAATTTTGAGAAATTGCTCGAATTTTTTCATTGAAATGGGTGGTTCTCTTGGAAATATTGTTTCTGAAAAGACCGGTTCTTTACGGGGTTTTGTAAGATTTTATTTGAACAATTTTTTTTGTGGAGTTTGACAATTTTTTCAATAAAGTTAATGATTTCCTTTGAAATAACATTTTGCTGAAAAGATATTTGGAAATTTAAGTGAAACACATAAATAGAAAGCTCACAGTAATTAATTTGAGAAATTTCATTAACAATATTTTTTTGATAGCATTGCAACCTTTTCAATCAATAAAGTTGCAGGTTGTCTAGGAAATATTGTTGATCTAATAATTTCTAAGGATCGCCTTTCGAAGATCGAAACTTCAGTACACCCGGGATTTTCAAACAATAAGTGCTCGGTCAGTAAGTCCCAATCTTTTCATTACAAGTTTTATTTTATAAGAACATCAAAATTTTTCGAAACTTTCGGATGTTCTTAACTTTTTGAATTTTAAGCCTAAAAATGTTCTTAACATGTTCTTATTTTCACTATTTTGTGATTATTTTTGATCATTTTCCTAAGAAATAGGGTGCTTTTGAATCCACAAAGTCTCAAAATGTTCTAAACTTGTTCTTATCATTTTGGACATCGAAACCTTATGTTCTTATATTGTTCTTAAAACGATTGCTGGTAGAAGCATGTTTAATTTTTTGTTATTAGGACCTTTAAATTTTGTCATCTAAGATGCTAGGCTGATTGCTATTGCATTTTTTGGAGGTTCTGATAACTTTTTTTATGAGGAGATTTAAACGTAAAAGTTAAATCATATTTCGGTCCGCACGCCCGCCAACACCCTCGCATCCAGCGGCATCTGAGCATATCATGTCATATCAGAGGGCGCCGTTCGGCACTTTCCACGGTTCGGCAAATTCCTAGCTTCCATTCTCCTCTGATAAACAGCTTCTAACCTTCTTTCTGTAAGTAGAGCTGTGCAAATTCTGACCAGAAAATTTTTTCTCACCCACCCGCCCTACAACTCATATACAAAGGTTGTAGGCATAATTATCAGGATTTTTATTGTTTATAAAAAGGAACAATTTTACCCAAAACATTTCCTGTGTAGTTAGCCAAGAATCATGCCAAATAATGAAGTACGAATCTCATTTTCTTACCCCTCCGTGCCTATGAAAGTACAAATTAAACCGATAATTAAACCGATTTAAACCGACCTTTTTTTATTGAAGTTGGTTCTTTTCCGGTATAGACTGTTGCTGAAAATAAGTCGAAAGAGTCCTTCTGAATGTACGAAAACCACAAAAACAGTATTTTCAAAAGAGAAGGAAATCTTTTGGCAAGTTATCTTATTCAGGCACACTTTAACACCAATTTTTCCTCGCTAAGGATCGTCCTTCGGAGGTCCAACACCCGACACCAAGCGGTCTTGTATAATTTTATCAACAATATTGTTCTGTCAATATGTCTCAACTTCTTAATCAAGTTGGTGTTTTTGCCTGGAAATATTCTTGCTGAAAAGATTTGCAATCTTTACAACAAGAATATTCCCAGGCAAAAGTCCCAACTTAATTAAAAAAAAATAGGAAAATGTGGATGGAACAACATGTTGATGAAAATGTTTAGAATTCCTTCAACCGTGAAAGTTGGACCTGCGCAATTTCAAGACAATTAGATTTTTTTGTGATGTAGATCTTTAGATTTTTTTTACCAGCATGCTAGGCTGTAAAATCTTGAGTTTGCGTAGGTCCAACTTTCACGGGTGAAGGAATTCTAAACACTTTCATCAACAATAATATTCCATCCATATTTTCCAATTTTTTTATTATATAAGTTGGGACTTTTGCCTGGGAATATTCTTGTTGTAAAGATTGCAATTCTAAGACGATTAGATTTTTTGTGATTTAGATCTTTAGATTTTTTGTCCAGCATGCTAGATCTGCAGAATCTTGAGATTGCGTAGGTCAAACTTTCACGGGTGAAGGAATTCTAAACACTTACATCAACAATATTGTTCCATCCATATTTTCCAATTTTTTTATTATATAAGTTGGGACTTTTGCCTGGGAATATTCTTGTTGTAAAGATTGCAATTCTGAGACGATTAGAATTTTTTTGTGATTTAGATCTTTTGATTTTTTGTCCAGCATGCTAGACTGCAAAATCTTGAGATTGCGTAGGTCAAACTTTCACGGGTGAGAGAATTCTAAACACTTTCATCAACAATATTGTTCCATCCATATTTTCCAATTTTTAATTAAGTTGGGACTTTTGCATGGGAATATTCTTGCTGAAAAGATTGCAATTCTAAGACGATTAGAATTTTTTGTGATTTAGATCTGCAGAATCTTGAGATTGCGCAGGTCCAATTTTCACGGGTGAAGGAACACTTGTTTGCGGTGAATTTCTTCGTCGATAAGTCCTTTTTGAATGTCAATTAAATAGTTACAATCTAGGATGACAATCGCTTTTACTGAATAATTAAAATTCAATCTCCGGGAAAAGTAATTTCAATTAAGTAGGAGGTATATATCAAACACCATAATAGAATTTCTTTAATAATATCTCTTGCAAATTATTTATATATTTTTTCGTTGAGAAGTTAATATATTGCTGGAAAATATTGTTGCTGAAAATACCGGTCCTTATCATACAGGTTTTTGTAAGATTTCATTGCAACAATATTTCTTTTTGGAGTTTGACAACTTTTTCAGTTGCTGATTCTCTTGGAAATATTGTTGTTGACAATGAAATGAAATGACAAAATAAGTTTCTAATAATTATTACATTTTTTTTTTTTTGGGGGGGGGGGGGGGTTTCTAAAATAAGCTTCTAATATTAATTTTTTTGGGAAATTTCATTAATAATATTTCTATACAAGTTTTACCACCTTTCATAGATTGCTTCAGTTCACTTGGAAATATTGTTGGTGAAATGGTAAAATACGCTTCTAATGTAACATTTTCTTTGGAAATTTCATTAACAATACTTCTTTGTGAATTTACGACCTTTTCATAGATTGCTTCACATTCACTTGGAAATATTGTTGGTGAAATGGTAAAATATGCTTCTAATGTAACACATTTTCTTTGGAAATTTCATTAACAATACTTCTTTGTGAACTTTACGACCTTTTCATAGATTGCTTCGGATTCACTTGGAAATATTGTTGGTGAAATGACAAAATAAGCCTCTAATATTAATTTTTTTGGGAAATTTCATTAATTATATTTCTATGCAAGTTTTACCACTTTTCATAGATTGCTTTAACTTCACTTGGAAATATTGTTGCTGAAATGACAAAGTTTCTAATGTTACATTTCCACATTTTCTTTAGAAATTTCATTAACAATACTTCTTTGTGAATTTACGACCTTTTCAAAGATTGCTTCGACTTCACTTGGATATGTTGTTGGTGAAATGGCAAAATAAGCTTCTAATATTACATTTTCTTCGGAAATTTCATTTATAATATTTCTATGCAAGTTTTACCACTTTTTATAGATTGCTTTAACTTCACTTGGAACTATTGTTGGTGAAATGGCAAAATAGGCTTCTAATATTATACTTTCTTTGGAAATTTCATTAACAATATTTCTTTGTGAATTTACGACCTTTTCATAGATTGCTTCGGATTCACTTGGAAATATTTTTGGTGGCAGAATAAGCCTTTAATAATAAACTGTTTGGGGAATTTCATTAAGAATATTTCTTGGCGAGTTTTACGACTTTTTTTATGGCTACTTCACTTGGAATTATTGTTGGTGAAATGACAAAATAAGCTTCTAACATTACATTTTCTGGGAAATTTTATTAACTATACTTCTTTGTGAATTTTACGACCTTTTCATAGATTGCTTCGGATTCACTTGGAAATATTGTTGGTGAAATGGCAGAGTAGGCTTGTAATATTAAATTTTTGGGGGAATTTCATTAAGAATATTTCTTGGCGAGTTTTACGACTTTTCTATGGCTACTTCACTTGGAAATATTGTTGCTGAAATGACAAAATAAGCTTCTAACATTACATTTTCTGGGAAATTTTATTAACAATACTTCTTTGTGAATTTTACAACCTTTTCATAGATTGCTTCGGATTCACTTGGAAATATTGTTGGTGAAATGACAAAATAAGCTTTTAATATTAATATTTTTTGAAAATTTAATTAATAATATTTTTGGCGAGTTTTACTACTTTTTCATAAATTGTTAATTCTTTACTTGGAAATATGTAATTGTTATCGGACAGTTGCGAGTACAATATGAGAAATATTTTACGAGTTCCGAGATTTTTCCGTACAATATTTTCCGAGCCTTTAGACGAAGGAAATATAGGGAAAATCCGGAACGAGTGAAATATTTCCATATTGTACGTTTCAGCTTCGTCTAGAAACTTTGTTGGTGAAATAATAGTGAGATACTTTTCAGATTTGTTTACTTTTTATATTCGTTTTTAACTAATTTAGCCTAATAATATCTATATTAAAGTGAACGTAAAAGTCAATGTATATTTGTGCTACAACGTAAAAATGCGGTTGTCTTTATCAAGTCAAAACGTCGTACACATACTGTGTTTTTTATGTTCACTTATATTTATTTTAATGTATATCTCTTGGACCAAATATATTATATTTACATCATTTAGGCCCCCATTTTTGATTTTGAAGAAAAAATAGTGAGATACAAAGTACAGACATTGAAATTTCAATAACATTTTGATTTCAACACCTTCTTCATTGTACAATCATGGTTGAAATATATTGAGAATTCCGGTTATTTTAACGTTTTTCAAGATTTAAAGTTACGGCGAGAAAGTCGATTTTGGGCTATCTCTTTAACTTAATCGAATATTTCAATTTGAGAGGGGTTGGCAAACTTCCAGGCTATATCCTGAGCCTTATTGATCTATTTTTGAACTTTTCGATCCTCAGATCCTAAGGTCCTAAGCCTTAAGTGCAGCGTTAAAACTCAGAGTTAAAACTCTACCCTTCGAACCTACTTTAGAGCACTTACAAATCGATTGTGGTTTCAAAACTTCCTGAGGAATTTCCCTTTTTTCTAAAATATTATGACCTTGATTGTAGTTTTTCATCAAATTGAATTTTCTGAAATGACTCAGTGATTGCTGAGAATACTTGATTAATTCTAGGTTTATCTGAAGAGGGTGATAACATAAAAGGTTTATCTGAAGAGGGTGATAACATAAAAGGTTTATCTTGAAGAGGGTGATAACATAAAAGGTTTATCTTGAAGAGGGTGATAACATAAAAGGTTTATCTGAAGAGGGTGATAACATAAAAGGTTTATCTGAAGAGGGTGATAACATAAAAGGTTTATCTTGAAGAGGGTGATAACATAAAAGGTTTATCTTGAAGAGGGTGATAACATAAAAGGTTTATCTGAAGAGGGTGATAACATAAAAGGTTTATCTGAAGAGGGTGATAACATAAAAGGTTTATCTTGAAGAGGGTGATAACATAAAAGGTTTATCTGAAGAGGGTGATAACATAAAAGGTTTATCTGAAAGAGGGTGAGAACATAAAATGGTTTATCTTGAAGAGGGTGATAACATAAAAGGTTTATCTTGAAGAGGGTGATAACATAAAAGGTTTATCTGAAGAGGGTGATAAACATAAAGGTTTATCTTGAGAGGGTGATAACATAAAAAGGTTTATCTTGAAGAGGTGATAACATTTAAAAGGTTTATCTTGAAGAGGGTGATAACATAAAAGGTTTATCTTGAAGAGGGTGATAACATAAAAGGTTTATCTGAAGAGGGTGATAACATAAAAGGTTTATCTTGAAGAGGGTGATAACATAAAAGGTTTATCTGAAGAGGGTGATAACATAAAAGGTTTATCTGAAGAGGGTGATAACATAAAAGGTTTATCTTGAAGAGGGTGATAACATAAAAGGTTTATACCTGGAACCCTTTTGAATGATTACGGTGAGTATGGAGCAGGCCTGCAACAAAGTCGAGACTATAAAGAGTATGAGAGTCGTTGAACGATTGTGTAAGAGAACGTTTTGAAGATGATAATTCTGAACCAAAGACACTCTGCTTTCAATAACACGACAGCCTGACAGCTGATGCTGAAATCACAAATTTGAATTGTAACATCTAATTTTATTTTATTTTTATTGAACGCAGAACATTTTTGGTGTTTTTTTGGTTTGTCCTTTTTGGCGTATTTCAGTTTTTTTTATTTTTAATTTCATTCCATTTACAGGTCTTGGCAATGTATTCATTATTATACAATCATATATTCTCTCTCAACAAAAAAAAAATTCTGAAGTTACCAAAAATGACTTTAACGTATGACATGAAAATAATTTGACGTCAAATTTATTCTTTGAAACATTATGCTTTTATTAGTATTAAAGTATTATTGTTAGTGAGTGATATATTGATCTTTTGTGTTTTCGTGTGAGATTTACCGCGTTAAATTTCACTGATAATATTTCTCATCTTTGATTTTCAACTTTTTGATCGAAGTTGACGCGTCGAGTGGAAATTATTTTGAAAGGATGTTAGCTAGACGGCGGTCTAAATTTTTAAGAATATTACCTTTATTTTCAGTAAATAATATATTATATTTCTTGATTTTTTCTTCTTTTCTATGCTAGCACAATGAATATCCTAATTTTTTTAGTTTTTTTGTTTAACAGTTTTCAGGCCAATTCCTCTTAGGGAATGGTATCTATTCATTCATTCATTCATTCATTCATTCATTCATTTATTTGGTAAAAATACTGTTGCTGAAAATTTTGGGTTGATATTCAATATAAGTTAACGATTTCGTTGCCTATTGATACTTTTGTCGGACAGACAGAAATATTGTTGTCCCAAAGATTAGCCGAAAATTTAGCGTTCTCGTTAAAAATAGTTTTTGCTGGAAATTTCATTAGCAAAACCTTTTTGTGAATTTCAAAACTTTTGCATCAAAGTTGATTCTTCACAGGGAAATATTGTTACTAAAAAGAAAGAATAAATTTGAAAGCAAAACTTGAAATGAAGTTTATGATCACAATTTTCTGGAAATTTCATTAATAATACTTCCATGTCAACTAACTAATTTGTCATCAAAGTAGATTTTTTACTTGGAAATATTGTTACTGAAATGAAAAGATGAATTTAAAGGTGTGTGTTTTTTATAATTATGTCATTGAAAACATTGAACCCGTAAAGTAAATTCGATGAAAACATTGCAACCAAAAAGATGGATTGGAAAGTTAAAATTTAGCGTAATTAACTTTTTTTGGGAAATTTTATTAACAATACTTCCATGTAAACCTTAACAACTTTTTAAAGAAAGTTGTTGATGCACTTAGAAGATTGTTGCTGAAATGAAAAGATGACTTAAGATTCAAACGTTAAAACTTCGCGATCTTAAAGTAGGGTTTTAGTTGAAAATTTCAATGACAATATTTCTTTTTTAAGTATCTCCAACCTTTTCAACGGGGTTGGTGCTTCGGACAGAAATATTGATGTTGAAAAGATTAGCCGAGGTTTAAAAAAGCGAAAATTTAGCGTTCTCGTTAAAAATAGTTTTTGGATTTAAAAAGTGAAAATTTAAGCTTAGCAATTAATTGTTTTCAGTAAATATCATTTGCTAAATTTCAGTAATAATGTTTTTGAAGGAATGGAACTTTTTCAATAAAGCTAGTGATTCCCTTAAAATAATTGTTGTTGAAAAAGTGGTAGGATAAATTTCAAAGTAGGCTTAGCATTGATTCTTTTCAGTAAATATAAATTTGCTGATATTTCGGTGACAATATTCAAATATTTTTAAAGGAGTGGAACTTTTTCAATAAAGTTAGTGATTTGCTTGAAATATCGTTGTTGAAAAGATGGTAGAATAAACTTCAAAATAAGCTAAGAATTAATAAGAATTAATTGGTTCTTAAAAAAAAAGCGTCTATAGTTAGAACAACTAAAAAGGAAATGTCTATTGTTTTTCTTTCGCTAAAATTTCTACAACAATATTTCCTGGCTAAATTTATCACTTTTTCAAAAAAGTGATACTTGGCTCGGTAGTATTATTGTTGAATTAAAAAGTTAGCGTAGTGGACTGTTGTTATTTGACTAATCCCGAAGGGGCTAGATCCGAAACTCACACAAACGCTAGATTGAATATAAAAACCTAACGCCAGATTTCGAAAAATATGCTGCTTAAAAACAAAGAAAGGGATAGATTCAATCCGTCATTCGACAGCATTACAATATATCAAGGACTGAAAATGACGAACTTTTCTAAGTATTTGACGGATATTCAGATGACGGAAAACTTTTCTGAGCCGGCGCAAATCTGAAGGAAGGCTTCACTTTTCTTGCTTGAGAAAGGTTAAAAACTCCTCTCTAGCCCGTTTGGGGCTTTAAACCCAATGTTCAAGCCTTGACAGCTCAGATACTTTTAATTTCATAAATTTTCAACAATACTCTCTACACTGCAAACATCAACTTTTTCAATGAAGTTGAATTTTGCATGTAAGTATTGTAACTGAAAATATGGGTCGGGATAGAGTGCACATTCCATGTTCTTGTGTAAGACTTCAAAAAAAAATATGGTGCCCTCTGTTTTAAAAAATAAACCAAATTAATGTAGAACAACAAAATAATTTTTCAAACATTAAAAAGTTGACTACCGCCGAAAATGTGCACGGTTGGTTATCAAAGGTCTTTTAATCTTTTCATGAGCAATATTCTCCTTTGTTTACATAATGACAGTTTCTTCAATGCTTCTATAGGCTGCGTTTAGACCAGCCTGGCATTTGTAATTGCTTGCAGTATTCTTTTGAATTCTATTGTTCCGCGCAATTGTTCGGTTTGTCAAATGCCTAATGATGCCAGCGTGTTGGCATTTCGTTGGCTTATGAAATGCCATTTTGAGCAAAGGAATCCCCTTTTCTGGCATTTCAAATCAAACAAAGGAACCAAAACAAAGAGAAAAATGACATTTTTGATTTTTTAAAGTATTTGCACGTTTTTTATTCAGTTCTTTCTATAGATTGTAAAATTTGCAAGATTTGCCATAGCCTAGCCCTACGGCAAAAAGTTTCAGTCTTAATGACTGCAGTTTTTGAGAAATTTCATGCTTTTCATTGTTTGATCTGTCAAAGTTGAACTTGAGGGAATCACCTTTTCAGTAATGACTCTAAAAAGACGATTCCTTAAATGCCATGACAGCAAATACAATGGAAAAGCTATTACAATCGAATCCCTCATGAGCAAATGCAAAATTACAAATGTCAGTTGGTCTAAACGCAGCCTATAGATGCTTTCAATGAGCGTGCCGTCAGCACCTTAGACTGACTACCCAATCCCCTTACATGGCATGGAATTATCTCCTATTTGGTTGAGTTACAGGAGGCTGTTCAGCCCATTTTCTTAACTATAGACGCACTCAATGAGCGCCCCGTCAGCACCTTAGACTGACTACCCGATTTCCTTTACATGGCAGGGGTTGACCCAGGCGAAGGTTCAATCACTTGCCAAGTGAACCGCTGCGAGTGGGAATCAAACCTCAGTCGCATGTGTAACAACCAAGGTCTATGACCTCTACAGCCCAGCGCCTGCGTGTATGAAAAGGTTTGCCCTCCAATATTGCTATTATTTAGCAATAACTGTGTGGCACACCTGAAAAGAAAAATTGGACATACCTTAACTCCATTTGTACGCCATGTCGAAGTCAACACGTCCCAGTACTTGCAATCCACGCAATAAATATTCAATTTGACTTGAAAAACACCTTTTGCGTCCAACACATCATAAGTGTACGGGTTTATAATTTCCATGTTCGGAGGGACAGGTCCTTCATAAATGAACGCAAAATGTACACTTGTGTTTTTATGGTAATCACTAAAGTTTGTGTTATCAAGGAATTGAGTCAAGTTTGATATGATGAATCCAGATTTAGTCAGCTCTGTAACAGCCGATTCGAGGTCTTCTAAATTACTATCGATTTGATCCATTGAAATTTCATCTTCAGTACAATTAACCAAGTTGTGGCTATTTTTAGGGTTAATATGAAACGCTAGATGGATATCATTTTCGAGGGCGGTGGGTGGTTCACCAATTCGGGCGTAGAAATGAAGCGTCACATTTTTATCTGTTGTATCATGAATATTGACGTCTGACAATGCGACAACAAAATCACAGTCTGTTGAAATTTTGCTGACGTTAGCAAAATAGAACTGACCTGGTAAGAACATCTTGATGTTGGTTGTTAAGAGGTCTTTTTCTTTAGCACTTTTAAGTTTCATCTTGATAGGTGATGATAGATTGGTGAATGTTAGAGCTTCTTTTCCGAGTTTGATGGAAAGTGAAGCAACCGTTCCAGTGTTTATTTTCGGCAATTTACTGTCTCCTGTATTGACTTTGTTTTCAGGCGTTTTTGGTACGAAAATGTTGCTGTCATATGCTATTCGCTGAGAATGAAAAAAAGATTAAAGTATAAGTTTCACGGACGAAAATCACGAAAATCAAATCGTAAAATATCATACATCTCCGCTCCTTGCCTATACTAGACCCAGGTTTTCGGGCTCCAAACATTCGATTTTTTGACGTCGTTTAAACTTTCAAAGCTCTCGCAGCAGGTAAAAAATCGAATTTGTTTTAGAACAATTGAAATCATGAAAGATTTAGAACGCCATGATTGAATGGCTTCTTTTGAAAAGGAGACCAGCAGTTCAATCATCTTCCAGAAAATTTTGGAGCGAGGCTCGGCTGTTCTCAATTTTTTTTAATTCAAACATTCCCTGACATTCCTTAAGTTGTTTTCAGTATGTTAATTTGTTTATATATGTTTACTAATGTTTCATTTAATCAATTTCGAGGAAATTTCTTATAATTTGTTCTGAGGTTTCGGCCAAATGCACTATGTACAATGATTCTTTTAAGTGCGAAGAAAAAATCAAAAGAAGATTCTAATTTTCTCATCAAATCAGCAAAACACGGCGGGGAAATTTTGAACTTACAGAGAAACTGAGTTCTCCAGTGGGATATTTTCGATCTTCAAACAACGAATCTGGAAGCCTGAATCCAATGGATAAAGGGCTTCCATCACCAGCAGTAGCATCTTCACCTTCAAATACCGCATTGGACAAATTGTATGGCAATCTGAAAAGTAAAGAAATATCGTAACATACATAATATGCTCATAGGCCCCGGTGAGATGTTTGAAGTAAGGGGGTCAAAGTTTTTGGGAAAAATGCCACTTTGCGCACCTCGCGCATCTTCACAATGGTTAATGCTACGAAAAAACTATTTTACTTTTTGTAGCTTCTGAACCGGTCTTAACAATAAAAACGATTTTTAATTGGATAAAAACAGGTTTTTGTCTTAATAAAAGTGAATTAACAGGATCCATAATGCTTTTCATTGTTATTATGACTCGGACAAGTTTCCTGGTCCCTTCAGTTAACAATTTCTTTATACTCCGTGACTCGAAATTTCCTTAACACAATAAATTTGTGTTTCTCGTGCGTGGTCGAGTTATGGAGACTCTATTAAGAGAAGTTAAACTTGTCCCCTATTTGATTAAAGGCAAAGGCGCTATACTTATAGTAGGGGTCGGATTTGGTGGTACTTCCATGGTATACTCTGAAATACATGCTGATGTCAGCCCGAAAGCTGATTGGCTTAACCGACAGTTATACGCGGTTTAAGAGTATAGCTAAAACTTTGTTATGTTTTCAACAGTAAACGAAAGTGAATGAAGACAAAATGTAAACAAAAAGATTGCAAAGGAGTTTTCGAATAAATTCACAATAGAATGTCTTCATTTAAAAATAGAAGCACTCGATTTCATTCAAAAAGAAAAAGACATTCTTTTTTTCTTTCAGTTTTATGTAAGTCTTTTTGTGTTGTTGTTGAACATTATAGCAAATTATATTCACTTTTTCGAATAAATTTTTTGGAATAAAATCACTTTTGGTTTTTGTTATGATCCAGCACTCCTAAATACTCCTCCGTATGGATGTTTGTGCCAATGCTAGATCAGCATTTCATAAATATACCATGCGTCGTTCCCTGTGCTTCTCAGTAAGCCCTACTCACCCCAAACTAAATGCAGCAGTAGAAGTGTTGATAAAAATATATACCGCTCTGCCGCAGAACATTAAAAGCCCCTACCTTTTTTCGACACTAAAACTAAAGGTTTCAGTTCGCCCAATAGCTGCTTCTTCTCCGGCGACTTTACGCATCAATAGAATGTCTAGAGCATGATCAATGGTATTAGAATGAGACGTGGAAGTGTTCGTGTCCACAACCTTTGAATATAAAAAAGCGAAAATTGAAATGACGTGCCGTTTATTGCAAAATTTGAAAAAATATCGCGAGGTAAAGAAGGAGATGTGGCGAAAAACGAGGTAGAAAAGCCAAAAATATCGCATGATGTTTTTATGGCAAGTGATAAAGGTATATAGTTTTTGCGAGATAACAATGAGGAAATCTAAAAGGATACCTTTTCTTGTTTCATGATGTTGGAAAGAGCAGTGAAAGTGGATTGCATTGTTTGTTCAAGTTGTTTGGCTCCAAAAGACTTATCACTGGCGACAAACATCTCCATTTCTTTGAGGGAGTCAGTCAGCATTTGATCGACTATATTCTAAGGGGCAAAGAAAATGAAAATAGTTGTATAATCATGATCGTCTTTGTCTTTATGTAATACCTTATCGGCCCTTTTTACGCCGGCCCTTATTGGCGTTATTTTTGCACACGCGGCGTAATAAGGGCCGAAAAATGACATACCGAAAAAATACCAAAACATGACATTTTAATGTAAATTTTAAACATTATTTACTAATTTGAAGCATAAGTAGCCATTTTTACAAGTTTTGGCGTTATTAACGGCCATAATTGACGTAAGCCCAATATCAGACTGTGGCGTAATAAGGGCCGGCGTAAAAAGGGCCGATAAGGTAATATACGTCAGATTATACGTCAGATAGTTTATGCTTTCATAAGGTTTGCCAGCGGCGGTAATGGCCTTTGTTGATGCAGTGGTTTTAAGAGGGCGGTGTGAAGGAAGGAGTGTTAAAAGGATAATTAAAACACTCATTTGAGCACTTCTTGCGGCAGAATAGTTTTCAAAAAGAGGCTCGTTACTTCTTCTTGGAAAATTAGATACACGGTTTTTTGGTAACAACAAACTATACAAGAACATAAGGCTTCAATGGCCAAAATATTAAGAACAAGTTAAGAACATCCAAAGGCTTTGCAGAATCTAAAACACTCGATTTCTTAGAAAAATGAACTAAAAAATACTCACAAAATGGTTAAAATGAGAACATATTTTTAAGAACATCCGAAGGTTTTCAAAATTTTCGGAAGTTCTTATAAAAAACAAGTGTTTGACACTTTTTACCAATAAACCGGAGAACATTTTGTCGGTTATCTTGATTATCTTGACAATGTATTGAATTTATTAATTAGTGTGGAAAATATGATGCGAAGGCAAGAATATTTTGAAAATGTTAAGAATAATAGGAATTTATTTTACTTTTTCCACTTTCCACAAAACAGCTTTAAGAGGAATATTTTTTCTCCGATTCTTTTCTTTGTCGAGCCCTGTATCGATATTGCCTATTTAGTAAATTCATGAAATTCATATTAATTTTAAAAAACGCTGATAAAAATTCTACTTTGTAGATATCCAGACTGTAATCTTGTTTTACTTTCGGTGTTTCTGGTTTACCGTCTGGTCTTCCTAAAGTGATTTACATTTGAATATTAGAATGTAGCCCATTCGTATCTTTTCATCCAGGCTACTTTGTAATAGGCTGCGTGCATCAAAGAATTGATTTAAAAATTTCTAGCATCTAATGGTATTTTTGTCTCGATCCTCCGTCCGATATACAAGAAGTGATTTATGCATAACTCTAGGACGAGAATTTTATACACGATAGGGGCTATGTCAAAACATATCAGTTCTCAGAGAAGATGCATACAGGCTAACTTTGTAAACGAGTTAAAGAATTACAAGGGGGGGGGGGGGGGGTTTCAGGGGGTACCCAATTCCGCAATTCCGCCAATTTTTTCTCCGATTTCCGTCAAACCGTCTTAAATTGAACCAAAATCCCGTCACCGAAAATTCCATTGAAATTCAATATTTTTGTCAAAAATTCCGCAAATTTTGAATATCTTTTACCAATTCCGAAATTCCGCAAATCTTTTTGCTAAATTCCGTTTTTCCGCACTAAAATTGTCTAATTTTCCGTCTCCGTGAGAGACCCCACTTTCCGTAATTCCGTCTAAATTTTCGCCAAATTCCGCCACTCCGTCCGAAAAAAGAGCCGATTCCGCTCCTCCGCCAACCATGAACCCCCCCTTACAACAACAGTCATAATTTTAGATCTAGATCTTTCAGAAAATATAAATGCAATGCAAAATAATAATAATACAAAAGAAGAAAATGTCATTAAAAATTAAATGCTCTTAGATAAAATGACAAAAATTATAAATTTAATCCCTTTAAAGATCGTTTAATTGGTTGTTCCGGCTGCATGGTTGGTCTGGATTTTTGTGATGGTTCAGGTTCTTCAATATCTTCTCTTTGGGTAAGTGAAAAATTGCTTGTGAAGGATATTTCTGTAGTAAGGTCGTCCGAATTTTTTGTAACATTTTTTGTAGATTCTTTTGAGCAAGATGCATTTTTTGTATCTGTATCTGATGACACATTTCTTTAATCGGTATGCACTGCATAAAATACAGATACGTTGGTATCGGACACGGCTGAAGATTTGAACCAAGTATTTTGTGCAGACTCGTTTGCCGTAGTAAAATTTCCTACGTACACAACGTACTTTGCGGAACTTGCGGACGATACGTTTGGTGATGTAGCAACGTACTTTTCGGTTTTTGTAGAGATAGATTTTGAAATATTTGATCAATGTCTTGTGACGAGGGTCTGGAAAAAGAAGAATTACAAAAATGAAGAAGTCAACCTTTTCATATGAATTTTGTTGATAACAGAAGGTTTTTATTGTTGCATTTTTGAAATTTAGACAGCATTTAGACAAGATTTTTAAAAATTCAAAAATGAAGCAAAATGGACTCAACTGCATGTGATTGGTTCGAAAGTAGATAGGATTTGGAGACTTTTTGAGAGGAAACCCGTGAATTAGGCTTGGCAAAAGAATTCTCGCAAGAAAGGTAAACCCAGTTCTAAAAGTAGGGGCGTTTTATAGGAATCAATAATCTAGACCAGAAGCGTAGACAACAGGGGTGCACAATTTGTGGAGGAGATTTCCAATGCATACCTTGGCTTTGTTGTAAATCATTTTGCTCATCTTCGTTCTTTTTGTCACTCTCTTCATCGTGTTCTTCAGTTGCTTCTTCTTCTTCATTTGTTTCTTCGTCATTTTGGTCATTCGCTTCTTCGTCACTTTCCTCTTCATCTAACGCGTCATTTGTTTCTTCGTCATTTGTTTCTTCGTCATTTGATGGTAATTCGTCACTTTGCAGAGCAGTTTCAACGTCGTTTGTTTGCAATTCATCTTTATTCGCTTCTTCTTCTTCACCTTTATTATAACATGAATTGTAAAAATGAATACTCTGAAGAAGTAACCGGATATAAACCTGAAATGTTCATTGATAATTCATACATAATGGCTTAGGGATTCTTACTAGAGCAGAGGAACAGGAATTCTTCTGTCTGAAAGGCATCTTTATTACGAGGGTAAGAAAGAAAGGTAACGCGAGCCATTTAGATTCACTGCCTAAGTTTAATCCCGAACACTTTAACGGGAGATTTCCAGTACTACCTGGAGTTTTTAAGTCAACAATCAACATCTACTGAATTCCCCGTGGGCTATTTCTTAGTTGGGCTTATAGGGAATGTAACAAAGCCCTCTCAATGCACAACTCTCGGGTACCTAATAAGCAGGGGTTAGAAACTTAATAATCAGGGAAGGGGTTGGAACAAAAATGTCATACAGCATAAATGGAAAATATGGAACTTTCAAAAATATTTTCTCAAAAATTAATAAGCGGGTTGGAATAAGAATGTCCTTGGTGAAAAATTAATTCGGGGGGGGGGGACGCTTATTGTATAATAAGTATTGTATCAACAAAACTTTATAAAATGTAAAAACAACTTACAATGTACAGTGTACACCAAGAAGGAGATAAGTAATAAAGCTTTCCAAATCTTCATCTTTCAATGCTTTGCTTTTGTTGATGTTTATCCTTGTGATGGTTGTCTTAAGAATGATTTTTCATCAACAAATATCATCCCTTTTATACACCAATGAACCAATAAAAATACAGTTTAAAAAATCTCCTTGGTTGAGAGCTACAAAAATTTCATAATCCAAAATTTGAAAAAAAATGGTCCCGAAATTAATTTTAATGACTTTGAGTGACGACTTCCTTATGGGCAATTTTTTCAGTTTCGTAGAATTAGACATCGAATTAAATCAACTTAAATTTGGCATGTTGCCATAGCCTGAAAATCGAACTTCTCAACAGTGCTCTGAAATTAAAATCGGAAAAAAAACATTTTGCTTGAGCTTCTTGAACTGATCGTAGGATTGAAAATTTATATGAATTTTTCATTTCCAAAAACTAAAAAACGCATTTTTAGCTAACTTTTGCCGTTTTAGATACTATTAAGACTAGATAGACAATTATTAAATTAATTGTTTTAGGGGCCCAAAAGACCGTAAAATTTGAAAAATTAAAATAAAAAATATTTGGCGGTCCAATTTTCAATTCAAATATTACGGAATTTAAATTTCCTAGGTTTTGAAAATTCATCAGCTTTTCCTAGTTTTCGAGAGTTTCATGTTAGCTATTCCTTTCGTACTTGGAATTATTCTTCCCGAGCTTTTAATTTTTTAATTGGTTGAAAGATTAGTTTTCCAAGGGAAATCTAGCCTTTATACTTGTCCCGACCGAACGACCGATCCTGTCTTAATGAATAACTTCACCCGTAATACAAAAAAATGATACTCTCCTCGCCTAATTTTACTGAAAATTATATCATTTTTTATTAAAATCTTTTCCTTTTTGGGGGTTAGGAGTTTTGCCTGCAACGTCAGTTTTGGGGCCATAAAAACTTTTGCCATAGGCTTAATTCGCAGCCCGCTCTCAAAAAAAGTCTCGAGATCCTTTTTACTATCGAGCCAATCACATATTCGGTTGTGTCCCATGAAAGATGCTATGGACCCTAAGGGTTGGCCCCCTACTATACACCGGACATCTTCATTCACAACATTCGTAATTTCAAGTAAGTATAGACATCCTTCTTTTGGACCCGCGACAACAATTTACCAAAATAGAGTAACTATGGCTCAATAGAAAGGAAGTATACGTGTATGATGGGTACACGAATAATATATGTGCGAATAATTTTCATTGGAAAAAAATCGCCATAAAAAAGAAAAATCTCTTGGACTGAATTTTGAAGTCGCTTAATAATTTACCTAAAACTAAAACTATTATTGGAAGCACTTTGCTGAAGAACTTTAGAAAGAACCAATGAAAAGCATCAAGATGGCTTAATAAAATTTGATTATTCTTAGCAAATCTCGAGAGTATTAATAGCATCCCTACTAAGGGTGTCTATACGAACATTTTTCTCACAGCTAAAAAAAACGTTTGGGCGACCAAAACGATTTTGAGCAACCCACAGTTTAATCCCGCACAATTGAAGACGGTAAGAAGTGACAATTTTACGTTTTACGTTGTTCTAGCCTAGTTAACTAATCCCGTTCTCACATGGCTAGGAAACACGACTAATACCAATATAGCGTTCCCGGCACTCTTCAGATTTTAAGCTAGCCTTGCTAGCTAGTTATTTAGTCACAACGTACCTTCAGATTTATCCTAGTGACTGAATCAAACTATTTTGGATTTCTAGGATAAAGTCGTTCTTTGCTCACCCAGGAACTAGAAAATCATAATCTAAACCACACCGCTGCAGAAAACACAGGTTAACTAAAACCTGCATACCCACCCTCGGATAACTTCGATATAGCACATGTTACATTAAAATAGTAACGTCATTGAACAAATTGCAGCTTTAAGCTACATTTATATCAAAATTTTCATCATTTTGTGGGTATTTTTGTCCATTTTCCTAAGAAATTGGGTGTTTTAGAGCCCACAAAGCCTTAGAATGTTCTTAACTTATGTTAGCCTTATGTTCTTATATAGTTTGTTCTTATTAATAAAGAACGTGTATTCCTAATATTTGGGCCATAACAGCGTTATGTTCATATATATGTCTTAAAAAAAGCGGGTCTATAACTTCAAAGTAAAATTATACAATAGGGAAAAAATATTTCACAATAATTTTTATACCGTTAGATAGGATTTTAATTTTTCTTTCCGAAAATCTAACATTTACTTTTAAACAAAATATATTACGCTGAGTATTCAAGATTTTCAGTTATTAATATGTTCTTAATGTCTTAACGATCAATTAACTCGAGATATCAAAAGAAAAACCGGTTTGACTACTTTTGTGATTTTAGTTTTCTTAGATTTTAAAATTCCAGAAGATTTTTTAAGTTGCGATTTTTATACCATTGTGATCCTCGTGAAATTGCGAATCTGAAAAAGTAAAACTTGTTAAAATTGCGTTAATATTTAGAAACAGTTAAACATTAGCACATCACGTCAAAAAGTTATAAGAAAATGTTCCCATAAAAAGTGTTCACTTTATAAAAGGTTTTAATTGATGATTAAGAAGCCACTGGAGGGTATCGGACCGAAATACAGTTAATACTCGCTATTTTGATAACAATTTCGGACAAATTTTATATTTTCAGAAAGCTTAATAAAAGATCTTTCGAATTGTGTAAAAATTATCACAAATAATTAAAAATTAAAAAAATTATAGCACATTGAAGTTGCTGACCCGTTTTTTTTAAGACATACTGTAGTTTCTTATAAAAAAACGTAATCGTAATCGTAATTTGCAATCAATTCATTAGCCAAACCAACAAAATTAATTATCGAACTAATTAATTGATTTCATGATGCCAACAATAGTACTGATGAGACATGTAAAGGAAGTGTAATTATCTGCCCACTGCCATGTGCACCTTGAAATTAGTACTAGTAATCTCATGGTTATAAGGGAAATTCGGGATAAATTTCCCGAGGTCAATTTTTAAATTTTTTGAAATTTCCCGAGTGCAACGAGGGAAATTTAAAACATTTCGAAATTTGACCGAGGGTAATTTATCCAGAATTTCACGAAAACAAGCAAGGGATTCCTGGTTTAGATTGAAATTTTAACAATTCTGAAAGACGTCAACTTAACACTGGAAATCAATCTGAAAATTTAAAAAGAAGTCTCAAAAAAGTCTTAGAAATGCGAATCGAGATAGTATTCTATTTACTTAAGCCTTTTAAGTTAGTAAGAAAGTCGAAAAAGGTGATGAATTTCCAAACGATGAAAATTTCACTCTTGCGGGAAATTACAAAATCTAGGAGGGAAATTACAAAAGCTAGGAGGGAAATTACAAGTTCGCGGGAAATTACAAATTAACCATGGCATGAACCCCCCCCCAGGCCGCAGGGGGGGGGGCTACAACCAAAATCTTCCTGAAAAAGGCTGGGGGCTGGATTTTTTTTTAATTTCAGGGGGTACCTATGATCTCTGGGGGTATCTAACTTTTATGCAGTAAGGTCTGGGGGCTTGGGGACTATATTTTATGTTGCTTTTATCTAACTATCATTATTCTTTTTAATTGTAAAAATATACAATTTTTTCATTTCTTGACATATACTCAAGTCACAGAGGGTACCAATCACAGGGGGTACCTACTAACGTCTGTTGTTTGGGGGTACCTAAAATTCAGGGGGTACCTATTTTCTTAGGGGGTACCTAAACCCCTGGTCCATGCCATGTTAACGTAAACAAAAACGTCAATCGAATTTCAATCAACCATGAGATTAAAGTAGTAATTTACACTATGTATACTAAATTAACACACGGAACACACTCATCAAGCCTGTTATCCAGCACAAGGCTAGGCTGCACACATCCCCTCTGATAAGTTTTGATATAGGGGATGTGAATCAGGCTCACAAAACCGTTCCGAACTTAGCAAAAAATCTGCTAACCAAAAAAAGAGTTGAATGATAGAGAACTTTGATTGACAGTTTGTCGTCTTTTGTTATCTTTAGAGTTTTGTTTGCTAATTCAATTAATTTCGATAAACAAAAAGAAAAAGGAGTTTCTAAACGTCGACCAGAAATGGCGACCACGACCAGCGACCACGACCGGCGACCAGATAAATTTGGGTTATCGAGTTTACCTGCTCTCTCCACCGTCGAGAACGTCCAAATCGAGTCCTGATGTGGCTTTCAAATGAACCACTGAGCATGTGGCTGAGAATTACTCTATAGCTAGAGAATACTAAAAGTGACTTTTGACGTTACCAGTCATTTTCTAGACAAAGTGACACTTTTTGACAAAAATATTGATAGGGTAGTTAAGTGTGATGCCTGTAAACTTTATTACACCAAATATTTTAATTGTACCGAATGAGATGCATTTAGTATGAATAGATAGAAATTGTCAGTAGGAAAAAGCTGGGAAGGCCAGTTTTAGAGATATCAATCTCATCAATTATTCTATTGTCCTTACATTGTCAAAATGACTTATTTTGACAAAATAATGATCTGATGATCAAATATAAAGCTTCCTAAATAAATTCCAGCACAAATTTTGCCACTAACCAATTATTGATGCCGAAAATACAAAAAGATACAAATTGATTATATATTCAAGCTCCAAGAGCGTTGAAATGGCTACTCTACACGTTTTACACGTGGCTTTATAATCACTACATGTGAGACCAGGTGAGACAGGGGTGAGCTTTACTCTTCAATTCCATAAATAAATGATCATAAGAGAGACTCTACGGTGGAGAAAGAGGAAAAACTCGATAACCCAAATTTATCTGGTCGCCGGTCGTGGTCGCTGGTCGTGGTCGCCATTTCTGGTCGATGTTTAGAAACTCCCAAGAAATAGAGGAGAAAGAGAGATTTCTAGCCATATGTTCTTTTTATTTGTTATCTTTATTTGATTTCTATTTACGTCATCAAATAACTCAAACAATACACATCGAGTTTTTTGAAAAATACAAGTCGCCAAAATTCTGCAAAATACAAAGCTATTCGGTAATTTTCTCGGAAGCGATATCAGAGCCCGATTCGCATCCCCTATATCAAAACTAATTTGGGGATGCATGCAGCCTAGCACAAGGCCCCCGTCACCGGGGGGGGCAGGGCAAGGGGGCCATGGCCCCCTTAATGTTTTGCAAAGTAATTTTTTTTACTTTAAAAAATCTTATATATACTGTTTAGAGGAGTGAAATAAGGGTGAAAAGTCGAAAAAAATTTTCTTCGCCAAACGTAATTTTTTGGCCCCCTCAATTCGATTAGCACGCCGTGGGCCATGCAGTAGACTAGAGTCTCCCTTTGACTGAACTTTGCTTTCTAATGATTTTGATGGCGCAGTGAAGTAGACTAAAGGATTTCGCCATCTTGAGTTTTTCACTTTCGTTTTCAAAAATCATAAGAAAACAACAAAACGATAAAATATATTCTAAAACCCAATCAAATTTTACGAAACTATGATAAAAACATGAAAATACCTTATTAATGGTTTAATACTAAAGAATGGTTCATTGGTCATGGTTTTATGTTTGTTTTTCTCTAAAAAGGGACTGCATCTAGTGGCATGTATTTGCTACCACCTCAAGCAAAGCCAAAAAATGGAGCCTGCCGAACTACACCGGCCCACTTATCAGCGCCATTCAGTCTATCAAAAAGCTATACCTTATCGGGGAAAAAATGTCCGGGGAAAGTGACGAAAATTTTGAGGGGGTGACGAAATTTTTCCCCGACATTTTATCACCCGACCAAAACTTGTACCCGATTTTTTCATAAAGGTATTACCAAATTAGTAGACTGATTGCAAACCTATTTAATTTTCAGTTTTGAATCATACACGCCTTCATTAAGAAACTATTAATTCTTAAGTGCATAGAAACTTATTTGATTGTTGTCAAATTAATCTATTTTACTTCTTTGCCATATTTGAGTGCTGAAGGTCAAAAAATTTTGAGGCATTTAATTTTTTCGAGCAAAGACAAGGTCTCTCTCCACTGCAACCTCTATTTATCTTTTCGCTTAAATCTCCATGAAAAGGGGAATGGGCCCAAGTTTGCGCGGGTCAAATGACATCAAATGTCTCACATAAGTCACTGATATTTGATGTCTTTCGACCCTCATAAACCCTATCCCCAACACCTTATGGCGTAAAGGTTTGATATGTTAATAGGGAAAACATAGCGCATTTTATTATATGCCGATTTTACTAAATAAAGTGTTGAAGTAGAACTTAAAGAGACTCACTCTGCTTTGTTGATTGATATTATCCTCAGTAATGGCAGCAACTGCATCTGTCAACACTTTAAATTCACCAACACTCTTCACTTTTTGTTCTGAAAGATTCTCCAATAATCTTTGCTTGGTCTAAAAGAAATTTTTTTTCACAATAATAAAAAAAATGAATACCTTAGGAAAACTAAGATTCGCAGGAAATAATGTTCGCTTTTTTAACCACAGATTTCTATAAAGCCCGAAGGGCTAGATGTCGTGCTTTAAGCTCTTTCAAGCAAAAAAAAAGTGAAAATCGCAAGAAATATTAATGCTATTGTTTTCGAAAACCCGCGAAGCTTCTTATTGGTCAAGCGCTGAAATTCTATTGTAATGTCACGTGACCTAGGTAGGATTTCCTATCTAACCTCGGCACACTTTTCAGCCAACACACGAAATCTAGCCTAAGTTTTATGAATCTATGTCCATAACATTAGAAAAATCATGGGTTTAATTTCTGGCAGGGGCATACCACCAATACCAATCAAGGGTAAACATGACAACCCAGAGAGAAAGAGTGCCGCCCTTCCCTACCTTCGGGTATATAGCTATCGAAAGAGGAGCCTTAGGGTACTAAGGACTAAGGACTAATACTAATTCATGTCAATAATTTGTAGATCACACCTAAGTAAGTAAGTAAGCTTGCGACCCGAAGGCTCCCTTTTCGTATAGCTGTCTACCCAAAGGTAGAGGAGGGCGCCACTCCTTTCCCTGGATTTCTCCACTTGATCCGTCTCTTTAGTTGCTGAGCATCAAACATAGAGGCATCAAGTACCATTTAGGGAATCTTTGGTATGACCGGCTGGGAATCGAACACACAACCTTGCGCACCGTAGCTGGGTGCTCTACCTTTATGCTACGGATCACACCTAAATTGTTTTTACCTCTTGAATATATTGAGTTTGGTTCACCACTTTCTCTTTTTCTTCTTCAAGGTCTATCGGCTCGTTCACTTTTTCCGATTCTTTGACAATCTCACCTTCTTTAATAACATCTGCTGAAAAAGATAGCAACGAAAATATTCGCTTATTATCCCAGCTGGCACACAACGTTGTTTTAACGTTCAAATAACGTTATTTGGACGTTATGAATGTCAAATGGACGTTGTTTTGACGTTGTGTGCCGGCTAGGATTCATTCCATTTAAAAAATACACGTTTTTTTATAAGAACAAGCTATATAGGAACATAAGCATTCGATGGCTAAATATTAAGAACAAGTTAAGAACATTTTAAGGCTTTGCATACTTTAAGAGCTACTTAGACTACACAATATATTGACGAACAATATGGTTTGTGGACCGTAATGTACGAAGTAAATAACTGGTAATCAATTATTAAAAGGAAAACCCAGCTCCCGACTCATGCCAAAAGATTACCCCTCTCAGTGCGGTCTGTTTCATCATCTTTGATTTTTTTCTTAAATATCCCCGTAATATTGCCAAAGATCTTAAGGGCCACTTAGATTACACAATATATTGACGAACAATATTCGACAATAAAGTTTTTGGACCGCAATGTACGGAGTAAACAAAAGGGGCTCCATTATAAAAAGGAATTTTCATTTTGTAAACAATCCCCCTATTATATTGTTGGAATATTGCAAATCGAGCTGACAACTTATTGCAGACACCTTTTCAATATATTGCCGACATTCAGCACCCTGACAAAATATTGTGTAGTGTATATAGCCCTTTACCATTTTTAGTTTCTTCTGCCTCGCCATCTTTGATTTCTGTTTTTTCTTCATCAACAACATCTTGGCTCATTTCTTTCAATAAAGAATTAATAACCACAGCTTTGGTTGAAGATGCTTGTATTGTATACGCAGGTTTGTCGAGAATATTTTCGATTGTGGAAGTAATCTTTTTCACTTGTTCTTGTCGTGTTTGATTTGTTTCTTCAGATCCTTTATTCTGGGAAGTTTCGATTTGAGAAATGATCGGAAAAATCTGAAAACGAAGAACAATAAGAGAAGAGAAAGTACCTACTTTCGCAACATTAAAAAGAACGACAGATTTCACTATCCACAACCCCGACTGAAAGTGACTGTATCACCCCTACGTATTCATTTCTCTTTGTGTATTGCGTATAATAACGACTAACAGTTTATAAATACGCATGCGTTTTAACTTTGTTTTGAAAATGAAACAATAGATGCGAAGTAGACACTTTCTCTTTGTGATAAATAATGTCGACCACCAAATAAGATGATAATATAGGAGAAATTCTAGGGCCCAAAGCAGTTTGGAATATCTAATGTTGGAGAATCGCTTGTCGGGAGGGTGATTCTAAAACAACAGTCAACTCTCTTTAATTCGAATCTCTATTATGCTGATATTTCTGTAATTCGAACTAAAATACACAAGTCCCCTCAGCTGGAAAATGGTTTAAATTACTCTCTGTAATTCAAATCTTTCTCTAATTTGAATAAAATTTTTGGTCACATGAAGATCGAATTAGAGAGAGTCAATTGTATAATAAACCAGTAAACACACCTGAACATCATTGTATATATCCGCATATTGCCCGTATTCATTTACCACTTTGGAAACAACGGTAATTGTATAATTTCGTTTTTTCAGGCCAATCGGTAAGTCAAGCTGAAGTGAAGATATGTGTTCAGAACCTGTGTTCAAAAGTGGTAAGTCTTTGACCAGAGTTGAAGTTGATGAATCAAATTGTTCAGATCCTATATCGTAGTAAAACATATATCGTATTATGCCGTCTTCGTTTTGCCAACCATTGCATTCCACTCGAAGTGACTCTCCAACGGTTGCAGATAAGGGGCTGAAAAATAGAGAAATTGGAAGAACTGTTGAGAATAAAAATGTAATGGGCTACATACACTACACAATATATTGTCAGGCAATATATTGATAACATATTGCTGAATGCCGGCAATATATCGAAAATTTTCCAACAATATAGGGGGACTGTTTACGGAAAGAGAATTCCTTTTTACAATAAAGTACCAGTTGTTTCCTTTGTACATTGCTGTCCGCAAACTATATTATCGAATATTATTCACCAATATATTGTGTAGTCTAAGTAGCCCTTTAAACATAGGGCGAAAATAAAAAAATGTAGTGTTTCCGGAAACCGGCCAGTTGGAAAAAAAATTCTAACCCGGCCGCAGACTATGGGTTCATCTATATGGTTCATCATGAAGAAAATCAAGTTGACCGTTCAAGCTATCAAAAGTCATTTGGTTAGATATTGACGCTTGTAAATCAAGTTTTGTTCGTTAGTAGTTGAAACATTAGTATTCAGGGCTTACTTCATACTGTTTGTAAATAAAAGTTATCTTTAAAGTTCTATTTCAATGATCTTGTTATGAAAAATAGCAACAAAAAAATCTTTTTTCATTTTTCCGGCCGGCCACATGGGAGCTTTCTTCCTTCACCCGCAATCCGAAAACACTACATTTTTTAATTTTTGCCTAGCATACACGCTTTTTTATATGAACATCCAAGGCTTTGGAAGCCTTTGGATGTTCTTAGCTTGTTCATAGTATTTTGGCCATGAAAACCTTATGTTCTTATATAGTTCTTATCTAGTTATATTGTTCTTATTAAAAAACCATGCATCATCAATTAAGATAACAGTACAGGAAATCATATATCTTATAGGAATTCTGTTTTTTTTTGAAAAAAAATGTATGAAATTTTTGAAAAGAGTAAAATTCACGCGCTTAATTTAAGCTGGTGGTATTTTGAAATACACAAAAAACATAACATTTTTGTTGGGGTGTAACCACAAAATTCTCAAGTGATTCTCTAGTGATTCTCAAGCGAATCACAAGTGATTCTCTAGCGAATCTCAAGCGAATCTTAAGTGATTCCCAAGTATGAGAACGAACGAATAAACGAACGAACGAACGAACGAGGTTATTAAGGATTAAATTTCGCGGATTTTGCAGATTTGGGTGTTATCCGCAAAAATCCGCGAAATAAAGTCCCAATGGAAATTTGAAAGGGCCTGCATCCGCGAAATTAAGTACCCGCGAAAAATTTGAAATGTTGAAATCTTTCTTCGATCCGCGAAAATTTTAAATTTCTATCGTCGTTTTTTTGTCCCGCAAAGGTAAATTAGGCACTATCATTGTTTTCACGTGAATACTTTTGAATTCTGTTTGCAAAATTTGGAATCACTTTAGAAAAATTAGATTTAATCCTGATCTGCAAAATTACGCAAAAAATCAGGGAACTCCTCATCCGCGAAATTAAAGTCCCCGCTAAATTTTTGAATTTTGCGGATAAGCCCAACCACGAAATATAATCCCCACGAAAGTTTATCCCATTAAAGTATTATGGTGAGAGCACATCCATAAACATTACCAATCTTGTACCCAGAGCCACTTGCAACACTATTTGATTTAACTGATGGATGTAACACAACCGTGAGCGAGAATCAGGCTTTCAGAATCATGAGAAAGAAGCGAGCTAGAGACTACTCTGTACCAGAGCCCAGCTGGCACACAACGTTGTTTCAACGTTCATCTAACGTTATATGGACGCTGTGAACGTTAGATAAACGTTGAAACAACGTTGTGTACCAGAGTGTATATCATGTTTAAAGCTTCGTAGTACACTCTGTGCATATTGTCTGTTTAATAAAGAAATTGCCGTACGGATACCTCTGCGATGAAGTATGATTTAAAAATAACAACACTTCTCTCATCGTTTCCCCTCTCTCACCAACACTCCATCGCAGCGGTCGGTTTGAAAAATCTCAAATAAGAAAAGACAATGACAACAGACCCTCCATGGCAATGGATTTTGAAATTAGCCGTAGATACTGGGTTTGTGTGCAGACAATCTCCGTCAAAGAAATGTATAAAAAATCATTAATAATCGCAATCATTTTAAAAATATTTAAAATCATAGCTAGAGACTGGGTTCGAGTTAAATAGATTACCTGACAACACATGTACCACCAGATGGCGTTCTTCCCGTCTCAACTTTCATTATAAAGGTGGATATTGATTGATTGCTACCTTCAAAATGAACACGTAATTGTAATTCATATCTTGTCGTCTGTGTTAGCTCGTTCTCTCTGATAACAAGATTAGGTTCTTTGAAACCTGTTTTTGTTTTATTGGGGTTTATCCATGGATTTGGGTAATCTCCTTCAAATACTTTCCATGCGGATATCAATCTGTTATGTAGAAAGAATAATGGGCTCTTTCAGAAAAATTTCGTTATGGGGGGTGGAGGATATATTATTGTTTCAATGATCTAACCCTGGATATTTCGATTTTTCAACCCCTGGACAAGTATCAAATCGACCCCCTGGACACTAAAATTTATCCCTAGACATTGCAAACTCACCCGATGGAGATGGCAGTTTTTCAGGATTTTTTCGATACCCCTGGACAATATATCTACACCCCCTGTGAACGGTTTTTTTTCTGGAAGAGCCCAGTTGACCGAATAGCCATGGCGTATAAAGCAGTCCCCAATTCTGGTCTGGTAAATTAGAAAATCAACATAGTGACCATGAAACTAGACACACTTTCACGGAAAATCTGTAGGCAGTTAGCCTATCTATAAAAGAATACGACATCTGTGACTGATACAGTCAAGGCAAGTAACGAAGAAAATTTAGGGAAATAAGTTTCAATCCATCATACCTAACATTTGAAGGACAATCATCACAATGATATTGAATAACCAAACGTTCCCTTAGATTGACTTTTTCACCACAATTTGATGCACACCTGCAACATCAAAGAAAAGAGGGTCAATTCTGTTAATGTATCAGATTGAGCTAACCTGTCCCTAATTGAAACAAAACAATCCACTATCTTTAATAATAAGTAGACCAAAGTAGATTTCATAGTTCAGTGCCGGCAATTCAATCAATCAAGCCCATTCTCCTGCCTCGTTTCTTCGCGCTATTAATTTTTAGGTTGGTTTAGCAAATTGCTGGGACCGAATTATGGTCTACTTATAGCAAAGATGGCGCATTATTTTTCTTCACCTGTCGTTGCTTGGAAAATACAGAGTAGCTCTCTACTCTTGTCTCCCGAATAGACGGGAGGGGGGGTCCGAATAAGCAGGGGGGGGGGTAGGAAAATTTTCTAAATTCTAATAAGCGGGGTGGATGGAATAAGAGGGGGGGGGGTAATTTGAAGACATAATTTTTTTTTAATTGATATCAATTTCAACAACAAAAGTGAAACTTTAACAAATGAACACGTAAAATAAGAACCAATACTAACAAAAAGTTAAAATTTTTAACAAGTTTAAGGTCTATCTACACTGTAATAAAAAATTTAATTATTCAAATTTAATTAGCAGGGGGGTCTTAATAAGAGCAGGGGGGGGGGTGGATTTTTTTTGCTCTTAACAATAAGCGGGGGGGGACGTCTATTCGGGAGACAAGAGTAGTGTTTTATATGATAATATCTGTGCATAAAACACCTATCAACGGTCCGTTATTTTGAGCTTCATTGTAGGAAATAGATGAAAGGTTATTTTTAAGTACTTACTTCAATAAGATATTCGGTGGTTCTCCACTGACAAATTTTATGGTCTGATTGTAATTGGATGAAACCCCATCACTGGTTATTGTAACTTGAAAGTCATAAGCCAAACCCTCAACAAAGCCATCAGTAGAAAGTTTTATCTCACGTGGACGTTCTTTTAATATTATATAGTCTCCAAGTGAATCATAATCTCTTCTATTACAGGGTTTATTAGTTGGAACATTGAATTGAGCGGCAGAAGTCATGTTAGAGATACGGCATTTCCATTCAAAAGTGACCAACGACTGATTAACAAAATTCGGATCGTTACTTTCAGAAGCATCTAATGTGAAATTATTCCAGACACGCGACGTCGTCGTTTCTCCATCATTTTCGTCTTCCGTTGGTTTAGCAACGTTGACTTTGTAAGGTACGACGCGGTACGTATCACCAATTATATACACGTGAAGATGTTTACGTAAAATCTTGATATGAGAGGCCCAGTGTTCGAACTTAGCGTATTTCCTTACGAAGAGTCCAATCTTGTGGTAGCCGAACCCAGGGTTCTGTTTCATGGTGTAGGTAATTGATTTGGTATCTATAGTAACATTATGGATATCCTGTCTTTCGTCAAATGTCAAATCTTTCCAATATGTAATCTGGAAAGGAAAATATTTTTTTTCAAGGAATCGCAAATTGATTGATTCTTTAACAGTTCAAAGAACGCGAGAAAATTCACTTTAAATAAGGGGACTTTTTTCTGGGACACCCGGTAGCATTCGTTAAATACGATTTTTTCATAACAACATAAGACGCCCTGGAGGAATTCTTCAACTTTTAATTTTTATTACCCTCAATAAATCAAACTATAGTTGACCCTGCCCTTAGCGGTCGATTCACAAAGACTTGACTGTTATCATAAAATTTACTTTGAAATTCTCATTAGCAGCACTGCAATCCGGTTCAAGATTCCACGTTATATAAGCCGTTAATCGGATTACAGAATCCCGTGAATATTTAATCGGGGAATCAAGGCTTCCGTGGGCAAACCATAAACTAGGATCTCGGCACTTGGTCACATTCACTTGAATGGTGCGGTGATGTTCTTGATTAGTGTTGTTTGCAATGACAGTTATGTTGTAGATATTGATTTCACTGTAAACATGAAACCGATTAAAACTAACCGGTACCTGGATAAAATGAGAAACAAATAATTGGTGACAACAGACTATTCCCTATGTTGAGGAGGTGTGACGTCCAGGGTGGTCTGGAAAATAAAAAATCCAGGGTGGTCTAGTTTTTTGAATGATAAAATCCAGGGCGGTCCAAAAAAAAATGAGAGAAAAAAATCCAAGGGTGTCCTGAAAAATTAGAAAAAAATCCAGGGGGTCACCTTTTTGAAAAAGATCTCCTCGACATACAAATGTTTTCTGAAATAGCCCAATATAGTTTTCGGTCCGTAATGTACGAAAAGATCAGGTGCTCTATTACAAAAAGGAATCCGAAAATATTGTTGGAATATTTGCAAATGGAACTGAAAATATTCTGTGGGCACATGTTCAATTTATTATGAATACTATAATAACATAATTGCCGACACAATATATTGTATGAACACAAAGAATCACCTTACCACAGCTTCGGCGTTTCGATCATCAACCAGAAGATCACTTTGATCACCCCAATCAATGGTAAAAACAGCAAAGGATCCTTCTTCGATCAAAACCTTCAAAATGAGTTGTTGCCCAATTGCTACCTGAAATTTAGAAATGTAAGTAAGTATACACAGGAAAAAATGAACATTTCAAACCTTGGAACGTGCAAGAAATACACCCGGGTTGGAAAATCATTTACATTCCCAGGTGTGAAATTTACTTTTCCAAGCCGGTTCTGGTGGCTTCCGGTGTAGCCGAGAATGAAGGAGTCTATCCCCTTTTCTATTTGCGCCAGACCTGGGAAGTCGAATGCTGAGGTGGAGCGCCGCACCGACCCTTAGCTCCCAGTAAGTTATCGCCTATATCAGATTACTAAATCTGAGCTATTCATTCGCTGAATTGGCGGAGACTGCTCTACCGACTGAGCTATAGTATATTCATCTGGTGGCTGGTGGCTGGTGGCTGTTGGCGGAGGCGGGAGTGAAGGAGTGCATCCCCTTTTCTATTTGCCCTAGACCTGGGAGGTCGAAAGCACCACATCTATCCAGGCCCCAGTAAATTACCGCCTAGTTCAGATTACTCAATATAAGCTATTCATTTGCTGAATTGGCGGTGATCGGGGATCGAACCCACAACCTTTGGATTGTAAAGTGAATGCACTACCGATTGAGCTACCCGACCATAGAAAAAATTATTATTTCGTTCTCAATTTCAATCTTGTTTCGATCGAATTGTAGGAAAATCATTTGAACAGATTTCACTCACTAAATATTTAACCGAAGCTCTTTAAGTTACCAGTTTTATAACCAAGTTAAATATACGCCCTATAGCGGAGGATGTTTAGACTATTTGGGCTGACCCGCACTTGTCTTAAAAGAAACGGGTTTCACGATTGGTGGAAGAGCAGAATCAGTTGCGGAATTTAACGAGAATCTGGGCGGAATTTCGAAAAATAGGTCCACTGTAAGAGATGGAATACTTTATCGGCCAAAACTTAGTCGGCCCTAAGTGACTAGATTTTGGCTTGGTGACTAAAATTAGAGCCGACTAAAGATTTGGGCCGACTAAAATTTGGGCCGACTAAAATTTGGGCCGACTAAAAATTTAGAAATTGCAAAAACTTAATTATTAGTCGGCCCTTAGTGACTAAATTTTGACGAGGTGACTAAAATTAGGGCCGACTAAAATTAAGGCCGACTAAGTTTTGGCCGATAAGGTATTGGGTCCGGAGAAATGGAATTTGTTATTTAGACGGTTTGACGGAATTCGGGAAAAAAAAGATTAACGAAATAGCGGATTCGGGTACCCCCTGGAACCCCACCGCTCAAAATGAATCGATGTAGCATTTGAATCTGTTCCCAGATTTCGGTTTTATCTTTTTTTCTAATATCACCTATACATTACCTGGGGGGGACTTACCTGAGGAGTATAATTTGGTCCTGATTTTGGACTTGCGTTTAAATCAAATCCTTTAAAAGGACATGCTACTTGAACGATAGTCGAGCGATTTGAAGATGAGATAGCATTGAAGGTTTTGAATGTGATGTTATAAGTTCCACAAGTGTTGTATCTGGAAAGAAAATGAAAAAAAGGCACTCAACATTCATGAATTTTGCCCTTATGTATTACAATGAAGTGAATATAGTCGCTCTCATGTTGTCTTCTGACCAGCCACCAGAACCGTTGGAAAACCAACGGATCCGGCGAGACTTGAAAAGTGCGTTTTGCTTAGAGGTGGATTCCCGGGGGGGGGGGGGTACTAGGGTTGCGAGCTGACAGGGGGTGCCGCCCGACTTTTGACCTTTTGACCCTTACCGGGACTAAAAAAAGGAAACAAAGGAACATTTTGTGAATTTTACGACCCTTACGGGACAAATTTGACCAATTTTGACCAAATTTCCATCTTTACGGGGGTAAAAGTAGCTGACAGTAGAGAGTGACAGTTAGTTGGTCTTAAAGCGGCTGTATTTATTTGTGTGTTTTAGTCAGAGAGTTGTTGCAATACATTTTTTTACTCAGAATTTCATGCTCTTTCAGATGGTACCAATCATTTTCGTTTATTTTAACTTTTGAAAATAAGTTATTTCTCTACCCCTCATTTCCCCTTGCAGTCTTGCCTATGGCACCACTATTTTGGTCACTAATCCGCGTCCTCCCTCTCAAAAATATCTTGTAATATACTGTTCTTTGGAATAGACTAAAAATGGCTAGATCGTAAAAAAGATGTCACGGGAACCCAGGCTTGGCCCCTCTACTAACTTGCTTAAAATCATACCATCAAAGCCTTATGAAGTTTGTTCTTATAAAAAACGTGTATCTCCCGTCTATGTTTACAAAAAATGGGCCTGATAACACTTACTTTTTCTGGATCTCCAAATTATCAAAACCTTCAACATTATATCGTGTATCCGTGTAATTATCACCAAAATCAATCACCATGGTAACATTGGTACCTTTCTTCATATTGATTGTTATTGTAACATTTTCGTTTTTAGCGACAATAGCTTTGGATGTTATGATTGAGAAATCTTGCTCTGATTTTGATATTGCGTTGAGAACAGAAAAAGTCGTGTATTCTGTGGCTGAACTGACATTGTTGGATAACTCAGCCCTGACATTGTAGATTCCTGGACAAAAACAAAGATAATATCGCGTCTGTGGAAAGTCAATAAGATTTTCTTAAATGAAGATAACCGCATGGGATTCGAATGTTTTGAAATACGAACGTTCGAAAATCTAGGGTAAAAACAATCTTTTTACGCAGACCTAGTTTAATGATGTTTGTAGCTGTAACGTTCGTTAAAGGTTTTATTTTTACATACGTATTCCCGTTTCATATCAGACACATATTTCATATCGGGACAGTGCCTTTTGTTATATTATGCTGATATAAGCAAAAAAATGCTCTTCTTTTCCTCTTTCTGATCAATCTTGCTCCACATCCGTGTCAATCCAATGTGAAAAAGCTTGTGAATTAAAATTGATGAGTAAGCAAACGATATCACTCTTATAGTCCAGTGGCTTATTATTTAAAAAAACAAAACCTTTAAAAGACATTATTTGACGGATCTTCTTGAGGAAAATTTACTAGTTTGCTGTTACATTTTCGAAAGCAGCCGGCGAGGCGACCTTTTTTTCCGATGTGTTCTGAGAGTATGTTTCAGCTAGAAATTTTGATCTGTTCTGATAAGATCTTCGAAAATTAATCAGCTAGAAATAATGATGTGTTCTGACGAGACAGGGTGAGTTATTTGCCGGGGGTATGTGCCTTCCTTAAGGGTGCATTTTTTGGGACCTTAAAGTCCCTGTAAAGATGGAAAAAAAACTATTTAAAAAAAAGATTTAATTTCAGTCCCACTAAGGGTCAGGAACATAGGAAAATTTCTACATTTTGCTCGCTGAAAGATCAAAATTTGGTAAAATTAGTCCCAATAAGGGTCGTAAAAACCACAAAACTTTTTCTCCTTTTTAGTGCCACTAAGGGTCCGAGGGTCGAAAGCTGGGCAGCACATACCCGTCAGCTCGCATCCCCCCGGGGTTATTTTATGCCGAATCAGTTTCACACATTCTTCCATTTGCTTACACAGCAATTTTAGGCAAAGAAAGTAAAACTTTCTCCCCCTTTCGGTGCTGCGCCGACGTTTCTTTAAAAAAAAAGCAAAATGTGAAAACAGTACCTGGATATGTAACTTCTATAATTGCATCATTAGTATCTAAAACCTTGGCGAATCCATTATCGCTGGTGATGATGTAACGGTAATTCAAATGCGATCCATTGGTGAAAGTGGTGGAGATAGCGACAATATCAGGAAAAAAAACATCTTCAAAAAGTCCATAGGATGGTTTAGGTTTGTCTCTCACAAAAGTGATGTTGACGATAGGTTCCTAATGTAATAAAAAGAATAAAGGAATAAGGACTATTTCTCTATCCAAAGAAATTTCCATTATAAGAATCCGAAAAAATAAATCTATCTACAATGGAATGTCAATAACTCGAACACGCATGGGGGACACAAAAAAGTTTGAGTTGGAAATTTCGTGTTATAGAGGAAGGTTTATAAGACATTGTTAACTGAAGGAACCAAAAAACTTGTTACAGAGGTTCAATTTAAAAAGACTGTATATTGTTTTGAATTAACCGTTTTTCAAAGAACTGGCAAGGTTCAACCAACTTAAAACAGTTAAAAATATATCTCAAACCATCTGATTATCCCTTTTAAAAAGAAAGCCAAAGAGTGCTCCATAACTTTCAATCCCAACCACATCATTAACCATACACGTAATATTTTCCTGGTTTTTACCAGTGGTGGCAAATTTGAGCTAGAGATACTAGCAAAAATCGGTAAGTCTTCGTAGAAAACATTACGTCATGAATATTATGAATAAAAGTTTACCTGATATTGCACAGTCACTGATGTTTTGATTGGATCATCTTCATTCAGCACGTTTCTAATGTCAGCTGAGAATCTCAAATCACCAGGTTGGGTCTTTACCATAGTGTGAGTATATTGGAAAGGATAAGTGAAGAAAAAACGAATTTTCAAATATAAAGGTAAACCAATAGGGTACGGTACGGAATTATTGATAGTGAAAAAATCGTCCGATAAAGGTTTAAGTTGAAAAGTAGTAGCGAAAGATGGTGTTATTTTGTCTGTTTTTACTTCGCTTCCAAGCATTGAATTGATTTTCGCGTAATTTATGCCACCGTTTGAATTTTCGTTCAAGTATAAAATACCCATGAAAGTTTGTGGAGGGATCACGATTGAGTGGTGGAATATGTCACTGATTGATATAACTTGTAGCCCTGTTTTGTTTAAGGGAATATCGTCCAATACTAAAGAGAAAGAGAAAATAAAAATAGCATTAGTTTGGGCATCCCAACCCAACTTGGAAAAATAGAAAAAACAGAACTATGTCAAACATGATTTATAGCTTGCTACAGTTCGTAATCTTTGATCGGAATAAGAAAATATACAAACAAGCTACATGTTGAATGGACCTACCTGATAAGGGCAGTCGAAAACATGTGGAATGATGATGAAAATGTTCAAACGAAAAAAAAGTGAAACAAGGCGAAAATAAAAAAATGTAGTGTTTCCGGAATGCGGGTGAAAATTTTTTTTTGTTGCTATTTTTGATAACTTAAGATCATTGAAATAGAACTTTCAAGATAATTTTACGTACAAACAGTAAGAAGTAAGCCCTGAATACTGATGTATCATCTACTAACGAACAAAACTTGATTTACAAGCGGGAATATCTAACCAAACGACCAAACGACGTTTGATAGCTTGAACGGTCCACTTGGTTTTCTCTATGATGAACCATATAGTCTGCGGTCGGGTCATTGGCTATTTTTTATGTTTTGGAGGAAAGGAGAACATTATCTTTTGGAAATCAAACCATGCTAGGCTTGAGAAGCAAAATTGCATGAAGAGTGTCGTGATCGCCGGGATTCGACGCAAGATTTCCTTCATCTTGATCCGATCAGTTGTTGCTTGTCTGAGAGGTGAACGTGCGAGTCGCACATTTACCCCAGACCAAGTAGCACTGAAAGATCAAAAGCTGAACGAAGTCTTGTCGTCTTTCCGTGAGTGAGGTTGTGATATTTTCATTTTTATTTATTTATTTAAAGACAATTAACTTTTGTAACACAAAAGACCCGTGCCGGGACTGGCTCCGGTAATAGTATATACCAGTTTAAGAAAAATTTGACATAAAAAAAAAAAAAATTTATAACATAAAAAAAAAAAAAAAAAAAAAATTATAACAAATAATCTAATTTGTCCCATCCAGGGTTTATTTTTCGCAAATGTTGGCATAAAAAACCAGTCCAACGTAAGGTCTATTTTTTGAACCTCAGAGGCAAGGGTAGTACCCCCCGGAATTCTATTAGCAGCTTGGTGACTTACTTTGAACATACTCAAAACCATCAGTGGTAAGTTTCAGCACCTAAGAAGGAAAAGCGTAGTATTAGCCAAATGAAAACCAAGTTTGAGATTTTTCCTTATGAAAATGGTAACTTTAAGGAATTTATGAAAGTTAGTCAATTGAAAGAAAGTGTACAGATGAGATCAGTACTGTATTCATAGGATCTCTGAAAGTTTCATGAGTATTTCTCAAGTCAAAAGAACAAGTTAGAATGGAAATGATCAGCTTGTTAGATTTAAACGGCACGAATTTTTAAAATTTCCTAAACTCTTTCCGTTTTCCTTATGAAAGTTAGTCAATTGAAAGAAAGTGTACAGATGAGATCAGTACTGTATTCATAGGATCTCTGAAAGTTTCATGAGTATTTCTCAAGTCAAAAGAACATATTAGAATGGAAATGATCAGCTTGTTAGATTTAAACGGCACGAATTTAAAAAAAGTTAAGTGCCATAGACGTTTCGTGGGCGTTGTTAAGTAGTTGAGTGCTTTAACACTGAGCTTTAAATATATCCTAGAGGCAGTTTGTTAATACCACCCAAGCAAAATCTTTTGATCAAAGTTTTTTTTGAAAGTGGTAAATGCACTACTCGATAGCGTTGTTAACTCATTGAGAATACTTTATGATATGGTGTAGCACCGTTAAACGTTTTAACATTATAATGCCTACTTTATGGATACCACTTTTTAAAAAACTCCGACTTAAATTGCAGATAAAGCTTAATCCAGGGTTTATGAAGGTCAGTGGTTGGGAAACTGAAATTCTTTACTTACACATAATTTTAAGATACCAACTTCTAATACATCCAGTTCCACCGTGTTTAATACGTTATCTTCTTTCTCTGAAACCAACGTACCCAGTGAATATCTATCCATGAAAGAGAAAACAAGTCCAACATGCTGGCCAGATTCAAAATATATATGATCGCTTGATTGACTGGACACGTAAGAAAGACTGTCTTCGAAGGCGTAATATTGTCCCTGGTATTTTGCTGTATCATAAAAAGACGTGTTTTGGATGTGATCAGATGACATCATTATTGATGGTGATGCGCCTGCTTCTTCTCGTTCAATGATATCTGAAAAAAATGGTAGAAACTAAAATAAAATGACTTAAGGCCGGTCTCCACTCCACTTTTTTTTGTTCGCACGAAACTTTTTTATGACGTTAAAAACTGTTGTCCATTTCGCACGAAAGTGGAGACCGGCCATTACGAAAAATGTCACGTGATGAACTGTAGAAAACCACTAGGCACATATTGTGCATTACAGAACGTACGAGAAACAGAGAAACGAAAAGGGTCTTTCAAACTGACTCTGATCGAGGTTGGTTCTCACTGTTTGGGGAGATTTATTGTTTGACACTGAAGAATACATGTGAGGCTGATAAATGCGTGAAGGAGTGAAATGAAGCAGAGGCTTCGCTGATCCAACAGTAGAGGGTTTTGGTGAAATGGTATTGATATTATTGACTTATTAAGACTGAATGGATTACTGAGACTTTATTATGTGGATTTTACGGTTATTTATTTTATTGAAGAATTGATGCATCAAACTTAAATCTGCTACTACTCGTAATTTGAATTTTAAAATACCTAACCGGTTCTCTTCCAATAATAGCTTGGGATTATGAACTAATCCGGGGACAAATATAAATATTGCTGTTGATGACTACTGTTGATGACTACTGTCGGGAGTTACTTATTGAGCGGTAGCGGCCCGCCCGCGACAATACGCCTAACCGTTAGCGGCGATGTTAGCTTTTGAGGAGACTGGTGATGGTTTTACAAGGAATTTAGGCTGCTCCTCGGTTAAACAAGAAAATTCAGCCAAAACACATGTCCTTGAAAAAAGTTATATTGCTAATCCTACTCTGTCAGCATAACGACCGTAGCATGAAGGTAGAGCACCCAGCTACGGTGCGCAAGGTTGTGGGTTGGATCCCCAGCCGGGTCATACCGAAGATTCCCAAAGAGAAGCGCCTTCCCCTGCCTTCGGCTAGACAGCTAGAGAAAAGGGAGCCTTCGGGTCTCCCTCGGCTGCGGTCGCAAACTTACTTACTTACTTGCTTACTTGTCAGCATAAAAGACCCGCCCCCTTTCTATATCATTGAAAATTGAAAATGCATTATTTTTCTCATCAAGAGAAAACTGAAAAAGGGCGTTTTTTGCAGAAAAACAAATACAGTGGAGCCTCCATAACTCGAACTCAAATGGGGAACACAAATTTGTTCATTTTTTACTGAAGGGATCATAAATCTCGTCCGAGTTTAGGAGACATTCAAGTTAGAGGTTCGAGTTATGAAGACTGACAAATGATGTTGGTATTATTCGAACCAAAACTTACCCAGGAAAAAAAAATCAAAGTTCTCAGTTGTTTCAATGTTGGGTTCAGCAAACGGTTGGAAACTTTCTACCAAGTGCAGCTTAATTCCAGTCCCAAAACCAATACTAATGAGAGCATCAACTGAAACTCCAGTCTTGACTATAATTTGAGAATCTGTAAGATTTCCTGTTGAAGGTTCTTTGATTTTAAGTACGACATTCTTGACAGGCCCTATTACATCTCTGTAGAAACTTTGATGATGGGTGTCTGGAATTTCCAATATTTCCCCCGTCTCATTGAAATTATACATGGTTGAATATATTGTTTGTGTAACGTAAATCAAATGTTGACCAGGGGGTAAATAAAGTGGCGACGAATAGTTTAATAATGGTGCACTAGTTGTTGTTGTGTTTATGACGGATTGGAAATAAGGATCACGTGACTGGAAAGGAAGAGATTGATTGGATATCGTATCAATTATTGTTAGATTTTGTTGGAGTGGTTGATAACCGTTGATTGTGATGGTGTAGTAAAAACGTTTGTCTGAAGCTGCAATCGCTGAAAAAGTAAGTTGATTGCTATAAAAGATTAAAGAAAAATAACCCAAATCAAAATTGCATATCAACAACTTTCTTCTTTCAAGAGATTTGGGTGGCAGAGCAGCATATGCCTTTTGCCCTTATTAAGGCCACACTACCCACTCAGCATTTTATGGTCGGCAACCAAGGCGCACGGCTCGAGCACTTTGGTTGAAACGCTTTTCTCAATCCACTGATCCAAAATAAGGGGAGATGTGCTGCATATTTCTCTTTTCTCTTTTGTTGAAATTCTTTTGCACACGGTATAAGAAAGAAAAATGTCTCTTCTGATTGGCTATTTAAAAAAGAACAATAGGAAAGCTGCACAGCCTAGCGAAAAAAGTTGAAAAGTTTCAACTCTGGTTGTGCTCAAAGCAACAGCCTTTGAAGGCTAGATTTATGTAATTTATACAATAAGATGTTCGCCGACCATAAAATGCTGAGTGGGTAGCGGCCTTTAGGACTCGTCAGCACTGCATAATGCACCCTGTGGCTAGACAGATCGAAAATACAGTCACGGCTATTAATAGAAGTTTGTATAAACACCTACCTTTGCAAATGTAGGAGACACTATTTTCATTGCTTATCATCACAGGAGCAGTTTTTCCATCAAAGAGGATACACTCCTTCGATGATGCAATATAAGAGATCTCATAGCAACTTGGTGAAGACAGACACTTTTGAAAACAATCTTGTTCAGAAGAGATATTTTGAACGGTTTGATATCGTACTTGTTCCATCATAGTTTTCAGGTACCTTTCACATTCTGAAGATAAAAATCATTAAAAACATATGAAATACCTTGAAGCGTAAAATGTTTTCTCGACAGGTAAAGCTCTCTTTCTTTTGTTAAAACCACACGGCCCCCGTCAGCAAGAGGGCATGCAGTTCGGCCATGGCCTTCGCAATGTTCATAACTTAAGCTCGTCATCGTTTTCCCCGGAATTCTTTTCGAATACATCTTTTCGACCGTAGTCGCGCGGTATTTAATTATCCCCCCAAACTCTATCGAATCCTTTTTTGACACCTTTTTCTATTGTCTATATATGCTAAAAGACTGGGACAAGTTTTAGTGGGATAAAGCGGACAAAAAAATGCCCGCACGGTAATTAGCGGCCACAGTCGAAAAGGTGTATTGACTCAAAAATGTGTTCTTAAACACCACTTACTTTCAGCCTCTCAAACTTCTCGTCAATCAACGTCAATCTACCCCAAAGTTTGGCTCCCTCAATTTACCGCCCATGTTAAAGACGTTGAATCTTAGTCATCACCCTCTTGAAGCTAACCAGAAAAAACTTTAAGGTCACAAAATGGGCAAAGTTCAAACTTTGGGAAATAATAAGTTTTTTGCCTGTCGACTGCTAAACTAGACGATGCTATCGTCCGTTTAGAGGGTCAGTAAACGCGGGAGAGTATATACGTACCGAGTCAGGGCGTCAGGGAAGTTTTCGGGAAAAAAGTGGCGGTAGAGTTTTGGAACAACTGTACACTGTACTCTAGTTACACTGTAAGCACCTCCGCCACTGTCTACTCCGCCTCAGGCTAACCACCATTATCAAATTTATCCCACCTCCTAAAACTATTCCCTTTTTTAGTGATCTTGTGTAGACGATAGGATCGTCTACTGCTAAACTAGCAAATATCTTACAAGAATCGTCTTCAAGATTTAAAGTAAGGAATAAAGTGCAATTTGGTATGTTTTTACGAGTAAATTAATGAGTAAACAAGATAGGGTTCAGTACTAGAATCCTACACACTGAACGGAAATTTTAGTATTGTGCAATCCTGATCAGAACAGAACAGCCTTGGTTTTATAGTCACAAACTTACCTAACGATTCCAAATCGAAATTGACGCCGTTCTTTGAAAGAATTTTGAACAAAAACATCCCTTTAATGTCGAAAGATGGCAGAGTGTAAGACAAAACATTGAAATCGGATACATGACATAATCGAGTATCATCATCTGCGACGCAGGGCGATGTTGAACTTCCCTGGCAAGCTGGCATCAAATTCTCGACACACGATTGGTTAATCCGGTCATCACGTGACAAACAAAAACATAAACCGCTCATAAAAGGTGCAGCACGAATAAAAAGTTGCTCTTCATTTACATTATTGAATTCAGCGCAAAATTTTGGACATTGCTCCAAAGGGTTGCCATCTTCGAATGTATCCCAACCGGAGTAAACTAATTGACCACTATTGAATTGTTGATGAAGATCTGTTCCGTTGAAGCATGTTTCACAAAGGTCTTTGGTAAGTTTAGCTGAATCATTAAACATTGAATCTATAATGAAAAGTTGAGTGAATATTTGCCATGTTATGTTTTGAAAAAATATATATTTTTGAAATTAAGATAAAAAGCTTTTATGGGACAAATAAGGAGATGTTTGGTTGTTTATTAAGGAGGGGGTAGGTGTGATTCCTGTAGCCTAGCTGACATACGATATTCTTTCAACGTTTATATAATATTCACAAAGTATACGTTAAGGCGAGGTCATTTTAATTTTTTTATTTTACGGGCCAAGCTACCCAAAAAAGATAAAAGTGCCATTTCATCTGTAAAATCTCCTTAAAACCGCATTCGTCAAAGCAAAAACTACTACATCATGAAAAAAATAATAAGTAGAAAATAAAAATACACAAAAAGCTCCATTTCATGGATTCAATGAAAATTGAACATAAAATTCTCAAAATTTCGTAAAAATTACCTATATGTATTTAGAAAAGTTGGCAGTCTTGTAAGCCAATGAATATGAAAATGTACTACCAAAATCAATTTTATCTTTATTTAGATTTTAGTAATTTCAGGGTCGGTCGGGCCCGTAAAACAACTAATCAAAATTTATTGGTTTCGCCTTAGATGAAGGTTAAAACAACGTTGTGTGTCAGCTGGGAGGGGGTACCAATTTTCTAAAAAAAACTTTCCGGGAGTAATTTTGTCCTAGGATATATGTACTGGGGAGTAATGATTTTATGGGAGTACTTATTTTCCTGTGACACCGTTTAATTGATTAAGTTTTCCCTCGACAGATGGGCAGCTTTAATATTCAAAGAAATAGAGAACATTGAATTTGAATTTTTTTCGTGTTATGTCGTGTGCTTTATTTAGTTACCACAAGAATTAAAATTAAATTTTTGTCCGCAAAAAAAGTATCTACGCTAATTTCTAATTTCTGGTGTTATTGTCTTTTCTGATTTGAGATTTTTCAAACCGACCGCTGTGATGAAGTGCGGGTGAGAGAGGGAAGACGACTAGAGAAGTGTTGTTATCTATATATCATACTTCATCGCAGAGGATTCCGTACGGAAATTTCTTTATCAAACAGACAATGCGCGCACAGAGTGTACTACAAAAGGATAAACATGAGAATCACTCTGGAGCAGAGTACGCGAGACTGCGAGAAAGCTGATCCTTGACGGCTTACATTTCAACATAAATGTATCGAGGATGCAATCTTTCTGCTGAAACTACGTGGTTGTGTTTGGCTTCCCTTGCAATAGTGTTTTGTAGAAATTTCACTTTTTAAATCGTTCTTTATATCAGAATATAAAGGCAGCACCTTTTTTGCAGGTTTTAATAGGTATCCACTGGTGTAACGAAAGAGTTTTATAAAGAAATTAATTTTCAAGTCATTAAGAAATACAGTTCTCGCTCTCTATTGGAAATTTGAAAGTAAGAAGACTTTGTTGGTTTGAATGAATGCCAATCAATACAAATAAAGATCACGCTGGAAACGTAATAATTGAATTGTCCGAAAGGCCATTATACACGCTATACAAAGAATGAGAGAGCGTCGACACTGTGTATTTCCAAATTTTCACAAAATAGTTACTTGGACAGGGATCTGTGTTACAATCATATGACTCTGATGCATTTCCATCACAGTCTGCTCCTCCGTTGTCAGGTGCTGGATTTGAACACATTCTCCATCGTGATTGAGTTCCTGTACCACATGGTTTCGTACAATCACTCCAATTGGTCCATTCAGTCCAACCACCGTTCACTAAAAGGGAAGGTGCATCGAGTCAAGGTTTAACAGTAAGTAGCAATTTCTCTGGAATTTGAGTTTTTGACTTATTTGAAAGGAAAATGTAGTTAAGGACTTCTTTGAGTCTTTTGAGTCGTACGTGATGTTAGGCCCAACTTCCGCCATTATGGAAGCAATCGTTCGATTTGCGTAAGGAATCGCCACTACAGATCGGAACGTTTGCTTCAAAGATGGATGAAATTGCATAATCAGAACCTCTAAAGTGAAGGTATTAAAGTTAAAATCTTGAATATATCATTATTAAATTCTATCAGTTTTACCAGGTGCACACGGAGCGATTTGACATGAAATTATTTCTTGTTGAGATGAAATTCCTAGACCACCACACTGATTTGATGAAGCCAAACTATTATCAACACACAAGCGAGTGCGTAAAGAAGTTCCCGTGTCACATGTTTGACTACAAGCACTCCAAAGACTCCATGCAGACCAATGAGCATCAGCACCTGAGTAATTAAAGAAATAAATAGATTACGGACAATTCTTTAGATCTCCTCTCAGGGGCCTTTTTTAGGTCCGGTGAACGGCAGATTTCGCCGTTCCAAGGCATATAAAATTACAATTCCCCGGTCTAAAAATTCGGCTCGCCACCACATGTACATATTCACGCTTATAAATACACTGAGTTCGCTAAGATTTCGCCGGCCTAAAATCTAGAATTCAACAGAGTTAATTTTTTTATTCGCCAACCTAGCAATAACAAACCAAAAACCATAAAAACTCTGATATGATATCATAAAGTACGTCTGTGAGGGGTTGGTCTAAAAAGCAGGGTAGCCAATTGGGGTAGCCAATTGGGCTAGGTTGTGGGGTACCTAAATATTTTACAGACCAGAATAGAAATACCGAAAATGAATGCATAGAACCACATTTTACTGACCAGGGAGCACGAATCTGATTGATACTTAGATTGATCATGTATGATTACAAAGATAAACAAAGATATAAATTACCACGTGTTAATGCTTGAGGAGTAAGAAATAGAGCTTCATTATAATAGAGCTATTTCAAAAGACTTTTTGTACCTATTATAAGCTGCCATATTAAAAAATTTTGAAAGGAATTAAAGGGAACGACGCATGGTATATTTATGAAATGCTGATCTAGCATTGGCACAAACATCCATACAGAGGAGTATTTAGGAGTGCTGGATCATAACAAAAACCAAAAGTGATTTTATTCCAAAAAATTTATTCGAAAAAGTGAATATAATTTGCTTTAATGTTCAACAATAACACAAAAAGACTTACATAAAACTGAAAGAAAAAAAGAATGTCTTTTTCTTTTTGAATGAAATCGAGTGCTTCTATTTTTAAATGAAGACATTTTCTATTGTGAATTTATTCGAAAACTCCTTTGCAATCTTTCTGTTTACATTTTGTCTTCATTCACTTTCGTTTACTGTTGAAAACATAACAAAGTTTTAGCTATACTCTTAAACCGCGTATAACTGTCGGTTAAGCCAATCAGCTTTCGGGCTGACATCAGCATGTATTTCAGAGTATACCATGGAAGTACCACCAAATCCGACCCCTACTATAAGTATAGCGCTATTGCCTTTAATGGTTTGAAACATCTAAACATGATATAAATTAAACAATAGATTCAATAACAAAGGATTGTTAAGATATGACAAGATTAGAGATCATAATGGCCCAAAGGCGATTTCAAAGCTATTATCGTCGAATTACAGCTTCACGGAAATAACAATTAAAAACATAAATAAAATCTAAATCTAAAATATTAAAAACTGTTTTGTATATATTTTTTATTCGGGTCTGTAAATTTTCAAACGAAGCCAAGATGGAAGACAAAATGGTGCCAGGTCTCTTGAGAAGTAACAAAGTCCAGTACCTTTGGAAAAAAGGCTATTGTGGCTGAAGTTCGAAAAGAATCTTAAATTTTATTACATGGAATCATTAACAAGATGTTGTATAGTTATTTCCACATGAAAACAGGTTTTAGATTTCAAAAGTTTAGGCAAAAAGAGGTACCCCATAACCTAGCCCAATTGGCTACCCCATTGGCTACCCTGCTTTTTAGACCAACCCACCTGTGAGTGCTAAATAATTTTGGTAGAAAAGTAGAAATTCCCAAAAAAAGGTTACTAGCCCAAAAAATGCGCAAGATATGCTGCAGGTCAGGGTGTCGTCTTGCAAATCAGGTAAAGTAGCAAGATGTCGCGTAGTCAATAAAGTATAATTTGAATGATTGCTTTTTTTCTTCTTTAAAGCTGGGTGTCCACTGAAAAAAAATAAGCTTGTCGCAAAAACCTGTTGACAAAAAATAAATCCAGACAATTGTCTGGAATTAAAAATCTATTTTTCTTTCTTACGACAAATAGTAGGGGGAATTTTGTTCGATTTTTTGGAATCGCTTGACTGTTTTGTTAGAAGCACTTGTTATACATTTTTGGAAAGCTAAGGGGTAGGGGAATCGAAATTACTATGTTTCCAATTTTTTTTCGGGCACTTTGGTGTGATTTTCGGACAAATATGACCGTCTCGGGTAGCCTGGTTAACCAAGCCAGTTTTTACAAGGCCAAGATACGGCTGAAGACAATATAGCGTTATCGGTGCTTTAATGATTTTTATGATGTACTGAATTTTAAGTTTGCCTTGAAAAACTGGCTTGGGCGAAGCGCGCGTTCATTTTTTGAACGCAGAAGTCGGTGAGACTCGGCGAGCATTTGGGCTCTTCTAATTGGCCATAATAGACCATGTGATAAGAAACGAAATTTTTCGTTTGTTTTGAAAACGCTTTTCACTTCTCAACGAAAGACTTTTTGAACATATTTTATTCTGTACTTTTTGCATAAATCTGTACTTTTTGCATAAAAAGAAAGATATGTTTTTCTCTCTCCCTCTTTTAATTTGAAAATCCTTTATATAACTGAATAAAAGAGAAGTTGAGTAAATAGGGAGGAGGGTGTATTTATTTAACAAATTCCTTATTTTTGTATTTTTGCTTTTTTATGCGAATGAGTTTTGGGAAATCTTTTGTTGAAAAATATGTGTTGAACTAATTATACAAATTTATGTGCATTTAGAAAAACGTGCCCGGGAAAATTTGAAATTTCGTTTCTGTCAGTTGATAAGAAACCGAGTTTACTTGTACTAAGCCAGATATTCAGTCACAACTTACCATCATATTTTACTAAGTGACTGAATCAATCTGGTTTAGATTTCTAGGCTACGTCTCGGGCAAAAATCATAGGGTTAAAAATTAATGAAAATTTTAGCTCGAGAAAACGGAGACCTGTTGTATATTTTTGGAAATCTCTCAAAAAATTAAGATTAGAGATATATTGCAAGTATAGGTGATTTCTGTACCTAACTCGAGATATTAACCCTTAAAAACCGTGTTTTTCAGCCAGAAACAGCTATTTTATCCAGTTTTTGCGCTTTTTGAAGCTCAATATCTCGAGTTAGGTACTGAAATCACCTATACTTGCAATATATCTCTAATCCTAATTTTTTGAGAGATTTCCAAAAATATACAACAGGTCTCCGTTTTCTCGAGCTAAAATTTTCGTTAATTTTTAACCCTATGATTTTTGCCTGAGACCGTCATATTTGTCCGAAAATCACACCAAAGTGTCCGAAAAAAAATTGGAAACATAGTAATTTCGATTCCCCTACCCCTTAGCTTTCCAAAAATGTATAACAAGTGCTTCTAACAAAACAGTCGAGCGATTTTACAAAATGCCCTCTACTAAAAGTAAAAAAATAATAAACGATATAGAATGAAAACGCTAATTCTTTTTCGCCCTATCGCAAATGAAACGATAGGTTTTTAATTCCAGACATCTGTCTAGATTTATATTTTTTTGCGACAAACAAATTAGCGATGAAGTTAATTTTTCCAGTGGACACCCAGCTTAAGGGTTCATGGTCAACTTCCACCACCTGCACAATACCTGTATTTTACGGACCAGCCGAAATCGTGTTCCCTTTTTTAACTTATTCATTAGGTCAAAATCGTTTTTATCTTAAACTTTAAAGTTTAGACCAGTGTCTAAATCAGCGAAAAACCAGCAAGTGAAAAACCAGAAAGCCACCCTACACAATCTTTTTCGGCCAGTACGTTCCAGGTGCATATTTTGAGCCTTGTTTGAAAATGGAAATCTTACTGGGTAGTTGGCACACATGTTGTTAGGGACTGCGAAAGACGGGGGTAAAATGGTTGGAATCGACCAAAATGTTGTTTTTAGGTTTTGGACCACCTATAACCATGGGATAAGTTTTAGAAGCATTCTTATCATTAAATAAATGTCCTGTAAAAGTTTGGTGGCCATAACTTTATTTTTTATGAAAATATGAGCAATTTTGTAAAATTTTGAATGGCAGACGACCTACCAACAGAAAATTGGATTTAGACAGGTGAGCGCGTCCTCAAACCCCCATGATGTTATACATTTTTGGAACTGGAAGAGATCAGCGCTGTTTGTTTTTTTTGTCTCATTGACCCAATCAAATCCTACAAAAAATTATTCAGTTTTTTCTGGGAAAAAGCCACTTTTGAGGGCTTTAGCTGTCCTCCCCGGCATTAAGACAAAGATAATATGAAATTTCAACCTTTTTTACATATTGTTTGTTAATAAAAATTAACATTTTCAACCGCGCTCTGCTGTCTTTTTTGGCTCAAAGTTTATTGGTATTCGAGAAATTCTACAGAATTGTCGAGCGCGTGTTTGTTTACAATTCGAAAGTTCAAAGTCCACGGAGAGTGACAATCTGCCAGCTCTCCGGTATACAGGATATTTTCGATTCATTCATAAATAAATTTGACGTCAAACAGAAAGGTTGTGCTCTTCGTTTATTTTTCAAAATGAAGAATTTTCAATAAAATTTCAAAAATATGGAAAAAATAGCCAAATTTCAACCAAAAACGACATCACCTGGCAAGATCCTGATCCCTGATGAAGATGCGAGTGACAACAATCGATGTACCGAGCATAATTGTATAAAAGACGATGAAAAAATGAGAATTCAATGTCATAAATGCCAACGAACGCTACATTATGCCTGCACTGGACTACCACCATACCAGTTAAATATGTTTTTAAATAAAGGTTACCGAAAATACGTGTGTATAACTTGTTGCTCTCCGGCAAAAGAACTCGGTAGAAAAGTTCATAATCAAGTGGAAAGAATTAAAAGCTGCACGCACACAGTTATAAAGAAATCGAATCGTGCGAAAGTATAATAAAAGTCAAAAGTGAGAGTGAAAAAAGTCTAAACACAATGATCAAAGATTTACAGGCAAGATATCAGGAATACATCAAGGATAAAAATCAAGTTACCAATCTAATACAGAGCCAGTTTTCCACGCTAGAAACAAAACTAACATCCAAGATAGAAGAGACGTTGAATAACAAGACTGCAAAAATTCAAACCGCAACAGAACCACGTAAGAAAAGTTTTGCTGAAGCGACTAAAAACAATGATCAATTAAGCGTAAATAGCATGAAACAGCTACTACGAGAGGAAAAAATCGACGAACAAATTGAGGACCAAAGGAAACTATCGACAGACGCAAATATCATTATCCATGGGGTAAATGAAAATGAAAATAAAGAAGATATCGATTTCGTTACTGAGCTTCTGAATGACGTTAATTTAAAGACTCAACCAACCTACGTCTCTCGTGTTGGAAAAGAATCTAAGGTTATGCGCCCAATCAAAGTTGTATTCAAAGACAGTCATAACAAATACAGATTCATGAAGAAGTTGACTGAATTGAAACAACACGAGAAGTACGTGAAATTAAGTATCACCGACGACTTGACAAAAATGGAGAGGGAACAAATCAAAGAGTGGAAAAAGAGAGCAGACGATATGAATAAAGCCAGATCGAATGACGATTTTAAATGGAGGGTACGAGGAAGCCCTCGTGAAAAATTATATTTTAAAAAGATTTTTTGTACAAGAACGGTTTAGAGGCCCTTGTGCCTCAACTGTAATCACCTTACAAATTGTAAAGTAGCGTTGACTTTTATTAGCCTTTGTTGCTACCTGTTCGTCAACTTGAAATAAACTATTACATACATACATACATTCGTACGGCAAACGAGAATTTTGAAAAAAAAAAATTGATAAAAAATTAAAACTTTGTCTTGAGAACCTTCGTGCCAAGTTTCAATGTTATAGCATTAATAGAAGTAAAGTTATTGCAAAAAATGTATTTTTCGACATAACCCCCGGATTTTCACTTTTAAACCTATTTAACCATGATTTTTACAAAAATCCTCGAAAATCGTTCCATAAAAAGGGTCATTTTCAGGAGATAGAAAATTTCATATCTCGAGAACGGCTTGGCCGATTTTGATGAATGACCCCTCATTTTTTTTCTTTTTTGATGCTCTTTCCAATGAGCATGGTTTCAATGCGCTAAAAACAATTTGAAAAAATCATTGCGGTCCCTAATGTTGTTTTAACGTTAATCTAATGCTCATAACGTCCATATACATTAGATGAACGTTGAAACAACGTTGTGTGCCAGCTGGGTTGGTAGTTAATGACGTCACCAATAAATGTGACATATTTCGGGCCATTTGATGAAATTTCATTAACAATCACGTTTTTTATCTATTTTTTACAATCTTTCAGATTGTGAATGTCGAAATTTACTTTTTGAAAAGTTTTGTTTAAAGTTGTTTGTATTGAAAAATGACGTCATCATAACGAGTTCACGACCTTTCGGTTTCTTGTTGGTTATTCTGGTGGTTTTAGCAAGAACGAACTCCTGTGCCAAATTTCAGCGATATATCTTTTTCGAGGTTAACATCTTTTTGTGCTAATTCTACCAAACTATGTAGCAAAAGCTCTACTGTTATCAGCTTTGTCTTGTAGTACAGCTTTTGCAGACTTTTTCGAGTGATTTACTTTTTAGTTTGATTATGTGAAACAAAATGTTAAACATGTTATAATATAATACATAATAAACAAGGAATCAAAATCTAGATACTTGTTATTGTAGTTGCAGCCGTAGAAGTTGTAGTCATTGTTGAAACGGGATCTGAAAGAAAATTGTTTTATTTTCATCGTGAAGATTAAGTTTTTGCTTCTGTCTGATACCGTAACTTGGTCTAATGTCGACACCCCTCCTCTAATTCCGACACCCTTTTTATCAGCTGAAATTTATAGAAAGGTTGAACCTGTTTTTCTTTGCTTAGTGGTCAGAGAGCAATAATCCTTTTTCAATCAGTGATTCAATCTTTCATAAATTATTCCTGTCTCTAAAGAAGGGTGTCGGAATTAGGCGAGGGATATCGATATTAGACCAACTTACGGTAATTAGATCATCGCTTCATATACATATAGAATGGATAGTATATATGGAAGTATATACCAAAATTTTCAGAACATTCTAAGAACATTTTAAAGTTTTTCAGATCCTAAAACATCAATTTCCTGAGAAATTAGACCGAAATACTCATAACATCCTGAGCATAAATAAAACTTTAAGAACATTTTTAAACTTGAAACCCAAAAATTAAAGGACACACAAAGGGTTGACGTTCTTATAAAAAACAGCGTTTAAGAAGATGTATTAACTGTTGGCTTTAAAACAATAAAAAAGTTTAACTTGACCTACTCTCTAAAGTAGTACTTGCTGTTGTAGTTGTTGTAGTCGGTAGTTCTGAAAAGAAAACATTTTATACCATTTTATTCAAAAGTCCAATCAGAATCTGAGCGGAAATTAATCGGAAATCTATTCAAAGACTTACATATTACTTGAAGTAATCCATTTCTAAATAATTTTAGAATTTTAGATCGTACCGTCATTATCCTCAAGGGTGCTGATTTTTACAACATAATATTTCATTTTAATATTGATACTTAAAAAAAATGCTCTTTTATGAGTTGAGCAAACATTAAAAATGCATTTTGACTGAATGCAAAAATAATTGAACTTGGGAAATTTTCTTTAAACGAGAAATTTTTTTCATTTTAAAAAATTGCAAAAATCACAAAAAATTCTGAAAAAGTTTCATAAAATCATAAAAATTACTAATTTTAGTACCAATTTACTAAAGAAATTCTCAATTTCGAGTGTGGATACCACCTTTTTGGTATTTTAGTACCCAATGGTACTAAAAGGATTTTAAAGTTTTTTGGGTATACCACCACGTCACTAAACATCATGATGTCCTACAATCATCCACTAAATATTTGAGACAAAGGGGAGTTCCCGGTGTAATTTTGAACACCACAACTGATTTTTAAGCGCCTTAAACTACAGTTGGAAAGTAGAATTTTAACTCTGAGTTTTAACATGAGACTTAAGACTTAGGACCTTAGGATCTCAGGATTTAAAAGCTCAAATTTGCTCGAATGAGGCTTGGAATATAGCCGAGAAGCCACCAAACCCCTCTAAAATCGAAATATTGAATGGAAGAAAGTGGAAGTGCTAAAATAGCAATTCTCGCCCGAACTTTAAATTCTGAAAAACGTTAAAATACACTAAAATCTCAATATATTTCGAGAGTGATTGTAGATTTTAGTACTGACCCCCCCCCTTGTTTGCTCTTATGTTCAAATAGGGAGTACATTACTTAAAAACATTACTTAAAAACATTACTTAAAGCTGGGAGTTCACTAAAAGAAATTGGTTCGTCGTTATTGCAACGGAGGTAAAAATACTGCGGAGAAAGAAACAACTATTTCCATTTTATAGCTTATTTGTTTTGGCCCTATCGTATAAAATGAAACAATAATTTGTAATTCCATTCCAGACATTTGGCTGGATTTATTTTTTATGACAAAAAAAATTTGAGACAAATTTATTTCTTTTCCAGTGGACATCCCGGTAAGAATTACGGTTATATCTTATCGGGGAAAAAAATGTCGGGGGGAAGTGACGAGAATCCCTCTAGGTGACGAAATTTTCTCTGACGAAAAAAAACCCCGACTAAAAAAAACTCCGACATTTTTTTCTCCGATAAGGTATTCAGATTTGTTCTATTCAAACTAATGAAACATAGGTGCATAAATCATTATTTACAGTCAAGATACAAAAGATACCATACTTCATGTCTTTACAAACTTCATTTGATATATAAAACTGTAAATTGCTCTGATGTCGACATCCCTCATCTAATTATGACACCCTTCTTGAGAGATGGGAATGATAGGAAGGTCTGATGTCGAAAATTGGTCTAATGTCGACATCCCTCATCTAATTACAACACCCTTCTTTGGAATTAGGAATAAAAGGAAAGTCAGAATAGCTGATTGACACAAAAACAAAAACCATTAAATCTAATTTGTCTATCTTGTCTCTAAAGAAGGGTATCGGAATCAGATGAGGGATATCGACATTAGATCATGATGGACATAGCTTTCCAATTTTTTCGAATGATCGGTCATAATGGGAATGAGTTGAAAAAACCTCACATAAATAATGATTAATTTTATATTGATAACAAGCTAAATAATATTTACCGAATTGGCAAAGTGGTAAGTATTGCTCTTGGCAATTGTTGAATTTAATTTTCTTTCCATGATAGAAGAGACATTCTCTGCTTCCATTGATCATCAGGGACGATTCAGGCTCTGGTAACCGTTGTCCATCTAACAAACAAAAAAACATAAATCATTTTATCTTGTAATATGATTTTTCAACAGTATAACACTTCAGACATGGTGGGTCCCCTGCCCCATGGGAATATTTGACCTTAATTTTGTCCCCGTTGAGAAAAATACCCCACATTTTAAGCCTCACTGGGAAATAATTAACGTTGTATTGCTTAAAAAGTTTCACCGCGGGGCTATGAGACAGTATCGTCTATTGTCTGACAATATATTGCTAGTAATAATATAGCCTTTAAATGATTATTATATATTAAAAGGTAAAAGGACAAATTTATTCATACTTTTAGTACAATACCTACTTTCCAGCATTCATAAAAACTGAAAAAATTAGGAACTTAAAAGGAGTATGAATACATGATTTGAGCTTTTGTGTCTACTTTTTGTCTGATCATAGTCATAGGCAACACGGGCCATCGCGGCGAAATTTTTCAACGGCCGTACAGGGAGTGCAAATAATTTTCAAAATGGCGGCGAACACTACGACTGAACCTGCAGAAAGTGAACTTGATTATTTCAATCATCAAGAATTGGAGACATATCTTGCTTCTGAACAGTTTGAGATAGACATAAAAAAGACACTTCTATATAATTGATTGTGCTGTCCAAAGATTTGTATTTCCCGACGGGGCATGACACGACATTAAAGCTGCAAACATCCAGATAAATCAACCAACAAACCCAAACGACCACAACAAACAGCCTCAGGAGAAGGCATCCTACCACTTGAAACATTCAAAAAACTATTGAAAAATAGCCTATTCTGGAGAAGAATGCTATCATACCAACATTACTTCACAGTTCAAACAATTTTTTCTATGACTATGGTCTGATTCACAAATTTTGGTGATTTACATGATTATGATAAGAGAAACGAAATTGGAAATTGGAAATTGGAAACTGGAATTGGCCAGATAGCCTGATGGAATGGTTGAGATTGCCGGTCATTATTTGAAATTTTATGAATTTGCAAAATTACAAACGTACCAATGCCCTTGTATTCGTAGTTATTGTAAAGTTTGTAGTTAGTCCACACCCTGTCCAAGGATGTGCCATTGATCTTCAAAGCTTCTAAATCTGAGTTTGATAATGGTTTTTTCATGAACATTTCATATTTCGTATAACAATGCTCAGTAATATCTATTTGACCAAATGACCATCCCGATAAATAAAAACATTTACTGTCAGCTGGAAGTACAGTGTAAGAAGATACTTCAGGGCAACTTCCATCATCTGTAAAGTAAGACAAAGTTGAATGTTGGTATCATTTCACATATTCAAAACTAAAATTCAATAAACCATTCCTTGTCAGTATAGCTAGGGTGATGTTGAGGTTTGATAATTTTGGGCTCAATTTCTGAATTATTTCTTATTTCTTCAAATTTTTACTATAAAACAGTAAAACTAAAAAGTAATTTTTTCGTTAGTTTGTGGCAAATTGTAGTAGACATCACCTCAGGCTGCCTCAGGGGTTAATGCATAATTCCCATTGTCCACAATCCTAATTTGGAGGGACTTCCCATTACTCATAAAGATATGATTTCCAAGAATTGTATACTTTGAAATTTGAACAATACACACTTAAAAACGAACTGAATTAAATTTTTTACCTTTCCTATCCACTTGACACACCGTACGGACCCTGTTCCCGCAGTTTTCTAAAGCAAACTCTTTAGAAGATACATTATATGTCACACATCTGTCAGCAGGTATAGGCTGATCCCAATTTTCGTCATCTTCAACCACTTGATTAAGGCCTTGAGAATGCAAAAGATTTCAAAACAAAATTAGATATTAATAGAGAAAAGAAAACCTTTATTCTTAATGGCCTTGAAAGATTCACGTAACAATTAACATAGTTTTTAACCCCCTCTGACAATTGCAAAGAGTTATTATTTAGGTGAATTTAAGTAGTGAAAAAACCCTGATAAAATGAACCATTCGACCTTGAACAAATCTGGCTTACATTAAATTTTGAAAGGGGGGGTGAAACTAAGGTAAAGGCTTGATCTAGACCAAGGAAGTAACCTCTTTCTTGTTTCTGACCAGGTTAAATAATATTGTTTAGCCAAGAACTATTTGTACAGATCGGTTTACTACAAAAATATACAATTTTAAAGATAAACCAACATAAACAGGTATTTAAGACCATGTTCGCACGTAACAGTTCTGTTTCGCTTTGAAACGAAATGAAGCCATTCTATTGGTTACATTCAAGTGTTACGTCACTTCTAACCAATAGAATGGCTTCATTCCGTTTCGGAGCGAAACGAAATCGTCACGTGCGAACATGGTCTAAAAAATCAATGTAAACAGCAAGGGTGCTAGCATAATAAAGATTCCTTACTATATTGTAAAGAAAAAGCTTTTTGGATAATCTGCCGTCATAGAATTATTTTTTTAGAAATTGAACTAGGTAAGTAAATTAAGTAAATCCCGCCTCGAGTCAAAAGTCTGTTGGCTTTCAAGAAATTGTCTAATAACATTACCAGTTCGCACGTGACAGTTCCGTCTCGCTCTGAAACGAAATGAAGCCATTCTATTGGTTACATTCAAGTGTTACGTCACTTCTAACCAATAGAATGGCTTTATTCCATTTCTTTCGAGAAATTGTCTAATAACATTACCAGTTCTTCCTGACCATACATATCTGAGCTTGCTCCACTTCCCAGCAGTCCAATACTCAACTGAATTATCTGCTCCCATAGCTTGTAAAGCATTAAAAATTGAATCAATATCATTGCCATCCCAAAAGGCCAGTGAGCTCCTTGAATCCAAAGCTAAAAATTATATTGAATCATTTGATCATTTGAAAGATTTTATTATAGACCTTTAGGCGAAAGCCATGGTCTATTGTGAATAACAAATTACTCCAACATACATCTTGCCCTCAGTCAGTGCGAACGGGAAATTTCTGTTTCTAGGCAAAAGCATCATGAAAAAAATTATGCTTTTTTGAGAAAGAATAATTTGGAAAAAGTGTTAACAGGTTTTAAAATATGAAAGCAATAAAGAAAATGTATATAGTAAATACAAGGAGTTCAACTCTTTAAAAAAATCCATGAAAATGAAACCTGTTTTTTGGAAGAAATAAAAGTGTTGTAATTGCAGAAGTTCGAATAACTGAAGGTGATTAGCCTATAATTGGCCCCTAGGGGTATATAAATCGTTTCAAATAACCAAAAGTTTGAATAACTGAATGCTTGAATAACCAAGAGTTTTTTTGCCCAATTTGGATAAGCAGATACAAGGCAAGTCCATCTTACTTTGAATAACTGAATTATTCAAATAATGGGCAGGTCGGAATAACTGAGAGTCTACTGTAGTTTCCTTTTACTGCTTCTTAAAGAAATAGGTTACATACTTGAATGGGATCCAAAAATCGAAAATATACTTTCCAAAGAAATGTAATCAAATCTAGCCTGGATATCCAATTCAATAATTGTGGGTTGCTAGGAATCTGCCAACCCAGCTGACACACAACGTTGTTTCAACGTTCATCTAATGTTCAGAACGTCCATATAACGATAGGTGAACGTCGAAACAACGTTTACAAACCCTTGGTTTACAAACATCTTTGTAGACTAAGTAGCAAACAGCAGGAAGTATCAAGCTATCAAAATAATTAACTAGTTTAAAGCTTGGATATATCCAGGCTATTCAAACCTGCACAATAAGATTGCACATCTAAATGTGAAACAAAAAAGTATCAAACTAATAATAAACTATATTTTAAAGCTTGGATATATCCAGGCTATTCAAACCTGTACAATAAGATTGTGCATCTAAATGTGAAACAAAAATATCTCCAACAGAAAAGCAGGAGTTTCCACTCTTTGTGAAACCAGATGGACAGTCATTTCCTAAAAAGAGGAAGATTTGAATGATGAAAATGACAGTAATACTGTGTATTGTGAAGTCCTTAAAAAAATGTAGGGCTATTTTTTGATTATCTTGGCAATATATATCTTTGAGTTTGAAAAAGTATAACAAACAAGGACACCTGCTCAAGAAAACTTAGAACTAATTCAAAATAACAAAAGCTAGTAACTTTGAAATTTAATACAAATACAATACTCACCAGCAACTTCTGTGATGAAAAATCCAATTAATAATATGTGCAATACCTTAAAATTGAAAATGAAAGTAGATAATACTTTGATGAGAGACCAAAATTTCATCCAAAACTATCAACCTTGGTCAGAATTTATGATCGAGCGAGAGAGAGAGCCGGTTTTCATTTTTCAAGCTAATACCTGTTCACAAAAAATAAATTTCTAGACATACTATTACTTTTTTTGTGACAGAGTAAAAAAATTATAAACAATGTTTAATGAAAAAGTTTTTTATTTCAAATAAAACAATAGGTTTTATTTCAATTCCTTTGTGGGATACAAATGTCTCTGAGAGACATAATATGTGCGTAAATAAAGCCTACGGGATACACTGAGACAAGGTTGAGGGGTTGTTGAAATCAGTCCAAATTACTGGTGATCAGTTTAAAAAATAAAGGATAATAAAGGATTAAACACAAAAGGCTAAAGCAAAAGATATGCAGAAAGTACACATATGTGTACATGGTATTTTCAGTTCTTGACGGAATAAACACTGTGAAAAACGGCACAGACATAATATGTACAGGCATATAAACTAGGAAAATAAAACAAATAATTACAAGAGCACAGTATAGTAAATAATGACACAATACAAACATGTATATAAAACCAACTAGCCAGCAAATGGCAAGTACATAGTATAGACGGTTCACATAAAGAAAATCTAAGAAAAATATCAGAATATTCGGTGACCTGCAAGCCAAAGACAATCTAGAAAGTTCCTGAAAGGGGTACAAAAATCACTAAAAGCAATCAAGCCTCTGTAAGGGTTCCAAAACCACAAAAATAAAAAATTGACTCCCTCGAAGCGTCAAAAACAACCCAAAGGGTCATAAATTCTTGAAATTTGGACTTTGGGGAAATAGCCTCTCTAAGGGTGGCAAAATCGTCTAAAAATGGTAGAAATTCAGTATCTTTAAGGCAAGCAAGGGTAGATTTTCAAACTTTGGTTCAGACATACCTGTTATCTTGCCAACCTAGTATCTCCCCCCCCGTGCAATAGTTCTTTAGGAGAATGTGACAGTCTATTGAATAACAAATTACTCCACATACATTACTTTCCCTCAGCCAGTAAAAACGTGCTATTAATCATCTTGTCTCTACAATCCTGACAAAAGGTTGTACACAACTTTTCAAAAATACATGAAAAAATTCAAAATAAGCTCTGAAAAGTAACCCATTTTTACCAGAGCCATGTCGTTTTTATTGGATGGAGAATTGGGTGACAAGTCTAGAAGCCTAATCCACTCGACATTTAAGGAATTTTTGCAAAGTCTTCAGGCCTTTTTTTAGTCTGAGATTGAAGATTAAAGGTTCAATAAGTTTTGCACTTCAACTTTTTCGAGAACATCTAATTAGACCATATTCGAGATGGTTTAATCAATTATAAACAACTTTTTAGAGCTCTCAATGCACCCACCACCCACCACCTGTGTGTGGCTGAACTTCACCCATTTTCAGTCTTTAGAAGTCTAAAATTCACAAGGACTGCTAGCAAGCCTGTGGGTGTCTTCTGCCAAATAATCACCTGTGGTTCATTAGGGGAATTTCCCAAGTGCTAAAAGGGCTTTTTTTAGCACTATTGACTAATTTTTGAAAAGTCTACAGACATGATTGTAAGCAACACTGCTGTGGAGAGACTAGTTATTCAAAAGACCGTCGCGTTCTCCTAAATATACCCACACAATAGACCTTTTGTATGGCATTTTTTTTAAGTCTTAGATAGATAGATTATGTAGTCAGAAGCAGTCGACGGAGAGATTTTTAGAAATATGTGTTCTTATCTTCTAGGAGACCACAATGTTATTATCTTCAATTTTGTTATATAAATGACGTGTTCTGGTTTCTAGGAAACCTCTATTGCACTATTTGTCTGCCTAAATTGATTACTACTTTATGGTTGGATGTGTTCTTAAATCTAGGAATAACATTTTGCCAAGATATACTTGCAAGATATTTGTTTCTTCCACGAAAGATGTATTTTGAAACTTTCTAGGGTTACTAGGCAACAAGATCAAATCAATTTTTTCTTGATTATACCACTGTTTCCTTAAAAGATGTGTTCTGAAGCTTTCTAGGGTTACCTAGACAACAAGAACACGTTTGATTACCTTGATTAAATAAACCTCTGTCTTGTCAGAACACATCATTTTCTAGCAGAGGTGGCAACTCTCACGCATTGGGTGTGAGACTCCGCATTTTCACATAGTCTCACGCAATTTTTGAAAGTTTGATTTCTCACAGTTTCTCACGCATTTTGGATTTTTGAGAAGAATTTCCCTGTTTTTCCGATTTTTGGAAAAAAGTTTTCCCACTTTCCTGATTTTCCGAAAAAGATTTTCCCGAATTTCCCATGGAAAAATGTTTACCTGATTTTCCGATTTTCAGAAAAAAGTTTCTCTATTTTCTGGATTTTTGGAAAAATTTCCCGATTTCCGATTTAAGAAAATCAGAAAAACTGGGCTAAGTTTTCGGATTTTATTTCAAAATTTTTATCTCACGCAAAATGAACATTTCAAGTTGGCAGGTCTGTTTCTAGCTGATTAATTTTCGAAGATCTTATCAGAACAGATCAAAATTTCATAGAAAATTAGAAAATAAGGTCGCCCCTCGCGGGCTGCTTTCGTGTAGTGCTAAAATACTACTAAAATATATAGATAGATAGAAGTCATGTTGAATAAAACCTCCACTGACTCAATCAAAATTTTTCTCCTGGTTTGAATCTTATCTGTCAGACCAACGATGTAAAAATAATAGATAACCAACTTGCCTTGATTCTCAAAAAACATCCGTGTTACGGTTGTAAAAATATTAATGACATTTTGCATCGTAAAAAGTGCAATTAAATAAAAACTTGCTTCATTTGCAACCTTCTATTGGACAGAATCGATCACGTGATGTATATTTTTCCAAAATTTGGGTTAGAAAAAGTGTATTTTCCTATAGGCAGCCTCACAGAAGGAATTTTTTAATTAGATATTATTGTTCTATAAACATTCATCTGTTTATTTTGTATCAGGCAACCTTCATGCACTTTTCATTCGTGAGATATCGCACTTCAAATCACACATATATTTTTCAGATAACAGCATTTTATGAGCGTTTATCTATCCAGATGAAGATTAAGTGGTATCAGGCCGATCCGTAGTCAATTTGTCTAAAGATTGGTACCTTTATCTTTTGAAAACAATTCCAAAATTTGCAGTAAATAACAATTCAAATTTTCTATCAATTCAGTGGATGTCAAAAAGTGTGTCAAAATCTAGCTAAAAGCATAACACGCACTGCACACAGAGCTTTTTAAAGGAGTGCTCATTTCAATAGGAAAACAATGGTTGTTCTCTTGGGAGAAGTCCCTTCTAGAGGTAGTTGGTTATCTATTATTTTTACATCGTTAGTCAGACCGTCTTCAATGTACACTCCTAGGAGATACTTGCTCGGACATGATGAACATACGGGGTTCCACAAGGATCGGTCCTCGGACCATATTGTTATTTCTCCTTTACATAAACGATATTGGTCAAAGTATTCTACCTTCTGTGTTCCACCATCTTTACGCAGACGATACCATCATTGCTGTCAGTTCTGACTGCCCCGTGAGGCTTAGAAAAGATCTATCTGGCCAACTTTCTGAACTCGGACATTGGTTCAGCCAAAATAAACTTACGGTAAACATGGGCAATACCGATCATATATTTTGGAAGAGCAAACAAGCTGAAGGAATGCAAGAGGTTGGTCCCTATCCAATTTCAAGGCGACACTCTTGAATGCAAGGAGAAAGTGAAATATCTTGGTGTAATCTTTGATGAAAACCTAAAATGGGATGCCCAGGCCAATAGTGCTCGCCAGAAAGCCTATCTCAAACTAAACAAGATAAAAGGCATCTCTAGCTTTCTTGACGACCACAAGAAAAAAATGCTTATACCAATGCCACACATTACATATTGTTCCAATTCTTGGAGCACTATGTCAAAGGCAAACCACAACAAGTTTGATTCACTCCTGAACAACATCTCTAAAACCATGCCCATCAATAAGACATTTGATCAGATTCTCGAATACAATAAAACACTGATGATGTTCAAAGGGATGCGAAACATTGCGCTAAAATATTTGTGTGATCAGGTAAAGCCTGCTAGCGAGAGACATGAACGCTGCACTCGCTTTGCAAGAGAGAATAATGTCGTTGTCTCTCTTGCCAAAAACACCTTTGCTAGTCGATAACGTTCATTACCTCAACCACACATCTGTGGAACAATCTACCTTTAGAGATAAAACAATGTCAATCCCTTTTATCGTTTAAAAACAAACTCAAAACTCGTATTTTCAATTAGAAATTTATTATTTATTATCTTAATCAGTTATTGTTCCATTTATTGTTCTGTTATGTTATACAAGTGGCCCTGGGGGAGACAATGGCTCAGCTGCCTAAAAGCTGATTCATTATTCTATGGCCAGCCACTTAAAATATTAGTCATTATCATTATTATCGGAATCACTTACAAAAAGTCTATGCTCAGAAAGTAAAGAAAAATCAATTCTTCGTTTATTTTGTACAATACTAAAGTTTAAATTTTTAAGTTCTTACCTCTTGCTTTATATATAAAACCATAAAACGCACATTTAATTTCCCGCGCTAATTTATTATTCGCGCCAAAAAACTATGGCTGTTGTTACGAGACCGATGAGCCTCGGTGATGGGTGGTTCATGCTTGGGCGGTAGACAGGGCGAATATTTTTGACGGTGTATTAATTAACTCGTCAATTTATGGTGCACCTTAATCTTACGAGTTAATTAACTCGTCAATTTAAGGTGCACCATAAATTGACGAGTTGAATTATCTACTTGTGACGTCATAATTTCCCATTGATGACGTCACATTAAACGTAACTCGTGTTTTTTAACTCGTGTTTTTTAACTCGTGTTTTCCGAGCCTCATTAAAAGGAGTTCTTTACCACCTACCATTTCTCTACTGGGTTTTCTTATGAGAACTGGATGTTTACCTACCATTTTTTACGGGGGAGAGTGAAGTATCCCGTGGTTGCCAAAATCAAAACAATGGAAAATTGTTCATACGCGTGCGCAGTCGACACTGTTAAACGCTGTATTCCCTTCTAATGGCTTTTGTGCCCCTCTTTGAGGGACTTTTGTGAAAAACAGAGGGACATACCCGGTTCCTCATTCTGCCTAAAAATTACCCCGGATTCGAATTTTCCGTCCCGCCTGGGTTCTATTCCATGATTCTTTTATGTCTGAATTTCGATCTTACAAATAGCCTTCGGTTTGCTTGGGTACGAGAGGCGTCTTTCATTTTAAAGTTAAGTACGGAGTTTAAGAGGTTTATGTACTACACTAGTTTGATTCCATGCATCCTCAGCTTTCATAAATTATAATGGCCATGAACATGTTATAATAATCAATTCAATGGGTATTGATATAATTTGTCGTGATTAAATAAAGCGCAAACCCATGTTTTCTTATTCACCAGAAAACAAGTTTATACACGACAATTATGAAAGATTCACTATGGTCAGAGCCCTTCAAAGATTACTCTTGGGTACCTAATAGCCGGGGGGGGCCGCTAATTAATTTTTCGAAAATTTTCCACTCAGGATATTCTTATTCCAACCCCCACCCGCTTATTAAATTTTGAGATTTTTTTCAAACCCCCTGGTTATTCCAAACCTCTCGGCTATTAGGTACCCGAGAGTAAAAAGATCGACTTTCGTGAACGGGTTTTACTACCAAGGCGGGTGTAAACGGAAGATTTGGCGGTCGTTTATTTTAAAATCTGTAATCACTATCTAATCAGAGCTTGATTTCACTGCAGATTAATTTGATATAGACTTTCATTGCTTACCCCTACTCCTAGCAGCTTCTTCTGAGACCAATACATCATGCTCTTACATCAGTATCAAGTTTCTTGTCCACTAAAGTGATTAACGTCTTTGAATGAGATATAATCAAAACCAAGCAGAAATCACAAGCCAAAAAAAATTTCAAAACTATAAAATGATAATTTTTTCAAATCTCACGATTTCATTGAGAATTATATAAAGCGGTTCTTTTTTTGGATATGTATGATATACTGCATGAAATATACTTTCGTGGTTAAACTTACTTAAACCGACTGAGAAAATTTAAACTTGAGAGACTTTTAATAGAATTGTTTGTAAATCAAAAAGAGCAGTCAATAGACGCTGCTTGAACTCGTGAAATGTAATATTGAATGTAACAAAAAGATATCATTTCTTCATTATTCAATAATTAATAAATATAATACCATTTGGAAACTGTATTCAATCATGAATTTTTTTAATAAGAATGCACTTTATAAGAATGTCCATGATAAAAATGGCCAAAAAAATAAGAATAATGCTAAGTTTATCACCATCATGGAATTTTTCTACTCAAGCTAAGAATTCCATTTTTAGAGCATTTTTAAATTATAAATTACCAATTGCCACCAATTGCCCCTTTCACAAAAATGCCATTTTATGCTTGAGACCTATGTACTAAATGTTAAATCTAGTCTGGATTAGGATTCTAACCCTCTAAATATTGTAAAGATATTTTAGGATGATTTTCCCAAAAAGTTAAGAATATCCATGATGAAATGGATATTTCCCATTTACACCGTTCTTATAAAAATAAAAGCGTGTATTATTTTTCCAACAAAATCATAAGAATATCATGAAAGAAATGCAAAGTTGATCAAAATAATAAGACAAAGTTTCTTTGAAATCACTGGTTCGATATCGTCGAAATCGTCTATCTATATAATAGAATTTCAGCTTTACGGTTGAGCAGCGTTTTCAGATAACTAAGTCTCCCCATGGCACACAACGCAGCTGGGCTAGTTTCTACTACTTTTGAGAAACCATGTTAAAAATATTTTGCGAAAAAAAAAAGTTTATTCTTATAAAAAAAAACCACTTATTCAGCATAAACATAAACAGTCTCTTTTTACGTAAAGAGTATTCACAATTGAAAACAAACAGTTACACGTGGGCAATAATATATAACCAAGGGCTAGAGTCAAATCAGCCATATTCATGGTATCCACCATTGCAATGTTTTCCACTGACCCAACAGCTGATTGGTTGGAAGTGGCATATTGACTGATTTTAAGTCACTTACAACCAATCAGATGTTGGGTCCGTGATGTAATAGTGAGGTTAAGTAAATCGGTAAAATCACGACGAGGAACGAAAATTTAACAGGCTAGTGAGTTTCAACCAATCAAATTTCGTATTTCCACTAGCCTATTACATTTTTCATCCGTCGTCGTGATTATCCCGACATACTTAATAACCTCACTAATGTTAGTCTAGCATGCTAGACGACTTAACTCAGTAAAAAATAGGAAGTAGAAAACTTGTCAGGAGCATCAATATAGTTTATTTTAACCATATCCCGACATAAAAATTTCCCGCTTTCAACAAAAACGTTATAAACGACTGGATTCCCAGTCTACACTAATGTCAGAAAACATTGCAATGGTGCATATCATGAATAGGATTTGAATTGACCTTTTTCCTACGCAGGTTGTGGGGGGGGGGTGGGCGTTTTTTTAAATTTCTTAGTTCATCAGATTTGATTTTAGTGTATTTTATGGAAGAACTCCAAAATTAAAAGTTCAACTGAAAATATTTTTGTTGCGTTTTCACCCTTTCCCTTTCCCTTTGACACTCCCTACTCCCCGAAAGTCATCTTTTCGACTGTTTTTGATTTGATTTTTTTCAGACAGGCCTGTCTGTTGTTGTTGAGTACTGTATGAAGATTTTAACTTGAATATGAAACTCTTTACCTTGAAATTTTGTCTTCACAATTAAACCACAGTAATGTCTATGGTTAAAACCAAAGACCAACAATTAACAAACTGTATCTTACTCTTATTAGGTTCTTAGTAGGGGGAGGGCTAATTGTCGGAGGGATTGGAAATTTTAATTCTAAAAACACAAAAATAAGCTAAAATCTTGCTTTATAGAGCAAAATAAGGAGCCTTCATTCCCTCTGTCAGCCGAAAATATTTTTTACGCGCGCAGCGCGTCTCCTTTGGTATAATGTGCGCGCGGTCGACTAAGTTCCTATATATCGCTCAACCACTTTCAAAATTCAAAGTTCGTGTATGACTACATGACATCAATTTTCGTATCAATTTTTAAATCCTCAGATCACTCCGATCGCAAGTGAAGGATCCTCAGTGCTTTATATTTTAAATGATGAGATTGCTCCAAAACAAAAATCTTCCAACCCCCGGACCTTATTAGGACCCCCCATCGTTTATTAATTTGTAAAAATATTTTCAGCTGACAGAGGGAAGGAAGGCTCCTTATTTTGCTCTATAAAGCCTGATTTTAGCTTATTTTTGGGTTTTTAGAATTAAAATGTCCAACCCCTCCAACAATTAGCCCTCCCCCTACTAAGAATCTAATAAGAGTAAGATACATTTTGTTTGTTGGTTCTTGGTTTTAACCATAGACATTACTGTGGTTTAATTGTGAAGACAAAATTTTGCTTTATAGAGCAAAATAAGGAGCCTTCATTCCCTCTGTCAGCCGAAAATATTTTTACAAATTAATAAACGATGGGGTGTCCTAATAAGGTCCGGGGGTTGGAAGATTTTCGTTTTGGAGCAATCTCATGATTTAAAATATAAAGCACTGAGGATCCTTCACTTGCGATCGGAGTGATCTGAGGATTTAAAAATTGATACGAAAATTGATGTCATGTAGTCATACACGAACTTTGAATTTTGAAAGTGGTTGAGCGATATATAGGAACTTAGTCGACCGCGCGCACATTATACCAAAGGAGACGCGCTGCGCGTAATAATGATAACGGTTTAACTCAGCTAGTTGTTGGTATTTTACAGACCAAAATCAATTATTTATTTTTGCAGTTTGAATTTTCTTTCAATTTCAACTGACGTTAATCATTAGGTAGGTCCATCCAGCAGAAAAACAATGATAAAACCCATGCATAATTATTACAATATGCATGATACAGTAATTATGCATGGCTGTATCATTGTTTTTATGGCTGGACTACATAATTATTCAATAGGGTGGCCTCTTTGAAAAAATATCTATAGTGGTCAGAGTATTTTCCAAGAATTTTCCCTTCTTCCATTTTTTTGGGTAAACCAGCTAAAATAATGTAAAGTCCTTCGAGGCGAGATACTTCTTATCTTTTTATTAATGTTAAAAGTGTACTGTATATATTGTTATCATACGTCTGTTTCATTTTGGAATGACAGATCTAGTCTTTAGAAAGAGAAATGAGTGAAAGCAAAATTTCACATGCATTTAATATCTGTATCTAGTCTACACGTTTGTTATTTTGTGAACCAGTAAATTTTGAGTCTCAATTGTTCTTGATCTTTTGAAATCTTCAGGCTTAAATGTTCTCAAGTTGTTCTTATATCTAGAATTTCTTTTGACTACTGATTATTCTCAAATCAAAACCTAACTTTCCAAAGGCAAAGTTCAATCGACAGTAGACTCGAGTCTAGCTTATTTTTTGCCACTTTGAGCATAAATTAATCAAACAGGGATGGACGAACCTTTCCAGGGGGTATTTTGGAGAAAAGGTGAAAATCGGCGTTTTTCCAAGGGGTCAGGGGTTATATTATCCACGGGTTTTTTTTTTTTTTTTTTTCCACAGGGTTTACGGAAAATCTTTGTTTTTTTCCTGGGGGTTTGGGAAAATTTTCCCATTTTTCCAGGGGGTATTTTTTGACCTGAAAAGGTTCGAACACCCCCCCCCCCCTGTATGGATATTAAATGAAATAGCCCAATGTATGGAGAGCTGTTTGTAGAAATATTCACTCGATTATTTTTTTGATAAAATTTAACATTATCATTCGGTAAATTCAATTATCATTCGGTAAATTCAATCATCATTCGGTAAATTCAATTCTCATTCGGTAAATTCATTTTACATTCATTTCAAAGTTTTCATTTGATTTCTTTCATTTGGTTTGATAGAAGTTTAATCTCATTCTGCAAGAAGTTCAATATTTTATTTTATTAATTTATTCAACCATTACTTTTAAAGGCAACACGTCATTTTTCATGTGGGTTAGGATCGCAACAGATAAAACCGACGTTTTTGTGACTTTTTTAACAAGTAGTAATATCCCCCATGATGCAACGGGTGGGTAGGGTAAAAGGGAAAACAAAATGTGCACTTTTTGATGAATACCCAGATTGCTCACGAGAATTTTTTGACCCGCATCCCACGCGATCGTATTTAATCGCCCGCGCATGTATGCTGTGTCCATCGCAAGAACAAGATTCTCCTCTCTTGAGACTTTAAGGTGGTCGTTAACAAACTTTTTGAAAATGTCAAAAAATATTCAAATTGAAATGTCTCAAAATGTATAAATGATATATTGTTGAAACTTTGTATGATGGTACTTCATTATTATGTTGTTCTAAAAATAGAAAAAATAATTAAAAATATCAAAGACGGGGGTCATGACGTCACTTCTAAAAATAGATTCGAAAATCTCTTGGCAGAAAAATCTCAGCAATTAGAAGGAGTTAGCTTTTGATATTTGGCAGTTATGTTACACTAGTGACCTTCTGTGATCTGAGTGAGAAAAAAAATTTGAAAAAAATAAAATCAGGGGGTAAAAACCCAAAAAACTGTTTTTTATAATTATAAAATCAACAAAACATTTTTTTAAAAAACTGTTTCACTCAGATCACACCTTTCCATGAGGGGAAGCTGTGTTGAAAATTTCATGCCAATCGGACCATCCAATCCAGAGATATTTCCGCCAAGAGATAAAAAACCCCCGGTTTTGCTGTTTTGCGTAAACTGGCCTTAAAACTATTTATTGCTGTAAAAAGAGGAAAAAAAAGCTTTTAATATGGGATTTTTGACATATTTCAGTTGAACTTGATGCACTTATCCAATTTTCAATATAAGAAAGAAAGTAAAGCCATTTTTTTTGCATGTGTCAGCAAATTCATGGCTTCGCCTGGAACCCTGAGATTTACCGCAAACATGCAAAAAAGTTGCGTAAACCTTACTTTTGCCTGCGAAAAAGCTAAAAGTTGGTGAAAAGTGATTGAAAATTATTCCCTAACCTTTTCATTGGTTAAAGTAACACATTTTATTGTAGAAAAGCAAATTTCCATCCCCATTACTTGAAATACAAGCTGCGCTCAAGTCTAGTAAAGAGCACTTTCACTTTCACTTTTGCGAAAACCCCGAAATGCACCAAAATCAACTATATCACTATCGAAACCCAACTAAAGGTGTATGGTTAGTTTCAAGAATATATTATGGACGTTTTTAAAAGTAAATTATCAATTAAATAACTTAAAAAGAGAGAGAAAACAGAAGAAACTTTTCACGTACCCGTCACACATTTGTGGCGCTGAAATTTGATCCCAATGGGGAGGAAATTAGAAAGATTATCAAGTAAAAATATTCCTTGGAGTTTTGAGAAGCTCTTTATATAAAATGGAAGCATTAAACCATCACTTACTACAAGAAAATAAGCCATGAAACAGTTATTCCCTTTACCAAAAATCCACACTTGAAGTTTGACAAGATTCAAGATGGCGGGTTTGTTTTGATTGTCATAAATCCGGAACTATTAACAGTACCGGTGTAAAATTTTCCGGAAATGTTCTTTGTGGCTCTAAGTAGCGACGGTAAAAATTTAGAGTCGCTCCAAGGACCAGAAGAGCGAATATTGCGGTTTTCGTGACGGGCGGCGGGGTGGGCGGTTAGGGCGGACCACAAGATCTGCTCAGGTAGGTGTCTAAAGACCTAAATTTTTCCACTTTCCTCTTCTTTATATCAAATAAAACTTTGGGATATTGTTTAGTAAGGTTCAAACTTTAATTTAAACCAAAAATTGAAAAATCGACCCAAAAAAAATGATCCTATCTCAGAAGTGTTAACGACCACCTTAAGAAGATTGGAAAGTGTCTTAATCATCCCAGATGAAAATAAGGAATATTTATGTAATCAAATTTATGGATGTAGTAAGTAAGGGTGGCTGAGTGGTTAAGGCGATGGTTTGAAGTACAGGCGGTGATCTGTTTTGAGAGTTTGAATCCCATACAGTGCGGTGATGTTTGTGTTATTTTGTCAGTGTTGAACAAACTTTTCTGGTTTTATAAGCCATGACTTCGTGTTGGATACGCACGAATCAGACGGATTAAAATGTCGTTCTTTCTCCAAAAAGGAGATGGCTATGACGTAGAGACGGCAAGACACGCTCTGCACCGAGACATGATGATCGATGAATCTCCATCAATTGAATTTACAGAATGAGAATAGAATTTACCGAATGAAAATAGATTTTACCGAATAAAAATAGAATTTGATTGATAATAATAATAAAGAATTTACCGAATGAAAATAGAATTTATTTTGAATGATAATAAAATTTACCGAATGATAATTGAATTTACCGAATAATAATTGAATTTACCGAATGTAAATTGCATTTACCGAATGATAATATTGAATTTACCGAATGAGAATTGAATTTACCAAATGAGAATTGAATTTACCGAATGATAATTGAATTAACCGAATGAAAATATTGAATTTAATCAAAAAAATAATCGAATGAATATTTCTACAAACGGCTCTCCATACCAATGTTCTTATTTTTTGACGCATTTTAGATCGTTTTTTGCCTCGACCCTTTTTGTGCCTTATTTTACCCTATTTTGCCCATTAACGGTCAACAAAATATCAGACATCTTAGCCTCAAGCCTGTTCTTAAATTGTTGTTATTATTTGGCCATTTCGAACCTCATTGTTCTTACAGATTTTTCTTATGAAAAAAGATAATAAGCGAAAACCGTGTTTTTTTTAATAAGCGAAAAACACGACTTTTTTAACAACCGAAAAATATGACTTTTAACAAGCGAAAAATGAGATTTTTAACAAGCGAAAATACCATTTTTAACAACCAAATAATATGACTTTTAAGAAGCGAAAAATGAGATTTTTAACAAGCGAAAATACCATTTTTAACAACCGAAAAACACGACTTATTTAACAAGCGAAAAATGAAATTTTTAACAAGCGAAAATACCATTTTTAACAACCGAAAAATATGACTTTTAACAAGCGAAAAATGAGATTTTTAACAAGCGAAAATACCATTTTTAACAACCGAAAAATATGACTTTTAACAAGCGCAAAATGAGATTTTTAACAAGCGAAAAATGAAATTTTTAACAAGCGAAAAATGAAATTCTTAACAAGCGAAAATACCATTCTTAACAAGCGAAAAACACGACTTATTTAACAAGCGAAAAATGAAATTTTTAACAAGCGAAAAGTGAAATTTTTAACAAGCGAAAAATAGGATTTTTAACAAGCGAAAAATGAGATTTTTTAACAAGCGAAAAATACGTTTTTTAACAAGCGAAAAATACGATTTTTAAGAAGCGAAAAATATGACTTTTAACAAGCGAAAATGGCCATTCCGTTTTAACCGTAATAAATAATTTTGAAACAAACGGCACGTCATATATGCGAGTGTCTCTAATTGGTCAGTACGCGCCCAGTCGCTGAGCAGAATTTTCGCGGGGTTTTTGATATTTTTCGATGCGCGCGCATAATTTATGGAAAAAGCTGACCTTGCAAAAAAAGATAAACAAATGAAAATGAAAATGCAGGTTCATTTCTAAACAAAATGGCCGCTGGAAAGGAGCCTTTATAAATGTGGCTGATGTTTTGATGTAGCTTAAAGTAGTTTTGAAAGTTTTTTGAGTTTGTAAAAGAGGTTTTATAGTTAGTTAATTATGTGTGTCTGCCTGGGTTAACAAAGTTTTGATAGTCCTGTCGACAAGGGTTCACTCACAGGCAGTATCAAACAAACTGTACCCAACTTTTTTAGTTGCACCAGACTCTAAAATTTTAGAAACTTTGTATGTTGAGGTAAGAGTGTTTTTTTCTGAAATTTTGAGTCTGGATACCCAGGCTAACTGTTTGCACTCAGTTCGAACAAAAAACGCAAACGGAAAATCTCGAAAACCCGCTGACCTCTCTCAGAGGTCAGTCAGGCAAAATCGTTTGAGTGAAGGTGCGCCAAATTGGTATCGTCCGTTTCTTCGAAACTCTCCCGCCGATTTTTTTCAGTATACCGCCATAACGCCATACCGCCATTTTTCCCGCCTTTATTATCACTGAAACGGACGATAACATCGTCTACACCCGACCAAGATTTGTACCCGATCTTATCCCCAACCAAAACATTTACCTGAAAAGGATTGAAAATTAGGGGGAAAGGGTATGATTTTCCGATTTTTGCTGCACAGTAAGGGTGCAATTTTAAAAGCCAATTTTTGGCCCGCACATACCGTCAGTCCGCGAACCCAGTGCCCCCCCCCCCCCCGGAGGGGTCCCAGCGGGGCTGCAAAACAGGAGTGTTATACAGCACTGAAATTGAAAAAAAATACTTAAAAACTCTAACCAATAATATATTACAAGCATAACAAAATAATTTGAAAAGTACAATTAGCAAAAAGCCCCTTCTGTGACAGTGAAATATACAATCAATTCATATACAATCAAAAAAAGATCAAAAGAAAAACAAAAAAATCCTAAAAATTAACCATATGAAAAAAAAACTACAAAAGTTAGAAAATAAGGTCTAATAGTAATAGCAAACTCAAACCCAGTCCCCTGTAAGGGACTCGCCATTTTTATGATCCTTATAGCACTTACGAAACGTCAATTAGTAAAGGCTGGTCTCCACTTGCGCGCGCTGCGATCGCATCTTTTGGCTTCAATCCTTTTTGCTTGGAAAAAAGATTACGTCATGAAAATGTAGCGCGCGCTAGAAAAAAAAAGTTGAACACTTTTCAACTTTTTCCAACCTTGACGTCAGATCGCGCCAATGGAGTTGCTTCATTTTTCTTTTGACCAATAGCGTGGAAGCTTTGCTCGAAAAAGTGCGATTGAAGCGGGTGGAAGTGGAGACCACCTTAAAGAGGCGAAAATGGTGAAAGTGGCTCTGGGTATGAGATTAGCCAAATATTAGTAGGTGAAAATTAACAATATCTAAAAGGGATCAGCTCTCGTGAGACAAGGGACCTTTAGCATCTAGGACGGCAACTTTGAATAAGTACGACAGGACTGAACAAAAAACAGAAAGGGCTAGGGTACGTTACATCTGATTCAGAAAGGTCTCAGATGAAGAATTTAATGGAAAGAAACTTATGAACTTTTCAATTTGCGAAAATTAATTCAGTTGAATTAATTTTCGCAAATTGAAAAGTTCATAAGTTTCTTTCCATTAAATTCTTCATCTGAGACCTTTCTGAATCAGATGTAACGTACCCTAGCCCTTTCTGTTTTTTGTTCAGTTCTCGTTGACGAGAAATCTAGTCTTCTGCTCAGCTTGCAAAATATTTTATTGCGTGAGCCTTATTTGCCAAAGTTAATTTTTGCGAAATGCAATAATTTTTCGAAATTTGCTTATTAGCAAAGTTTTCTTCCACTAAAGTATTTGTGGTTTAGACAAGACTCGTAAAAAGTAACTCTTAGATAAGCTAGTAATCTCGAGTCCGCCTAGCATTCTATTATGATAAAAACTTTTAATATAAACATTAAAAAAATCCACTTAGACAAAAATAAAAAAATGTAGTGTTTCCGGAAACCGGCCGGGTGAAAAATAATAATTTACTGACCCGGCCGCAGACTATGGTTTTCATCTATATGTTTCATCATAAAGAAAATCAAGTTGACCGTTCAAGATATCAAAGTCGTTTTGTTAGATATATTTCAATGATCTTAAGTTATAAAAAAGCAGCAAAAAAATATTTTTCCGGCCGGCCGCATGAAAGCTTTTTTCCTTCACCCGCATTCCGGAAACATTACTTTTTTTTCGTCTTAATACTTACTAATGCATTTTGAACTTCAATAGATACCTGATACGACACTGACTTTCTTTATAAACCAAATATTCACTTTGATGAAAGGATGTATAATCGAGGTCATTGCTGATTGGTTTACCCTGTGGAACAATGACGTCATTTCCATCCATTTGAATTGTAACTTCCTTTGATGGGTCTAAAAATTCAAATTGAAAAAAAAACAAAGACGAGTATAAAATTCGCATCCTAGACTTTTCAAGGGTTATTTGTGAGGCTCATCATTCGGCATTTATGATGTCACAATTTTGGTCAAATCGTCTCTCTCAAAAGTTTAGAACTAGAGAAAACAATGTACAAGTTTTTTTTATGAGAATACACTTTATAAGAATGTCCATGATGAAAATGACCGAAAAAATAAGAATAATGCTAAGAATATCACCATCATGGAATTTTGCTAATCAAGCTAAGAATGCCGTTTTTAGAGCATTTTTCAATTATAAATTGCAAATTACCCCCATATGTAATGCTCACTCCTTACAAAAAAATTCCATTTTATACTTGAGATGTATGTACTTCGCACTAAACAGCACTAAATGTTACTACAATGAATTAGGATCCTAGCCTAAGAATGTTGTAAGAATATTGTGTATGATGATTTCGACCAAATAGTTAAGAATATCCATGATGAAATGGATTTACACCATTCTTATAAAAAAGCGTGTACCCTTTTAATGTAATCTGTTTGGTTTATTCCTATGAAACTATCATGGGACTACGAGCTTGCCCTCCCTACTGTGGTCTACACAATAGACGGCTTAAGGCTTTAAGGCCTCACTCTTGGTCTATAGGCACTGCTATAGGCGGTCACTAGTAACCTCACCGGGAATTGCTTATTAATAGGTTTAAACATAATTGAAAATTTTCACAAAATATGTTTATCAATAGAGATTTCAAATATAAGAATATTTAAAACACAGCTGATTGGCTTAGGTTTGGCTATTGTTTCATTAAAACCTCAGTGCGCATGCGATTTATCCGAAGAAATTCAATATTCAAAACAAGAGCAGTGTGCATATCCTGAAGAGTAGGATTTTACGCTCGAAACGAAGGAACATATAACGTAGCCTATCCATATTTTTTTTTTGGCACTTTCAGCCTCGAGTTCTTATCCTGTTCTTATTTATAAGGTTAATTGAGGTATTTCAGGCTTTTACCCAATTTTTACTTAGTCTGAATCGCAGACCTCTACAAAACAACAGGTAGTATAGGAGCACGAATCCGTTAGTGGATACCAGCAGCCTTTATTTACTACTAGTAATTGCAGGCTCAGTATTGTTCTTAAATTGTTCTTATTGTTTGTCGGCGCGCGAGGTTGTAGTTGAACCCCCAGCCGGGTCATTCCAAAGACTTCTTAAAAATGGAACTTGATGCCTCTCTGCTTGATGCTCAGCAATTAAGAGAAAGATGAAGAGTAAATGGAGCAATCCAGGGAGAAAGAGTGGCGCCCTCCCCTATCTTCGGGTAGACAGCTATCGAAAGAGAAGCTTATTTACTATAAAAGAAAAAAGCGTATCAACTTACCTGGTTCTCGGCATCCTTGGGCCAGTACGGAGTCGGATCCCTTGGGTGCAGCCCTGAGTGAAGAATCGTCTTGGTGGATAATATGCTGCTTTCCAAGAGCGACTTCATTTAAAAACATAATACCAGTGCCATCGCGACTGCTTCCAACTATGAAAGTTAAATTGTAAAGTACAGCTAAGTATATAATGGACTCTTCCAGAAAATGTCCGGACATGGGGGGGGGGTAGAGGATATAGGTGGGCGGGGGGGGGGGTAGTGAAAAATCTACAAAATTTACCCTGTCCGGGGGGGGCGGCGTGTCTGGGGGTAATTTCGCCCTGTTTGATGGTAATTTTGTCCAGAGCATCAACTGATGCTTGTCCGGGGGTTAGACCTGCTGTCCGGGGGTCAAAAGTCACAATGTCAGGGGTGAATTTCCAAGAAATGGTATGTCCTCCAACCCCCACAAATTTTTTCTGGAAAAGCCTAATATAGTTTATCCGAAGGCTAGAGTTGAATCTCCTTTGAAGAATTTGAAGCCGCTTTTTATCCTAGATAAGTCGCACGACCCGAGTGGTTTTCATACAAACGCTAGATTGGAATTAACATTTAAGGGCTCTGACCATAGTCGGAAAATTTATTTTAGTATTTGAACATAAAAGTTATGTTTTAGGTTCTTTAACAATTTTAACAAAGAATTGCCTTTATAAATTACTTTTTAATCAAATCCCTTAACCCTTTAAATGCCGTTCGTATTTTTTAAGGTTCGACCTATTTGCCAGATGTCGGCATATGCCGACATGGGCAAAAGGTAGCGATTTTGACTTAATTTTCTGTATAATATATGAAGTATCAGCCAAGGACTATAATTTTGAGTTGAACATTGTTGAATAGTTATTTTTCAACATAGAAAAGCTTTTAACTATTATCTTTTTTTTCATTTAAAACCATCTAATACAAAATCTTTGTAGAAGTGTTAAATTTTGCGTCAAAGGAATGGAAAGTGCCCATGTCGGCAAATCCCGAGATCGGCAAAGAAATCGAAAGTACCCATATCGGCATATGCCGACATCGGCAGTTAAAGGGTTAAGAGTAATCAAGAATTTAATTGCAAAAATGACGTTATGAACTTTAAAAAGACGTTAATAATATGTGGCATCACCTTCTTTTATAAAAATTGCTAAGTTTTAATGGGTAATTAACCTTTTTGTTTCGAAGTTTTTTCAAACTGTCCGCAAAGAATTGAACTGTTTTAGATTTTTCGGAAAAATTTTATAAATTTAATACATCAAAAGTTATGGCTGTTTTTCTATGAAAAATTGGGAGTGAAAATTGGTCAAAAAGCACTATTTTCAAGATTTTGAAGCAAATAACTTTTAGAAAAATTTCCTAAGAAGAAAGTGTTAACTTCAGTCCGCCATCCGAAATGCGGCGCAATTTAAAACTTTACTTTTCCTTTCTTAAGGAAGTTTGAAGAAGTTTTATTCGTCTCTAGCCTTCGACTTAGAACTGAATACTTGACTTAATATAGAATGTAGTTATTATCATATAGTTGACAATCCCAAATTCAGACAATCTCTCAGACGGCTTAGAGCTCGTGGTCCACTTAGCTTTTTTGGTCGCCCAACTACGCACACGGCTCGAGCGCTTTGATCGCTGAGCGCTTTTATACTTCCATTGAAAATTAGAAAAAGGTTGCGCGTAAGAGAAATTCAAAACAAAAGCAATTGTACATGATAAAAACAAACACACAATCACTATGTTTACCTTCTCGCTGATTGGATACTTCAAAAAGAACAATAAAAGAGACACACAGCTTTGCGCACAAAGTTGAAATTTTTCAACTTTCAAAAAAGCTCACGCCGTTCATTGCGACAAGCTGTTATGCGCAGATATGTAATTTTTGCGCAGATATGTAATTTCTGCGCAGATATGTAATTATTTTGCGCAGATATGTAATTTCTGCGCAAATATGTAATTATTTTGCGCAACTATGTAATTTTGAGCTGCGCAGATATGTAATTAAATTTCTGCGCAGATATGTAAAACACGACCTTTTTGACTTGGTTATTTTTTGAAAAACTAACTAAATTTTAACATTAATTTTTTACATACAAGAAGTAATATCTTGAACATTGTTCTTGGACTAAGGCAAACATTTGGCGATTGTTGTTTTTATTACAAGCATCATCTTTATAAGAAACAAGTCAATATCTTTTTATCAAAATGATATTGGCTTTCGGCGTTTGGTTCTATCAAAGCAACTAGGGAACTGTGCTAATGAGGAAAATTTTGTTTTTCTTGTAAGCATCAGCTTTATAAGAACACAATTCATAACTCTTAAACCAATGATTATTAGCTTTCGGTGATCGGTATTTTCAAAGCAAACATAGGATAATGCTTGAGCTAGAAAATTTTGTTTTTCTTATAAGCATCAACTTTATAAGAACACAATTCACAAGTCCTAAACCAATGATTATTAGCTTTTGGCGTTTGGTTTTTTCAAAGCATATATAGGATTGTGCTTAAGCTAGAAAAATTTATTTTTTTATAAGCATCAACTTTATAAGAACACAATTCATAACTCCTAAACCAATAGATATTGGCTTTCGGTGATCGGTTTTTTCAAAGCATATATTATAGGATAGTGCTGAAGCTAGAAAAAATTTTTTTCTTATAAGCATCAACTTTATAATCTCAACACAATTCATAACTCTCAAACCAATAGATATTGGCTTTCGGTGATCGGTTCTTTCAAAGCAAACATAGGATAGTGCTTAAGCTAGAAAATTTTGTTTTTCTCATGAGCATCAACTTTATAAGAACACAATTCATAACTCCTAAACAATATTTGTTGGCTTTTGTTTGATAAATCAAATCTCTGAAAGCCTATTCCACTTAGAAAAAAACCTTGTTCTTATAAAATTCTAATAAACTAATGTTAGATTTAGCAAAATTCCCTATTTCTTTCGATAGAGCCATTGTGTCATTGTGAATGCCAATTCCACTTCAAAAAAAATTAAATTTGTCTCCTTTTAGATGGCTTAAAGTCAAATATTTTGCCTTAGTTTAATTTGTAAAGGGAAAATAAGAAAGACATGTAATTTTTTTAAATATCTTTAACAATCAGTGTCAAAATATTCCTGAATTGTGTAACATTCTTCAGAATTTAAAGTTCGAGCGAGAATCACAACTTCGATAATCCCACTCTATTTCATTGGATAATTCAATCAAATTTAATGACTTTGCTCGTAGATCGAGCCATGAAAAGGAAAAGGGAGTTTTTTTATCATAAATTAGTCCATGTATTGGTAAAGACAACCAATGGAATTTTACTTTATCTCACTGTAATGTAAAGAAATGCAATTCATATCTACAAAATCAATAAAGTTTACATAGGTGTGACTATCTCGAGTCGAGGTTCTATCGAAAATCTCATTTGTACTTTTCTATTAGGTTGTAAAAACTACCGTATTTCTTCGAATAAACGCCTTGGGCGTCTTTTTAATTTTAAGACTTTCAGGAAGGGTGTTAAAGAAAAGGGTGTTAATTAAAAAATTTTAAACCTCTCATTGAGGGAGTCTTTTTTCTCAGAGAAGGAGCGTGTATTCGTAGGAATACGGTAATTACCGAAAGGTAAATACTATTCTACCAAGAGTTATTTGATTCTCATAAAGTAGTTGCTTATAGGAAAAATTAATATGCTCATATTGTGCGCTGTCCCTTGTTTACTTTGTAAGAACTAATAAACGAAGGGTATATCACCGTCTATTAAGAGTTATTGATTTGATTCTTTATAAAGTATATGCTTATCAGAAAAATAAATATGCTCATATCATGCGCCGTCCCTTGTTTACTCTGTAAAAACTAATGACCGAAGGGTATATCACCGTTTATCAAGAGTTATTGATTTGATTCTTATAAAGCTGATGCTTATAACAAAAATAGTCACATCCATTTAAGGCGCTATTCCATTTTTGCTTTGAAAGAACCAATCAACGAAAGCTAAAACTTAGTCGTTGAAAAGTTATAAATAATTTTTCTTATAAAGATGATGCTTATAAGAAAAATAATTATTTTCATTTTAGGCGCTATTACATGGTTTGCTTCGAAAGAACCAATTACCGAAAGCTAAAACTTAGTGGTTGAAAATTTATAGAGAATTTTTATAAAGATGATTCTTATAAGAAAAATAATTACTTTTCATTTTAGGCGCTATTCCATGTTTCCTTTGAAAGAACCAATTACCGAAAGCTAAAACGTTAGTGGTTGAAAAGTTATAGATCATTTTCTTAAAGATGATTCTTATAAGAAAAATAATTACTTTCATTTTAGGCGCTATTCCAATGTTTCCTTTTTGAAAGAACCAATTTACCGAAAGCTAAACTTAGTGGTTGAAAAGTTATAGAGAATTTTCTTATAAAGAGATGCTTATAAGAAAAATAATTAACTTTAATTTAGGCGCTATTCCCATGTTTCCTTTGAAAGAACCAATCACCAAAGCTAAAACTTAGTGGTTGAAAATTATAAAGTTTCTTATAAAGATGATGCTTATAAGAAAAAAATTACTTTAATTTTAGGCGCTATTCCATGTTTCCTTTGAAAGAACCAATCACCGAAAGCTAAAACTTAGTGGTTGAAAAGTTATAGAGAATTTTCTTATAACGATGATTCTTATAAGAAAAATAATTACTTTCATTTAAGGCGCTATTCCATTTTTGCTTTGAAAGAACCAATCACCGAAAGCTAAAAACTGTTGTTATAAGATTATATTATATTCTTGTATTTGATAGGAATTAGCTAAAATACCTTAAGTCGAAAAAAAAGGTAAAAGTAATGGTAAAAGCTATCAAGGGGGTACCATTGATTTTAAAGATCGTGTTTTACATATCTGCGCAAAAATTTAATTACATATCTGCGCAGCTCGAAATTACATAGTTGCGCAAAGTAATTACATATTTGCGCAGAAATCACATATCTGCGCAAAATAATTACATATCTGCGCAGAAATTACATACCTGCGCACAACACAAGCCTTGAAGGCTTAATTTATGCAATAATCGAGCCGTGCGCATTCGGCGACCAAAAAAGTGCTAGGGTCTATTGGCAAAAACATAAACAAAAAAATGTGCTTTCTGTGCTCTTACTCTGGACATTTTTTTGTTTATGTTTTTGCTTTTAGCCAATGAGATGGTTTGTTTACTCGAAATTTTGGTGACTTTTTATACGAAGCAGTTAACCGTAAAAAGCTGTATTCATCGTAGTACACTTACCGTAAGCTGCAGATTTCGAATGTTCCGAAGCAAAGTAAATACCACGACCAACACGACCCCCTGAATGCGGCATGATTCTCAGACCACTTTTCAAAATGGCCACCACCACTGCTACGTTTGTCCCATGCCATAATAATTTTCGATGTTCAATGTCTTTGTGCTCGTCAAAACGTTTATCCTGGTAAAAGGCGAATGGGAGAATGAATTATCGATTCAATAAAAGAATAGTCGAGAACGCGAATCGTTCTTGGCTAAAGAAAAAATTAAACTCAGAAAATCACTTTTTATGAATTTTATCCGTTTAAATATCAAACACATACATTATCACTTATTTTGGCTGTACCAATTTTTAGTTAAAGAGATTCCCTTTTTTTTTGTATCCCGTCGGGAATTTTTACTTTAATATGACTCGGCCAGGGATCGAACCCACGACCTTGCGAACCGCAGCTAGATGCTCTACCTTCAAGCTACAGTCGCTCTAGAAAATAAGACAATAACACTTTAACGTTTTACTCATGACCACAGAAGGTTTCTGCAACCTAAATATCTCAAACATCTGATTATCCTTTAATAATTTATTTAAATTTGCTGAATTTTGAAACGGAAAACTTTTCAAATATGGGATGCGACAAAAATACGTACAGTATGGGAAGAACGATGAATAATGGCTAGATTTTGTTGAAATCAACTGTACTATACATCTATCAGAAAAGTTTGAAGTATCAGGCTTGAAGCATGAAACATGATTAAAAATATAAACTGTATCACGCGAAGAAATAAATAAGTAATGATTTATATGTATTTATAGCCCTATTGTCATGCCCCCTAAGCGAAACGTATTGAGTTTATGAAGGAAAGGTTATCATCTGCTGCTGACAGCTCGATCATGTTTATCAAGGGCACATTATATACACCATATCCATAGAGTTGTACGTCTCCCGTCGACGAATTGATACACATGAAACAAAATTTTTTTAAAAGAGAAAATTCAAATTTTAATTTTTTACATACTGTATGTAAAAGATATTTTGTTTATGAGAGTGTTTTTGGAAGGTTTAGCAAAAAATTTAAAAAAAAAGATTCGTTTCGTTTTGAATATCACGAAGAACAGAATAAAACTGAGTTACTTTAATATTAGCAAAAATAGTAGAAAGATTTTATCTTAACACAATTTCTTGATTTTTACTGGAGAAATTTTGGAAAATAAATTGGGTTTTCCTTTTTCTTGCCTTTTGTAATTTTTTTTCATTTTGATTTTAAGCCGATACGCAAAACATAAAAAATATGTTCATCTAGCGTTTTATGGACCTCATATGAACGTGAAATGGGCGTTATTCTGACATTATTATTTTGTCATAGATTGATGTGAAACAAAAGTAAAAAGATGATTGAAGAGCAATGCGTGACAGTACTATGTATTTGTTTTCTACTCTTCATCAGACCTCGAGATGTTTTAACAAAGGACTTGATCCTTCGTGGAGAAGATCGTGAGGCTTATTGGGAATTGGCGTACGATCAAAAGGTTCTGGATAGGACACCAATAATTGAGGTACATGTTTTTTTTATAAGAACAAACTATATAAGAAAATAAGGCTTCGATGGTCAAAATGTTAAGAACAAGCTATGAACATTGTAAGGCTTTGAGGACTCTAGGATCCCTTATCACCGATTCGATCTTCTGGAGTTACCTGTGTGTACCCCTAAACCCTTATTGGGGAAGTTGTTGGCCCAGAACACAAGTCACAAAGACCAACAACTCTCACCATGGAAACAAACAAAACTCAAATTGACATCACATTGCTAAAAAAGATATTTGATGTCACAAAACAAAACTCTATAAAAATCCCTGCCGTAAAAACGCTTACCGCGCCCATTGGTTTATCCTTGGAAGAAACACAACATCAACTAACATGATTAACAAACAACAATTTATACAAGCAACTAGATTTTTAAGAAATATACAAAAACAATATACATAGACGGCTTCAGATCCTTTTAATCGTCCAATATATAGCTTGTAAAGGTATATGATGTCTTTAGGTTCAAACAGTAAATGTAAAGGGCTACTTAGACTACACAATTATATTGACGAACAATATTCAACAGTATGGTTTGCGGACCGTAATGTACGAAGAAAACAACTGGAGCTTACAATATATTGCGAACATATTTTCAATATATTACTGGCACTCAGCAATATATCATCAATATATTGCCTGAGAATATATTGTGTATTGTGTAGTGTATGTAGCCCTTAAAAAGATGAAAGATGTTTTTGAAGGTTATTTGTCAGCTGGGCCCTGGTTTTTCTTGCGATTGAGAGCTTGACAAAATTGGGGAACAATCCTTGAAACAGTTGATTTATCAACTCCAATAACATCTCCCACAACTTGTTGGAAACTTCCACATGCCAAAAACTTCAAAGAAATCAACACTTGACTTTCCACAGACAAAGCGTGGTTTCTTTGTGTAGGTCTTTGCAGATCTTGTCTGAGAAGATTGGTTAAAAACACAATGCCTTGTCGTGAAAAACGAAAGCGCATCCGAATGTCCTCATCTGAAAAAGTGTTGTTATGCATAAAATCTTTCAGTCTGTATGTTCTTCGACGTCTTCTTTGGAAATTTCCATATAAAATCATGTTCATGGCGGCAATTTCTCACTTTGTTTTAAGCTTAATCTTTCCTTAATCCACCTCCCGAGCAGGATTAAGTTTTGGGGTGTTTAAGTCTAAGTTAATCTCTTTTTTAATCGTGATATTTTTTGAACAACAGACAAATTTTCGTTAATCGGCGCTAATCGCTATTTAATCCGGACTTAAGCTAATCGGCCGCTAATCCACTTTTGAACAACCGGGCCCTGGGTTTATCTAACTCTTTAGGTTAAAGTGAATGGCGATTTCGCGTGTTTACAAGCCTGTCTACAAACACCTGAATGTCGGTCAGTCAATTATGAAGCCAATTACAGCAGACAAAGATGTCAATTATTGAAATATAACCGATTGAACGCGCCAGTTTATAAAGATGCCCCTAATCCATACTGGAAACATTTTGATACAGGTATGATAGTATCCCAGCTGGCAAACAACGTTGTTTTAACGTCCATCTAACGTTATATGGACATTGTGAACGTTAGATAAACGTCGAAACAACGTTGTGTGTCAGCTGGGATGCAGATTATTTTATAAATTAAAAGAAAGAAACTTTGATTTATTTTTTAGAACTTTAAGTTTAATGCCGTCCGTATGGTCGACAATCATCAGCTAAAATCCAGGGTTTTTTTTGAACACAGATATCGTATTTCATCGACTTTCTACCTATCCAATAAGGTCAGCGAAAACCGTCTTTACTTTAAATCTAAGGACCCGTCCCCGTCCTTAAAAAATAGGGATCCGTAGATGGCCGTCCGTATGGTCGACAATCATCAGCTAAAATCCAGGGTTTTTTTTGAACACAGATATCGTATTTCATCGACTTTCTACCTATCCAATAAGGTCAGCGAAAACCGTCTTTACTTTAAATCTAAGGACCCGTCCCCGTCCTTAAAAAATAGGGATCCGTAGATGGCTATCAGGTTTTGCTAAGATAGATAAAAAATCAATGGTCAGATAAATAAGATCATACATTTGGAATCAAAGAAGTAATACTCGGGCTGCAAAATTATATCAATGTAGTCAAAACATGTGATTACCTTATCGGGGAAAACTTCGTCGGGGAAAAGTGACGAAATTTCGGCCAAAGTGACGAATATTTTTCCCCGACGAAAATTTTCCCCGGTCTTAATGCGCTTACCAAAGCCAGCAAGTGACGAATATTTTTCTCCGACGAAAAATTTTTCCCGACGAAGTTTTCCCCGATAAGGTACTAGAAAAAGTAGAAAAATATATTTTTTTTAAGAAAATCGGGCTCCGTCACATTTCAGGCATTGCCATTATGCATCATTGTGCAAAAAATCAGAAAAAAATAATGAGTCAACATTGAGAAAAGCTATATTTTCTTATTTGGTTAAAGGGAATTTCCCCAAAATACGAAAATCCGTTTTTTAAGGCGAATAAAAATTTTCCGGTAAAAACCACTTCAGCCATTGTTTAGAGAATCTTGCCATCCATCTTTGTTCAAAAAATCAGAAAAACCTAATGACAGGATTTTGCACAAAGTCCAAAAACCCTATTTTTAGGCAGTTTTTGGCCCAAATTTGCCCAAATATATTTTTTTTCGAAAATCGGGCTCCGTCACATTTTGGGCATTACCATTTCCCATCATTGTGCCACAAATCAGGAAAAACTAATGAGCCAATCTCGAGAAAAGTTTGTAACGAACTAACGGACGAACTAACGGACGAACTAACGGACGAACAGACGAACAGAGGTTAATTTATAGGACCTCCACCGGGGTAGGTCCAATAAATGTCATGTAACAAGCACGTAAAAACCTCGAGTAAAAGCATGACTTGTCTTCAGACTTTAATTTTGCAACCTGTCTCAATAAATTCGAACCAATAAAAAAATAAATGTCATGTAACAAGCACATAAAAACCTCGAGTAAAAGCGTGACTTGTCTTCAGACTTTAGAATTTTGCAGCCTGTGTATTGCTTACGCGAATTGGATGTTTGCTTCCATATTGGTGGAATATATCTTAGTCAAAACTGAAAACCACCTCTATTGTCTCTTCCAGAAAATGTCCGTACATGGGGGTGGAGGACTTATTGTCCGGAGGGTAGCGAAAAATCATCATTTGCCTTGTTCGGGGGATAAATTTGCTCTGTCCGGAGGTAGGTAATTTGGCTTGTCCGGAGGGCCAAAAGTCACTTTGTCCGGGGGTAAATCACTGGCAAGCGGTTATATCCTCCACCCCCCATATTCAATTTTTTTCTGGAAAACCACCTCTATTGTCTCTTCCAGGGCTTTCACAATTCGTCAGAATTAAAATGCATCGTGACAATGCGTGTTACGTCACCACGTGCAGTGGGAATAAGGAAGCTGTCCTTTCAGAAAAAGATCAATCGAAATGTCAGGTAGGATAGGAGATAATCTTTATAAAAATTTACATAAGAAAATACTTGGAAGCCTTTGAAACTCGAACAATCTTCAAATTATAAAAATTCTATTATAAAATATTATTCTAACTCGTTTGGTTGAACGTATAATTCAAAAAAATCTTCTTTTTAGGAATTTACAGATGAAAATACGTTTGAATATGACATGGTGTCAGGCACAATCAAAAGTCACTGCACTGATAACTACCTATGCCCACAATACCCTCACACCAAATGGATGACCGTGATGAGTGGTGATCACCCGTGCAAATACGATGACAAATACAAATTTCGCCGTGCCTTTTGTAAGTGTAAATCACTGATCTCAAACTTATTGATTGCCTAGCGACCGTAGCATAAAGGTAAAACATCAAGATACGGTGCGCAAGGTTGTGGGTTCGATCCCGGCAGGGTAGGTTGGGTAGGGTAGGTGGTACTTGATACCTCTCTGTTTGATGCTTAGCAACTAAAGAGGAGGATCAAGAGTAAGTAGAGAAATCCAGGGAAAGGATTGACACCCTTCCCAACCTTCGGGTAGACAGCTATAAAGAAAAAGAAGCCTTCGGGTCGCCTTCGACAGCAGTCGCAAACTTACTACTACTCTTAAGGTTCCGAATAAACGTCCCCATCGGGTCATTAATTTTTGCGGTCGCAAACTTACTTAATTTACCCATATCGGGCTTCCCATAATGGAAAAGAGGTACCCACATCCGAAACGGTTGATTTGTTTTTCATTAGAAGTTTGTTAAGAAACGCCGCTGCTGTCATTTAAAGATATAAGAACTGCAGTGGCTACTTTTCAGGTACCCTTTTTTCAAAAGACGCAATTCATGATATGCACTACTGCAATGACTTCACGGAATTATGCAACTTTTCTGTTTTTGTTCCAACCAATACGTCATTTTTTCTATTGTTTAAGTGACGTACTGGTTGGAAAATTTTAAGAGTTCTCAGAAGACTCTCCAGTGGTGCATATCATGAATTGAGAAAATGCCTCTAGGGCACTGACCTTTATATAACCCTGGACCAAACAATATCTGCCATCTTTGATTGGAGTTTTTTTAGAATTGGTACCCAAGGAGAAGCCATTGCAATGTTAAAAATTAACGTCTAACGGCGCTACATCATCAAAAGAATTTGAGGAAAAGTAGACCTAGCGCTCTCGATGCATTTACACCGCTATCGAGTAGTGCCGACATTAGGGTACCAATTTTCAAAAAACTCCGATCAAAGATTTTGCTTGGCTGGGATTGAGAAGCTTTGTCCAGGGTATATAAAGGTCAGTGCTCTAGGGTGCATATGAAGCTCAGTTGAAGCGACAAAGAATCATCCAACCTAAACATAAGAACTAATTAACAAAATAAAACACCCCTATCTTAACAATAGTTTCTACGCGTAATCTTTAATCTATATTACTTCGACCATTTAATTAGATGGAGCGATCATGTGGGGTGAATGGTGTTTATTCCCTGAAAATTATGGAGTTTCCATCTCTGGCCAATTATTACAAATTGGCTTGTGTACAGAAGCTGCAAGCAGAATCACTTTCGAACACCAAGGTAAAACACATCATCACACTTATTTCTACTATATGTGTAGATATGTAAACATCCGTAAATCTACTATTCCTATATCGGCCAGTATCGGCCAAAACTTATTCGGCCTTAACTTTAGTCGGCTTTAACTTTAGTCGGTCCTAATTTTAGTCACTTCGTCAAGATTTAGTCACTAAGGGCCGACTAATATATAATGAATAATAGCGGACAAAATAATGAATTGTAGCGGACTTAATGATGTGGTATTTAAAAGAGTTGTTTCAGGAAAGCTTAATTATAAACTTTTAAATTGGCCCAAATTTTTAGTCGGCCCAAAATTTAGTCGGCCCTAATTTTTAGTCGGCCCTAATTTTAGTCACCGAGCCAAAATTTAGTCACTTAGGGCCGACTAAGTTTTGGCCGATAAGGTATATTGGTAGTTACGGTAAATACTATAGTTGAAGAGATTGTGAACTGTATGATAATAATTACATTCTATATTATTTTAACAAAACTGCAAAATTTTCATTACCTAACTCGAGATATTTCATGCGCAAGTTCCACTTTTCGCCACATTTTGGTCTAAAATTGACCAAAAATTGCATCTTCTGCGTGAATTATCTCGAGTTAGGTAATGAAATCGGCTATACCCGTCTCAAAGTCTTCTATATAGTTTTATGAGAGCTTTCGAATGGTATACATGATGTTGTCTCAAAAAGAGTTTGAAATTTTCAAAAACTTTTGACCTTAGGGTTTTGCCTGGGGAAAAAAGAAATTGCCCAAAAAAGGGATGTTCCACCAGTGGGATTTTAGGGAATTTTTTCCTGAGGCATAAGCATCCTATAGAGAAGGTCTGGAGAAAGTTTCAGCTATATATTATTTTTTTTCCTACAAACAGCCTGTACTTTTGTAACACGACCACACTAAAACTTTCCTCGTAAATCTCTTCTTTTCTAGCAAAACCTCCTGTCAAAGTGTCTTTCTACAAAACTTCTACGAATAGTCGGTCTAGCCTGGACGCTGCCATTCAAAATACCGCAAAATACCCGAACACACCTGACTGGATTGGCTATGGTGATACTTTTGTATTCAATGATTGGAACGATTACTATATGCTTCGATTACAGGCTAATTTTTTAGCCCCGGAGAATGGGGAATACAAATTTTACGTGTCGTGTGATAGTTATGCTAAACTCTACTTGAGCACAGGCAAAGACGAAGGGAACAAACAGGAGATAGCTCATTGTTTATCATGGGTTTCTGGATGGGACTGGAGCATGTAGGTAGACTGAGAGTAGATCATAGTGGGGGGGGCGTACGATCTGGCGGTATTCGGGATAAGGCCTAATTTAGGGCCGGGAAGCGGTAAAAACGATAAAAAGTGTTCGGGAAACGGTATTTTGCAAGAGCCACGGTGACGGTAAAACACCTGATTTTTCGTCCGGGATGAGGTAATTCTTATAAAAAACAACGGTATTTCGGTAAAAGCCATACGTAGACGGTGTACTTAAAATTTTCGGACTATAAAAAAGCTTGTCACAGGAGTCAGCAAAGGTGAAAAAACGCGAAAAACACCCAAAAAATAAGGATCTTACATTTCATAAAAAACCTTATTTAAAACGTTAATGCAGATGTGCACGGGGCTTTATAAAGCCCGGTTCCTATGAAAATGTCTCCTTTGTTCCGCTTGAGCTTCTCTTCGTAGAGAAGAACTTTTACGTCCGGAGCGCAGGAGATATGACCGTAGCTTAGGATAAACCAGACAAAGATTCGAATTTTTGAATGTTTTATTTTCGAATTCGATCAGCTTGTCCTATCTGTCACCTTGAAACTTTGGGGTAGGCTGGACTCTATAAAAATGGTCGAATTGTCGGCTGAAATTTTGCACGCTTTTTATTGTTCCTTGGGTGAATCCCTGGGGTTCTTTTTATTCAATGATTTATCATAGCCCAAAGGGCTAGATTTGCAGCAAAAAAAATGAAGTATGATTTTGTGACTTGATTAAATTTCGAGGTGATGGATAGGATCTAGCATTTTCATTGTTCTCGGAGTGCGAGATCAAGAATGAGCTTCACTTTTTGATCTAGGCCGCAGATCTAGCCCTTCCGGCTTTACAGATATCTGTGCTTTTTTTCATTTTTTCAAAGTTTTGATTTCTTTGGGCGTGGTCACAAGTTTTAGCATCAAAACGAGGCTAAACTTTGGGGCAGACTAGAAACTTCTAAAATTGTCTGATTAGGCTGAAATTTTGCAATCAAAACAAAATACAAAAATAGTGATCGACCTCATACACATTCTATTCCATTTTGCCGAATTTTTTACTTCTAGTCCTTAGAATTTTATGGGAAAAACAGCGGGACCGGTATTTTCGAAAAATTTGGACGGGATAACGGTGATTTTAAAAAAATGGCCGGGATGGCGGTAATTCAAAACCTCGTACGCCCCCCCCCCATCATAGATGTCATATTCTTTTTTGAATTGTACGAGCGTACGAGCATACGATATCCTACCTAAGCGAACGAACGAACGAACGAACGAACGAACGAACGAACGAACGAACGAACGAACGAACGAACGAACGAACGAACGAACGAACGAACGAACGAACGAACGAACGAACGAACGAACGAACGAACGAACGAACGAACGAACGAACGAACGAACGAACGAACGAACGAACGAACGAACGAACGAACGAACGAACGAACGAACGAACGAACGAACGAACGAACGAACGAACGAACGAACGAACGAACGAACGAACGAACGAACGAACGAACGAACGAACGAACGAACGAACGAACGAACGAACGAACGAACGAACGAACGAACGAACGAACGAACGAATATTATCTTCATATTTTTTCATTATAGTGCGTATGTGTCTCAAGCTGTTACACTAACTGCCGAACATCTTTATTATATGGAGGTGGTATTTTACGAGGATGGAGGAGGTGATCGTTTACAAGTTGGCATGAAATTGCCTGGGTCCTCAACAATTCAAATGGTTGAAGCATATCATTTACAATTGATCGCATCAGAAATGGAAGCATAATTTTTTTCGCATTATTTTTGAGTTTCTTCAATCTTTATTTATAACTCACGCAAATTGCAAGATACAAATCCTCAAAAGTTACCTTATCGGCCAAAACTTAGTCGGCCCTAAGTGACTAAATTTTGGCTTGGTGACTAAAAATAGGGCCGACTTAAAATTTGGGCCGACTAAAAATTTAGAAATGGCCAAAACTTAGTTATTAGTCGGCCCTTAGTGACTAAATTTTGACGAGGTGACTAAAATTAGGGCCGACTAAGTTTTGGTCGATAAGGTATTCGATATTGGATCGATAAAAGGGGAAAATAAGGTGGTTAAAGATGACAATTGAATAAAAAGATTATGTTGGAAAGCTATATAGAATAGAAGCTATAAGAATGCTATATTATAAATGTATTAAGATTTGCAGTTTTATTTCTGATTTAAGAGAATAGCAACTTTGTAGATTTGTCGAAAAACCGCGAAAATTTCTTTCCGCAAAGTAGTAACGACGGAAATCCGACCAAGATTTCTGTCCCACCCGACAAAATATGATTGATCGTATGAGACATCAATTTTTCCGAATTTTTTTATAATTAATTTCAAATTTCGAATTTGGCTCTTATATGGAATGTACTTTCTTGTACGATGAGCTATTTTTTCTTATTTGGCGCCCCTTCAAATAGAGCAATTAATCGTTAATTGCATCCTATAGAGAGAAATTAATTGTTAATCACACTCTTCGATGCGCGCCAATGTTTACAAAATTGATTTTAGTTTTTTCTTACAATTTTTTTCCATCGAACGTTTTAATTGCATTCGAAATTCATTTTTGTGAGTAAAAAAAATCTATAAATAACAGTAAAAGAAAAACATAGAGGAAAGAGAAAAATACAGTTGAATTCATGTAATTCGAAATCTCAAGGGACCGAGTATTTTGTTCGAATTACATGAGTTTCGAACTAGATGAGTTTTCGTATTTTTGACCTAATGCGATGAGAAAAGTCTTTCCCAGGTTTACTTTTACGTCTTTATTGGACATACTATCCTCCAAATCACGGAGAGCTTCATATTTCGTTTTTAAAGTGACTTCTTTATGTTTTCTTTTTCCCATCTTGTCTTGATAAGTAATGGAAGTCAAAATTAGTATAGACGAGCTTGCTAATCGAATGTGAAAAAGAAAACATTCGATTGGCAAACAACGTCAAAAACGTTCGATTGACAAAATATCGAGTTTGTCAGCTTCAAAAACTCAAAAAATTCGAAAATTCGAATTATTCGAATTACATTTCTTGATGGGACCGGAAAATCTGTTCGATTTATATGATTTTTCGAATTACATGGGTTCGAATTATAGGAGTTTTCTTGTAATGTTTTCAAGGTAAATTCCGAGGGGACCACAGAATCTGTTCGAATTAGGCGAGTTTTCGAATTATAGGAGTTCGAATTACATGAGTTCAACTGTATAAAAATTGCAGTGTTATTTACTTTCCTAACGGGAAAAAAGTAGTGGAACCCATTGTGCGATTAGCTTGTAATCACATAATAACTCGTACAATTCGAAAATTGCACTCGTGATTTTTTTGTTTCAAATTTTCCTCGTTTTTCAGACTCGGAAAATTAATAACAAAAAAATCGCGCGTGCAATTATTTTCGAATTGCACTCGTTATCATGTCATTTTACATATACTTATTCTTATGATAACATTTTATTTACAGTATATATCACCAAACTTTTTATTTTCATCCTGCACGGTATATATTTTATATTATTGTCTTTACACACACCGGATATCTACGGCTAATTTCAAAATTCATTGCCGTAGAGGGTTAGTTGTCATTGTCTTTTCTCATTTGAGATTTTTCAAACAGACCGCTGCGATGGAGAGAGAGAAGACGACGAGAGAAGTGTTGCTATTTATAAATCATACTCCATCCCAGAGGTCTCCGTACGTGATTTTTTTTATCAGAAAGACAATGCGCACAGAGTGTAATACGAAACGATAAACGTGAGATACACTCTGGTACAGAGTAGGGATATATTCGAATATACAGTAGACTCCTGCTAATTCGAACTTTTATTATTCGAATTTTTCTATAATTCGAACTAATTTTTAAACACCGTTAAGAGCAAAACGTAAACTAATCTCTAGAACTCAAATCCCTCTCTAATTTAAACAATTTACATACTCCCTATTTGAATTTGAATTAGTGAAAGGTGCCTGTAGCACATATTGTATAAATAAGCACCCTATTTGGCAGATTTGTGAAAGAAAAATATAATGTATTGAATAAATATATATCATCGGAGTTTTTGATTTTTCTAAAAAAGTGATGCATTGTGGGATTGTTTCGACGGGAGTATTACAATAGAATTCCCTCGAGGAATTCCTAAGAGATTTGTAATAGTAATGATATGGCATTTCGTGAAATTAGGATTAATACCCCTCGTATCATTTGAAATACTTTGAAATAGCCCGAACTTCGTTCGGGCTATTTCAAAGTATTTCAAAATGAAACTCGGGGTATTAATCCCTAATTTCCCTCCTGGTTAATTATATGACTGATTTTATTATTTCCTAAAGAGCTATCCGAAATGGTTTCCAAATGTAAGACAGAAAATTTATGATGTATTGCTATAGAAATGTGATGTATTGCTTCAAAACACAAATCATTCCATCCCATACTTTCAAATTGTTGCAGATAAATATATCATAAATATAATGTCAAACAACAAAACTAATAATCCATTATCCAAACTGTCAAACAATATTATCGGTATAGAGGGTCTTCACAAAAATTGTATTTTCGGCTCCTTTACAAAGACGCCTGCATTATTATCAGCGAATCAAGTTCGTAATCATTGCCATACTTTAGGCGTACAAACTTTCGCGAGCAGAAACTTTCGCGAGGACGAAAAATCGCGAAATTCACGACATTTACTATTGTAATACTCCCAAAAACAATTATAAACGCTGAACATAAACGAATCTACCCTTCAAATTTTCTACTTTCTACATGACTGTTTGGGGTATTCAAATTTCAAGTGCTATGACGTTATCAACAATGACGTTATCAACAATGACGTCATCACGTAGTTTGTTTCCCAATTTCTCAAAAAAGACAAAAAAATAATCTTATTAACAGACATTTCTGAATATGCTTCTTATATATGCTTCTTCTGGCTGCCAGTTACTCTCCGCCAAACTTATTACAATTTTACACCCATGTCTCACAACCCCACTAGAACTTTTTTCCTCAGCGGGAATAAAAATTCCTAATGAAATCCCGAAGGGGATAGAAATTCTATTGTTCCAAGGTTAAAAGAATCCAGTGGCGATGGTTTTGGAGAACAATTTTTAAACATTGAATTTCGAATGGGAATGAAATCAAAATCACTTTCCCAGTGGGGCTGAAATTCTGGGGTATTTTCCCACCGGGGACAAATTTTTGCCAAATTTTCCAGTGGGGCTGGGGTCCCAGTGGGTACACTGGGTTGTAATTTTGGATATACCATAAGTTACTCGAACGAAAACCATATTTGTCAATATATTGTATAGTAAAAGCAGCACCCAGCTGGCACACAACGTTGTTGCAACGTTAATTTAACGTTATATAGACGCTGTGAACGTTAGATAAACGTTGAAACAACGTTGTGTGCCTGTTGGGTAACTAAAGATAATATCAAACCTCTCCGTCTCTGTCCACTTCCCATACTTCAAGCAATGTTGATCCATATTTTGTATTTTGTACGTAAGTGTCAATAATCTACAAATAAAGAACCGTTACAATCACAGATATCTTATGTAAAACACTGGATTGTGATTTTCTTACCCTATTTAAGGCCGGACTCCACTTTCACGCGTAATGGGCGATAGTTTTTTTTCTTAACCTTTTTTTGCCTGAAGAAAAGATTACGTCATAAAAAAGTTTCGCACGAAAAAAAAAAGTTGAAGGGAGTTCTACTTTTTTAATCCGTTACGTCAATTCTGACCAATGAAATTGCTTCATTTTTCAACCGACCAATGACATTACAAAAACGTCAAAAAGTTTTCGCTCATGTCGCGCGAAAGTGGAAACCGGCCTTTAGAGCAAAATAATTCGCCATCTTGGTTGAAGTTTTGCAGTCATTGCAGTGGTGTCAACAGTGTCAACGGTGAGAACCAAGGTTTCTACTTTAACCTACTGTGTTTTATATAAGACCATGTTCACACGTTACTGTTCCGTTTCGCTCTGGTATGATTTTCATTGCGGGTCGAGTGTGTTCTTATTGGTTTCGGAACGTTTCGGAGCATGAAAACGGAGCAGTTCCGTTCCGATGAAAAAAGTGGAGCAAAACCGTTTCGATCTGTTTTGCTTTGTAACGTCTTCTTTTTTGACGTTTCGAGTTTTGACGTTCACACTTGTTTCGGAACCGTTTCGGAACGGAACCGTAACGTCTGAACATGGTCTAAGATATCTGTGGGTACAATATCCTGCAGACGAAAACTATAAACATATACGCTTTGGAGACATAATAAAAACCTGGAATAGTGAGTACTGTAGCTAAAAGCATTCACTTATATCCGTCTAAAACCGAGTGACATGAATAGACTACAGCTCTCAAACATCGTCAGCACGGAGTTTAACCAAGCCTGGCGGAAGCGGGGAGACTGGGGAGACTTCAGCCTCCCCACTTTTGAGCAAATGAGATTTTCTGATCAAATGCCTAGCAAATTTTATCTCATTTTGAGCCTTCAGCCTCCCCACTTTAACGGTTGTTCCGCCGGGTTTGTCAACTCCGGCTAACGACCTTCAGGAATAAAATCATTGCCTTAAATCTTGAAAAGTTACTTAAGATACTACTGCTAATATTTACCTTGATATTACAAAAGATACTATATCATTCAATTTCACTCAAACGGAAAATAAAAACTTAAGCTTTTTAAATAGAATCCATAGTGCATAAAAACAACAAAACATTTACCTTATAAGTTTCAGATTTTTTATCGACGAGTGTTAAACCACAGTTCAACAATCCATAATTTGCATCAAGTGGGTGAGGTACATCCTAAATGAAGAACAAAAGAATAATTATCGCAGTGAAAAATTCATTGAAAATCGAATGAAGAAATGTATTCAAGGCTTATTCATAGATTTATAAAGCCCAAAGGGTTAGATGTCGGGCTTTGAGCCATCGCAGGCAAAAGAAAAGTGAAATCGGAAAAATATTGTTGCTATTGTTTTCGAAAACCCGCAAAGCTTCTGATTGGTCAATCGCTGAAATTCTATTGTAAAGTCAGGTAGGATTTCCTACCTAACAACGGGACATTTTTTAACAAAAGCTTTACATCTAGCCCTTCGGGCTTTAAAAATCTATGGGCTTATTACCAGAGGAAGGGGTTATGTTACTGTATGTCAAGCTTTTTCTGGACTGGATACAAGCAGTAGGGACCTAAGAGCGCCACGACTAGCACAACATTTGATGGCACCCGTAGAGGCATACCTATCTATCGAGTATAGTTGACATTTCGAAGATTAGCCGTCGAATAGGATTATTTTCTTATGAAGAATGAGATGATATTTGTGCTTTCCATTCCTCTTATTATCCTTTTCAATTCTCATCTTAAAAATGTGCTCAACAATATCACATCACAACACCTTAGAGGCTTCATACACTACACAATATATTGTCAGGCAATATATTGATGATATATTGCTGAGTGCCGGCAATATATAAAAAAGGTGTCCGCAATATATTGTCAGCTTGATTTGCAATATTCCAACAATATAGGGGGATTGTTTACAGAAAGAAATTTTCTTTTTATAATAGAGCACCTGTTATTAACATCGTACCTTACGGTCAGAAAACGATATTTTCATATATTGTTCATCAATATACTGTATAGTCTAAGTAGCTCTTTAGAGGTAGCAAAAGAATGGGTACTGGTCTAAAAGAACGTTAAATGAATCAAAATATTTTCCCTTTAAAGGCCGGTTTCCACTTGCGCGCGCTACGATCGCAACTTTGGCTTCAATCATTTTTGCTTGGAGAAAAGATTACGTCATAAAAACGCAGCGCGCGCTTGGAAAAAAAGTTGAATGTATTTCAACTTTTTTTTCAAGCGCGTGATCGTTACGTCATATCGCACCAATGGAGTTGCTTCATTTTTCTTTTGACCAATAGCGTGGAAGCTTTGCTCGAAGAAGAGCGATTGAAGCGCGCGCAAGTGGAGACCGGCCTTAACAACGGTTGGTAAGCGCTTACCCCATTTTCCGTTTTGACAGGTCCTTTTTGTAAACTTTGAGCAACTTCAATATCACCTAGAACCTGTGAGAAAAGAATGAAAAAAAACTAATTTCAGTACAGCGTCAGTGTCAGATTATGCACAAAAGTAAGTTAGTTCAATGTTAAACGATATGTTTATTTTTGGAAATCTGGGAAATTCCGGGAAAGTCTTTTTCCATCAAAAAGATCAAACTTATTTTGGCTTGCATTGCACTTGCTCTTACTATACACAACAAACAAGATTTTACCAGGAATAAAGACCATATCCTTTAACGAGCTCTTCCAGAATAATATTCAACTCACCCGTTGTTTTACCAAACAGCCTCAATGTTTTTAAACTTTGTCAAGCTTAGAGGATGCATGTCGATAATACAATAGTCTAATAGACTAATCTACGGTACTTTCTTATCTTCTATATTGATTTTCTGACTTACTCAAGTGTTTCTAACTGTTAAGTAAGTATTTCATAGTGTGCAGAGGGGTCCAGCCCACAGCATTTTTCAGGGGGGGAAGTAGCAAAGGAAAATAGCCCCCGGCTAAATTCTAGAGACATAGCCCCCACCTTCACAAAACAAAATATCAAAGAAATTTTGCATGTAAATTCTCGAGAAAAAAATTTTTTCAAGAGCTGGACAAAAGCTTTCCCACAGCACATAGATTTTTAACATAATTGAAAATATTTTCAACCTATCAGCTCTGCCCCCAGTTCTATTAAAGCAACACTCAGCCCCCCTAGCAAGCTAGCCCCCAGTATTTTTTAAAAAATACAGCCCCCAATTAAGCAAAAATGGTTTAGCCCACCCCCCCCCCTAAGCTCAGGGGGGTGCATTCTATGTATTTTTCTGAAACTTCACCTTGATTGGAAGGTTCTTAAAAAAAAACGAATTAAAAAATGTTATTTTCTCATTCTCAGCCTCAACATGTTTCTTAGATGTTTCTTAGTTTTTAGGCATTCTGAGCCTCATGTTTCTTAAAAGTGTGTTTCTTAAAAAAACGTGTACTAACTGGAAGGGCCCACTGAATATCAGGATATCTGCTCTGTTTCAGTAGTTTAAGTGGATTAAGTTTCGCGTGGATTAATTTTCGCGGTTTTCGCGATTTTTGGCCGTTTTCGCGAAATTTTGTCCACGCGAAATATTCAAAATCTAAAAATTGGCCAAAAACTCTTGGAAAATGAAAGAAATCGGGTGAAAAAGAGGCTGATTCGCGAAATTTTGTCCACGCGAAATTTTTAGATTCTTGATTCGCGAAAAAAAGTCCACGCGAAAATTTATCCACCTAAGGGTAACCTCTTGTATATCCGATATTCTTAGAAGTGCCTGTTAAAAGTATTTTTTTCTACAAAAGCCAAAGTCGAAAATAAATCGAAAAAAAAACACTCATTTAAAAAAACCTACCATAAGCATTTCCATTTTCTTTTGTAATATTTCCAAACCATTGATAGTTGGTGGCCGTTTTCGTCCGAAATTGTGAGGAATAAGCGTGAAGAATTTGGACGTTAGATTATTCATGGCGGTTGTGTTTCTTGCATTTTTCTTAATGACTTCTTCCAGCTCTTCTAAAACCTAATGAGAAGATATTGAAAGGAACTTTATAAAGGCCCAACCTCGTTTCAATGTAGCCGAGGTTGTATTGCCTAAGCTAAAGGTCGTAAGAGAATATCTGGTGCCATCAGTACATATTGAAAGGCTAACCATACGCTAAGGCAATCGACGCACGAGGTCTTGCTACGAAATTCTTGGTATTTTCCCACTAAATTAGACATAATCTAGAAGAGTAAAGATTTCGTATTTTCTTGGATCTGGTAAGAAAGTGAGAAAGGAAAAGTTTTTCTTTAGCTTCAGAGATCGAATCAAAATAATCATATTGGATAAGACAGATTGCACCAAGTAAGACTCTACATAGAAATCTTTACATACTATATGAGACTGAGCATGTGAAGTTATCTTTCTTTTAAAGTTATTTGTGGTTTAAACAAGTATTCAATGTTTACAACAACTTACTTCAAATCCTTTAGCAATTTGTGCTTTGCTTAATTTGCCAAGTGGCATCTTCTTAACATCTACAAAAAAAAGAAAAGAACTTTATCACAGTAATGGGTTATTCAGAACTGTTATGTTGGGAAGATCAAATTGCCCATTCAGGAGTATGTTCTCAAAATAACAGGAAAATTCAGAGGGGGTAAGTGAAAACTCGCGAAAACTTTAGAGGAGGTTTCTAAAATTTCGTCAAAATACTAAATCATCAAGACAAGCCCCCCTCACCACTTTATTTCAAATATTCTTAAAGAATGGCCTAATATCCAAATGAATCCAGGGGGTCAATGAAAATTCTTGAAAAATCCAGTGAAAAGTGGTTTAACTTCTAGAATGGTCTAATATCCAAAGTACGCCACACATTGAGATTCATTCAGTTAACAAGAAATATTAGGACAGATTGTCCGGAATCGATGCAATTGTTTGGAAGATGTGCTAAAACCTAGTTGTTTGTAAAGAAAATGTAAAGGCTTGTTGTTGGTTTATTCTGTTAAAATGCAGAAAAAATTTGCTCAGGAACTTTAATCGGAATCGATGCAATTGTTTGTAGAGAAATGTAAAGGCTTGTTGTTGGGTTTTTCTGTTAAAATGCAGAAAAAATAATTTTTTTCACTAAAATTTTCTCAGGAACTTTTAAAAAGTTCTGTTGAATTATACCGATATCGAAATTAGCCATCGCTTCTTTAAACATATCGTTGTCAAAGATGAGCTTTATGAGATCTTGTGTTTCTTTGTCCAGAGTACATGGTGACGTTTGTTTGGATTTCTTGGACGAAGATGGACCATCAACATCATCTAACGTTGTCAACTGAAAAAAGACAATTATTAAAAGAATGTTGATAAATTAAAAGGCCACAAACACGTCTTTCATACTCTTGAGAAACACCTCAAGATTCTAAATCTGATTTTCTTCCCTTTGTGATGGGTGTCTAGGAGGTAAATTTCCCTTATAAGATTGAATGGAAGCCAAGCCAGATAACGGCTTTGTCATGTTTTTTGTTTTTTTAACCGACCCTTGGCACATACATACCCAGCGTCGACTTTTGCACGAGCACTATCCCCCTCTGGATTACAAATCATTCACATAAACAAGTTCTAGGAAATATTGGAGCTTTTAGTCCTCTACGTATAACCACCAAAACTTTTTCAATCTGTACATCAAATGGGTTCTCAAATCAGTTGATTCTGTGGAGTGAGCTGAATAAAACTTGTTAACCTTGTTTTCCATTTCAGCAATATCTTGAGAATCAGCACCAGTATCGATTTCGATCATGGTGTACTTGCCAGAAGCTGGTTTGAAATTTGCTCTGTCTTCCCATTTATTTTTTGTTTTATCTCTGAACTTTTTCTCAAATTCTTTTTTAGCAGCATCCAGTGAAGTGGGTCCTTTCAATGCATTCTGACCAGAATCACCCTAGAATCAAGCATAAAAGATACTTTGAGGTATGCATGAGTATACTAACCAAAATCAAGCTTAGCTTGGCAAACATAGATTAATATTTAAAATCTTCAATGAAGTTCATTGCTTCAATTAAATGCGCAGTTGAAAAAACAGCAAAAACTTTCAAGTACGTAAGACAGATAAAAATCCTCTTATTTTCCATGTAAGAAAAGTTTTAAAAAGTTTTTCTATGAAACATTATATGACAAACAATAAGCAGCAGCAGAACACTCTGCTAGACAGGGCACTTTTTTTTTAATATTAATATAATCATAGCTTAGTAAGTGCTACATACTACACATATCATCAAACACTATATTGATGAGTGACGGCAACATATTGTAAAGTACTCACAATATATTAAAAATATGTCTATACTATATTACCAGCTCGATTTTAAATACTTTAAATTTAAAAATACTAAAAAAATTCTTCATAATAGAGTACATCTATCCAAAGACACGTGTTTCGTCCTTCCAAGGACTCGTCAGTGCGGCTCGGGTAAGCGAACATAGACTGCTGTTGTCACCAGAGTGCTCAAAACACTAAGTGTTGAGCTTTGCATAATAGAGTACATGTAAACTATATTTATCAAATTACAGTCATAAAAACATACCAAAATAATTCAGCTTACCACTCTACCCCATCTAGTCCATACCCAATAATTTGTACCAATACTGAACAATTGAATAATATAAAACTTGTTGTTATTTGCACCAATATTGGTCTGATTCAACATACAATCATAATCATCCACAATTTGCGCTCCATGATAATAAGGGCATTCAGTATCAACTTTGAAGCGTTTAGGTCCTTTTTGGTTCTTCTTTTCTTCTTCTGCTAACTTTTTCAATTTTTCTTTCATTGTTAATTCTTTTTGCTCTGTTTCATCATCAACATCTTCTTCTTCTTTCTTGATCACAGCACCACTTTCGTAATCTTGAAGTCTTTAAAAATAGCATGAGTAATTTATTCAGCGAACATAATTGAGAAATGGCTGTCATCAAAGCAAAAGGTCCAATCTCAAAATTAGTGTCTGAGAATTAACTAAGAATTTTTCTGTTTTTCTAACTTTAAATTTTGAGACTGATCCTTTTTTACATAGATGGGATCCCCCTCATTATGACAAAAGGGCCAAACTCAAGATTTAAGGTTAGCCAAACAGAAAAGTTCTCAGTTTTCTCAAACACTAATTTTTAGATTGGACCTTTTGCCTTGATGGCAGCGAAATTAAAATGTACAAAATTGTGTCCTGGAATAACACAGAGGAGGCATTGTTCATTGCAAGGCCAAACATGGAACAATTGATACGGCAGGTCACAGAGTGCTTTGACTCGTTTAAAGGTTTACCTTTTAATCAATTCAGCTTTCTTTCCAGTGATCTCAAGTTGTCTTTGCTGGCATTCTTGTTTTAGAAGGGGAACTGTAAGCTTCTTAAAATCTACCGTTGAAGCTGTAGAAGCTAAGTTTGTTGTTGCTTTTCGTTTTGACATTACCTCCTCTTTATATAATTTTCAATTACAATGTATTTGATTCTAAATCAAATTAGAAATATAAAAGAACATAAATCGACCAATTTTAACCAACAAAAAAAATAATTACGAGGCTGGGGTAGCCATGGGTTTTCTACAGAAGGCCATATTTTGAAAAAGCACCGGGGAAGAGTCTGTTGTTTGCTAAAAAAAGCGCTTTTTCTGATAACCGGACGCCAGTTAAGTCCATAAAAATTGGCCTGTATAGCTATTCTATTTGAAGATAAGAGAACTTCCTAGTGGGCCTTTAGGACAAAATGAGGAAAAAAAGGGATTCTTCTTCTCTTACTCAAAACTATGATCATGGTCAAAAATAGTGTGACAGCCACAAAATGAATACAGCCAGGGGGGTACAGAAACAGGGTACTGACCCATAGCTTACTATGGTGGTGGTGGTGTCTATTTTTGCATTTCAAACACTCTTCAAGCAAGTACAGGATACTATTTGGGTACCTTAAGGGAACTTTTTTTGGCGGGAACTAATTTTGGCGAGCAGCGAAAATCTTTAAAATGTTAATTTTGGCGGGAACTAATTTTGGCGAATGACAGCGTAAATCTGTTCTATTTTGCCTTATTTTGAGCAATTTTGATGAATTTCAGGGATTATTTAGGTATAAGGAAACAAAAATTTTAATTTTGGCAGGAACTTATTTTGGCGAGTGAGCCAAATATTTAATTTTGGCGGGACCTTATTTCTTTTTTTTTTTGCTTCACCTCAGGGATGAATCAAGGCAAGGCAAGGCAAGGTCAAGGGAACTTATTTTGGCGAATTTTGTCTAAATTCGCCAAATCCGCCAAAATTAGTTCCCGCCAAAATAAGTTCCCTTAAGGTACTTTTTCACAGAATTTTGCTGTTTTTCAATAAAAAAAGTAGTTTGTTGTAACATTTTTAATTTTTGATTTGAAATTTTTTTAATCGACAAAACTTCCAAAATGGTCAAGAAGTGTGTGATGAAAATCAAAGGACAAAAGCTTCTGACTCCATCATTGATAGTTTGCTTGAATTATCTGTCAATTTTCAGTCTGGAAAACTAACAATAGTACCTCTTGGTCTAATCTCTTGGTGTCCCCTATTTTTTACAGCAAAAATGAAGTAGTACCCGTTACTAAATATGGGTGGGTGGTACTAAACAACATTTTAGTAAAAAATCAAGTTAGTACCCTATGGGGAAGTACCCTGCCTCTGTACCCCCTCCCCCTGATACAGCTTGAAATGTCACTTTTACCCCTTTCATTTTTGACTATGATCCTATCATTACTCTTATCATTTTTTATTTATGTATGTTAAGATTTATTGCTACATAAATTGGCAAATTATTTGATACATCAAAGAAAGGTTTGCAATGAGATTTTAAAGTTTAATTCACATTTACCTTTTTTAATGGTATTAATTATTAGTTCAATAAGTACAGTGGTCGAAATGAGGTTTTTTCTGGTCGCTCATTTAAGTGAAACAGTCATGTTACATTGTCACTGAAATTACAATTTTGAGAATTTCTCCCTTTTGATAGCTTTAAAATCCTTAATTTCATGTCAATTACCTATTACACAAAAAAAAGTAGACACGAAAAAAAGTAGACACGTAATTAATGGACTTGAAATTAGCACACAAAAAATTAACGTGAATTTCATTTGCTTTTTCAAGGACACCATCGTTGGTCTTAATTTTTAAAGGGTTTTGATTAACATGAAATTTCTTAATCATATGTCTACTTATTTTTGTGTGATAAAATAGTTTTTAAATGAGCTTGTAATGAAGAATGGTAAAATTTGCTTTTCAAAGCTTTAAAGCTATTAAAATATCTCTCAACTTAAAAAGAAACATATATAACCAAGACAAACTGTCGTCAGTAATAAAAAATTTCATACTTTTAACACCCCCCTGGCTTTTGGTTTATCAAAACCCAAGAACCCCCCCCCATGTAGGGGGTAGAAACTATGAAAGAATATTTCCACTTCTTCATAGAGTCGAAGTTAAAAAGATCTTCTGGATTTGTCCTGGCAAAATTCTCAGGCTCTATATATAAACTCTATGGTCAAAAGCAAAAATATTCCATTTTATTTTCAAAATTATTGACTTTTTCAATGCCAGAACATGTTGCAATAAATTTGTTAGTCTTAATATTAGATAGCTAGAAGCAGAATTTGCCAAGTAAGTGTCCAGCATCCATGGTTTCTGCCTACTTTTTCAGTCCCCCCTTAAAATGCAATTTTGCCCTTAAAGAACCCCCCCCCCCTTAAATCGAACAAAAATTACCAGTACCCCTTGTTAGAATGCCCCCCCCGGGGGGGGGGGTACTTAGGCAAAAATGGGTGCTGGGTATGTGCGTGCCTTTAAGGGTAGGGTTTTTCACCCTCCCAAAGGGTTACCAAAACAACAAAAGTTCAAAAGGGTCGGTTTTTCAAAAACTCGGTCAAAATTGAAAAAAAGTGAAATTTTCGAAAATTGTGAGAAATTTTAAAAAAAAATTTCTTTTTCCCAATTAAGAAATTTTTTTAAAAATCGAATTTCTTTGGCCCATTATAGAAATTTTTTGTGAAAGTAAGGGTTCACAAAATCTCTAAGGGTATTTTCCCCTGATTCAGTCCGGATCCAGAGGTCCACGCCCCCCCCGAACCATCACCCTATGGCCCCCCCCTTAAAATGATTTTTATTTTTAGAGTTTGACAATAACAAAGTACAACGATTGGTTTGATATCAATGCCATCAACATTATATTGGGTACAAAATGATATCTAACTAAATAAAATTCAATAAAATAAAAGAAATCATTGGAAATAAACTGGATCCTATAATCAAATGATACAAGTAAAACCAAACAAAAGATGCAGTATCTGGTAACTTGTAAAAATAAGTCTCTGCTGCAAATGTCAAAGATCATTAAACGTCAAATACTTTTCGCATCAAGACGTCTTTTTTTTAAGCTGGCGAATCTTGCAAGGAAAATGGAGGAAAAAATCGATGAAAATGACCAAGAATTGCTGCTTAAAAATAAGGTTTACACCCCAGAAAAATGCATTATTAGAGAAGGAACAACACCAAAAGACACTTTGACCTGTAGGAAGTGCCACCGAGATGTTCATTATGATTGTTCTGAGCTACCAATCTAACAAATACAGATTTGCTTAATTTTTAAATCTCGAAGTTTTCAATGCCAAAGTTGCGTTAAGATCTTGCCAGAGCTGACTGAACGAGTTGAAACATGCAGAAACACCAAAATCGAAGGACTTCAAAAGGAAATTAAAGCATGTGAAAACATCATGAAAGTACAAAATGAAGAAATTTCCCAACTGAAATCAAATGATGTGAACTTTCTTACAAAAGAAATCAAAGAAAGCCTGGAAACAAAGATGAGCATACTCGAGAAAAAGATAGAAACAAAGATCGAGAACATCGAAAAGAAGCAAGAGGCGAAAGAGGTTAGTTATGCTGAAGCTGTATCCAAACAGATGAATCAAAAATCAAATAAGGTGGAGAAAATAACTCGATGTGAAACAGTCGGCAAACAACGATCCACAGCATGTAACCTAATTTTCCATGGAATCAAAGAACATCTGGAGGATCCCGAGAATACAACGAAAATCTACGACGAGAAATTTATCAAGTACAGAATCCTTGGATTACAACTGGGTATCAAGGACATAAAAATTATAAACACACAGAGGATTGGAGTATTCACAGAAGAGAGAGAGGAGGAAGGAAGGTTTCGACCAATCAAGGTAGTATTCGAAAATGAGCCTTTTCTAGAGCTTTCATGTTTTGTCTGATGGCCAACCCCAAACTGAGGCATCTAATAAATCAACAATTTTCCACAGAGGAGTCACATGGTTGGCTGGCTATTCAGGCAGGCTACAAATGTTTTTTGTGGAAACACTTCATATATATATCATCAATCGTTGTCTTGTCGGACAAAATCTTTTTCGGAAAACTGGCGCAACCTTCAATTGCATAGACCTTTTTTTAAAGAGGCAGCCATATTGAATAATTATGTACTCCAGCATAAAAACAATGATACAGCCATGCATAATTACTGTATCATGCATATTTTAAAAATTATGCATGGCTGTATCATTGTTTTATGCTGGAGTACAACATAATTATTCAACATGGCTGCCTCTTTAAAAAAAGGTCTATTGTCGGAATTTTTAGCTGTCAGACTCCTAAAGACTCCCCTAGCAATTATTACTAACACTTATTAACTAGCTAAACATGAACACCACATGGATGGAAATGCCCACCTACAAAAAAAGCAAAAAAAAATATGCATATACATACAGTACAACAATGTCAGTCGTCAGTCACTAAATGCAAATGGACTAAACTGTTATAGTTCTCTTTTATACTGATAACAGAGAGCTCATTTCAAAGGCAGGCTACATAGGCTATCCCACATGTTTAAAAAATGAGCAATTGAGGTGTTGAGAAAAAATGCTTTGCTGTGCAGAAATTCTAGCCATGTCTCGAGTTGCCCATCAATCAGGTTTTTGTTTACACTTTCGTTTTCGAAACCACTAGCCTGGAGTCTGAGACTAGCTTGAGCAAGCGTTGATGTTTTTTACCCAGACCTCTCCTTCGTAATTCCTGGAATTTTGTGAAACAGGAAGTTGATCATTTTCTGAGCAAAATAGTAGCGAAGAAAGAGGCCACGCCCCATTTTTTCTTCATTTAGCTTAGCCAGTACACTTACTAGTAAGCATGCTTGGTGAGTGAGCTATGGCAGCCTTGGCATTATACTGTCGAAATCCGGGTGGGTTCAATATCGGAAACCATTTTTTGTTGTTTTTCTGGTTTGTTGCCATTTTTTTCCTTTTTAGTATTATTGTTTTTTTGTTAAGAATTTAGGTACATACATTGCTGATAGTGTTATAATAGCTGCTGAAAGTCACAAATGAGCAGGTTAATTTGGTGTTTGGTATCAATCAATTATAAATCTCCTTTGTTCTTTGATATAAGAGTCGTTTATATTCTTTTTCTCTATCATTTTCTTCTGTTCATAGGCACAGGAAAACTTTCGATGAAAATTGTGGTGAGAATTTTGATAGATCTTTTGCTAGACGAATTGTCATGTTCTCAAAGCTAAACAAAAACAATGACACATTAATGCATATTTATCATAAGTTTCCAGGCAATCTCAATGAACGGGACCAACGATGGAACCAAATTGAACGCATGCGACTGATTGAAAATTGATTTTTGTTGAATGTGATCGAATCTCAATGTATCTCAAATCAAATATGACCAGCGTCTGAGATTCAAAAAAAGGCCTTTTAAAAACAGGTTTTTGTAGGGCACCTTTAGATCAAGACAAATTTTTAGTATTATTCTCCTTATCAGCTAGTAGGTAGCCTGGAGTTCTAGTGTAGGGTGTATAATTGACAGAAAAATGGCTGAATCTCCTGGCAGCAGTTTTTAAGTGAATCGGTTTTTAGTTAATCGATAGAGCTTTTGAAGTGTGCTATTGACAATTTGCCTCTCTGATCTCCTGCAGTTTTCCCGTGAATAGATTTTAAAACTTATCAAGGCCCTTTTTTACTAAAGATAAACTTAACAAATAACCCCATTTTCTTTATCTACTTTTCCTGCTCAATCCCTTAGTAACATCAAAATATTTGATTTATATACAAACTTCAAAAAACCTTTGATAAGTTCTATCAATTAAATGAAAATCTATTCACAGAAAAACTGCAGGAGATTCAAGAGGCAAATTGTTTTTGTCAATTCTTAGAAACCAGGTGGGAGGCAGAAAATTGGGTAATTTTAATGCAGAAAAAAACAAATTCAGAATTTGCAGAAAATATTCAAAATTTCTGAAATTTTTGACAAAAATCTTGAATTTCAAAGGATTTTTGATGGCCTTTTTTTAGACATTTTGGTAGAAATTAGGGAAAAATTGGCAAAATTGCGGAATGGGACACCCCTGAACTCCCACTAAAGAAAAAATAAGATTTGGTCAAGGGGTTCTTTTAACTTTTCATATAATATATATAATCATTAAAATAATTTGAAATTTTGACCTAAAGTACACACGTATCAATAAATAGATTTTTGATAAACAAACATTTTCTATCATTTTTTGGCTTAATAACTCGACAAGGAACTTTGAGGCTGAAACACGCTGTAAAAAAAGGAACTCCAGGCTTGGAGCCATTCTAAGTTTCCTTTAAAAAAAAAGTGTAATTTGCTGAATTGCATAATTCATGAGGTTTACAGTTTTACAGGTTTACAGGTTTTTTACAACAAAATCTTACCTGCAACCTGGATGGACAGACATGGAAGGTCAAACTTTTATGATTTGTCTCACAACAAAAAAAACGGGTCAGACCTTATTTTCACTCTTTACTTTTATATCACCAAAATTTGGTAATGAAATTAAACAGCAGGGCAATAAATGAATGGTTTTTCAATTTCAGATAAAGTTAAAAAATAATGGGTGAAATCACACCAAAGGAAATCATCAAGCTCTTAGAAGGTACAGTATATTATGTTTAAAAAATGTGCTTCCTATTTATTTATAACATATAATGTATGGAGTTAATAGTCATTTGAATTTGGAAATCTGTTAACTTAACTATGTATAATCATCCTTTGACTGGCTGAGCATTAACCAGTGACTTCTGTTTTAGTTAATATGTCATGAAAAAATTTTAGCATTACATTATTTTAAACAAGAGAATTTCAGTATAAAACTGTTGCTCAGCATTCAATTTTGACCAGTTGGAGACCAACTCTCTCGACCTTTAGTATGATAAAGTAGCTATGGACATAAGTGGCAACAAGTCATTTTTTTAAAAAGTTTTTCATTGAATTCAATCAAGTATTTTGTACCAATAATTATTTAATAATAATTCTTTGTTCTCTCTCATTTCAGGGTGTATCAATTTTTTGAACATTGACGTTAAAAATGAAATTTCTTCATCTTCAATTCTCATGGATATTGAGGATCAAGTGGACAAAATGAATTACGCCATCACAAAACTAAACAATATGCCATCCTTTGAGAAGCCCAGCAAAGAAGTTGAGAAACCTCAACGTAAAGGCTTCTCACAGCCAAGTCGAACTGATATCAAAGGTACGTTTTATACTTCCGTTCAACAAACTTTACAAGTACATCATTTTTTGTCAAGGAGCCTTTAAAAAGATTGGTCTAAACTTTTAAAAGCATTGCCGGTTACTAACCAAAAGAAAATGATCTGAAAAATTCAACATCATCAATTTTTTAAATAATATTTTGAATACTTTTTCTGAGACACATCTTAGTGATTTTATTACAGCTTTTTACCTTTTTTCCTCAATCCCATACCACTGTTATTTCAAATAAACTTATCCATTTCACTTTCATCAGCACTTTTTCCTAGGATTATACAATTATGATATAATACAATCTGCATTTAATTGCAACTCCACAACTAAAGTCTGTCTCAATATAATCTGCAGCAGCTGAGACAAGAAGGGCTTTAACTTTTGATAGAATTTCAATAAGATCTTGTGCGGTCTTGTGCTTGTTGAAAAGATATTCAAGTGTGGAATATTACCGGATAGAAAAATATTTAAAAAAAATGTAAAATGAAGATGAAAAAAAAAAATCAACTTTGTGAATAACTGTGCTGTAGTTTTCCTTTTGCACAACAGTAATTCTTTGATCTTAGATATCATCTCTGTAAAAAGTTGTTTAAAAATATCAATTTGATTAAAAGATATATAATGAAATTAATAATATAGCCCAAAATATATCACTAATCAGCTTAAAAAGTCATAAAAAATAACAAAAAGAGCCCACTTTTTAGTCAACCAGACAGTAGTTTCAAGCTATACTTTTGACTGAATTTTTTGAAATTTTTCTCCCAGCGATAACCCTCTAAGATTGAAGCTTTCTTTAATATGAAAATGAAGATTGGAGAACAATCTTACAAGAAATTGACTTTTTCGTCTTCGTTATTTCATCTCCATTTCACAAAATCTTTTGAATTTTTTCTGTTTGGTAATATTCCACCCTTGAATATCTTTTCAACAAACACAAAACCGCCCTCTAATTCGAATTCTATCAAAAGTTACAGCCTTTTTGTCTCAGCTGCAGATTATATTGAGAAAGACTTTAGTTGTGGAGCTAGAATTAGATTCAGTATGTAATATCATAATTATTATCGAATCAAGATTAATCTACTGCAGATTTATATTGAGACAGACTTAAACACTGACAGAACTACACACTCACATACACTAACAACAATACACACACACTTTTCACATCTTAGCTGTTGTAAATCGAAGACTTTCTCAAAAGTCCAGTAAGAAAAAAGACACCATTAATGATTCCAGACCGAGGAGTCAATCCTGTAAAGGAATGGGTAATATTATACTAACCAATTTTTAATTTATACATTTCTTATTAATGATTCATATAAGTAAGTTTGTGACTGCAGTCAGAGGCAAATCGAAGACTCCTCTTTCAATAGCTATCTACCTAAAGGTAGGGGAGAGCACCTCTCTTCCTCAATATTTCATACTATTTCTCTAGGAATTATGAATTTTGAATACAACTAAAGCATTTGTATTCAGAGATGAAGTGATCTCAATATACTATATTTCGTATTCTATCTAATATACACGTCATTCAGGCAAAAAGTAAGTACAGAGAAAAGCTACTATTTTATCTGTATTCTATTTTAAATATTTATAAAGGGATGCAAAATTTAATTGGAAGAATAGATTAGACTGTTTAGTTTGAATATCCATACACGAAGTTGGCCTAATATAATAGCCTAAAATACATGAAATTATTTTATTTAACATTTGTTATTTAGCTAACATTTGCTTGTGATCATGATACAACAAGTATCGAAACGTCAAGAATGAACAAAATTTTGTTTTTCGTCTTTACCCTTTTTTTGAGAATAATCTTGCCCAGAAGAAAATATTTTCAATTATTTTGTTTGTCATGACTTTATTTGTCATGACTCACATTTCAAAAATGACCAAAAAAATAGTAATTTTGGAAGATTTGATTTTGATAGTGGATAAAGGTATCATTATTATCAAAATGCAAGAATTAATCAAAATGTGCTTTAGAAGTTTTTGTTAAAAATTCAGCAAAAGAATAAATAGACCTCTAGTAACCATAATTCAAAAATATCAGATCTTCCTACACAGATTTTTCATCCCTCTTGGTAAAATGGAATTTAGGTACCATCACAAAATTTCAGTAAAAAAATCTACACGCTTCTAGATGTTACATCACCGACATTGACTTCACCACCAGCTCAACAACAACAACAATCTCCAGTACCTCAATCACCAATCATTACACCAACTCCTACACCAATCACTCAAGATGACATGTACGAAGATCCATCACAAACCACTAACAAAAATTCAGGTTCATAAAATGCAACTCTCTTTCATATCATATCAGACATAATTTATTGGGCTATTCCAGAAAAATCTCGAGGAGGTCAAAATGTCCTTAATTTTTGTAAAATTAGAAACACACCTGAATTCTTCAAAAATCTAGAGACCAACCTGGATTTTTTGAGAAACTTTACTGACCCTTTGGATTTTCCAGGTTTTTAGGGTAGCCCTGGACTGAGAACGGACCTCATCGATTATGTGGAAGTTTAATCCAATCATTCATGCCTGTCAAAAAGAGCATAAATAGCTTCCAAAGACCTTCTGAACAACTCTATTACTCAAAATTTTCATAGATAAAATTACATTAACTTATTATGACATTATAATAATGGTAATACCAATATTGACATTACATTACATGACATGACATTACAATAAGGACTGCATACACTACACAATATTTTGTCATGCAATATATTGACTATATATGGTCCAAAATATCTGGCAATATATTAAAAAGATGCTCACAATATATTGTCAGATTGATTTGCAATATTCCAACAATATAGAAGGATTGTTTACGGAAAGAAAATTCTTTTTTATAATAGAGTACCAGTTGTTCACTTCGTACATTACGGTCTGTAAACTATATGGTCGAGTGTTGCCCACGAATATATTGTGTAGTCTAAAGTAGCCTATACGTCAATATACCGTATATTGATCCAATTCAGATATCGATTCTTTTTCCACGAATTTGAATGGAATGGGTCTGAATTTGACATTACTTAGAGCAAATGGCATCAAATTTTATTATTCATTACATTATTGTGCTCAGAAACACAACAATTTTAATTTAGAGTACTTGAAGCCAATCTCCTTGTGATGATAAGGAGGGTTGATAGATGTACACACTCTTTTGCACATTCTACCAGGTTCTAAGTTTTCAAAGTGCTCAAATTCAATGGAAATTTTTCTCATCATAGATTTGCCACCACCTCCACCACAACTAACACAAGATGACTTTTATGAAGAAGCACCTGGATCGGCCATCAAGGGTAAATTAAGGACCTTTAAGCTGAGTATCCACTGGAAAAATTAAGTTCATCGCTAATTTGTTTGTCGCAAAAAATAAATCTAGACATATGTTTGGAATTAAAAACCTATTGTTTTATTTGCGATAGGGCGAAAAAGATTAGCGATGGACAATGAAAACGTTTTCATTCTATATCGTTTATTATTTTTTTACTTTGTCGTTAGAAAGAAGAATAGACTTTTAATTCCAGACATATGTCTGGATTTATTTTTTGTCAACAGGTTTTTGCGACGAACTTATTGTTTTTCAGTGGACACCCAGCTTTAACACCTAGGACGGCAACTTTGAAAGAGTACGACAGGAATGAACAAAAAAGAAAGCCCTTAGGGATTGATGTCTGGATCGCAGCTAGATTCTATTATTTTCATATTAATTTTCTCATGAGAATAGTGAATTTTAGTGGGGTAATTAATGGACGTTTTCAAATCTCATAACGACTTGAAAACTTTTTTTTGACGTCTTCTTTGGGACGAAGCAAATAAAGAAAGAGTACAATACCTATACAATATAGTTTTAAATGAAATGAATCCCTCGAGAATTATAATGTTTCATTGAAAACATTTCAAATACCGGGGGGTACTACCCTTGTCGACCGACGGGGGTGCTCCGCTGAGGTTCGAAAAATGGACCCTACGTGGGACTCGAAATTTGTGAAAAAGGGGACTCTGAATGGGACTGAAATTCCAAAATGTTCTCAAATTTTCTACTTTTTTCCCAAATTTTCCAAAAAAAGGCACCCTACGAGGGACTGATTTTTCTGTTTTGGTGTTTTTGCGACCCTACCTGAGACTCGTGGAGGTTAAAAAAGGTACCCTGACCAGCGGAGCATCCCCGTAACCCATCTTGCCCTATTACCCCCCGGGTTCAAATAGCCCTCACTACGTTCAGGCTATTTTGAAATGTTTTCAATGAACCTCGGGACTATTATTCCCAAATCACCCTCCAAAACATGGTATTTCTTTTTACACATTTTTAGACAAAGCAGCAGACGAGATTTCGAACACTTCTTCTGACCAATCTTTGTCAATCACTAGCAACGATACTGAAGATCGGATGAAAACATTGAAATCAAGTTCTGCCGAAGAAATGAAAGCGAAAGCCATATTTTATGGTATGATCCTGTTTTAAAGGTTTTGTTTTGATTGAAAGGTCTGATGATGCTGATGTAGTAAAAACAAGTGCGACAAGATCCCGGGGAGGTACTAGGTTTGCGAGGTGACGGGTATGTCCGAGCCGAAAATCGAAAATCGACCCTTTGAGAGACAAAATTTTGGTGATTTTGGGACCCTTTGAGAGACTTTTTCCTAAATTTTGGTTCATTTTTTCCAAATTTTGGTTTGATTTTCACCAAATTTTGGTCAAAATTCTTGGAAATCGTGACCCTTTGAGAGAGAAATTTTTCATTTTTGTGATTTTGGGACCCTTTCAGAGACTAACTTTTGAATTTGTACCCCTTCGAGAGACTTTTGAGGAATGAGAAAAGGTAACCTTATGGCTCGCACATACCCGACACCCATTTTGCCTAAGTATCCCCCGGGAACAAGATTAGAAAAAGGTTTTGAAAAAATAAAAATATATCGATTAAAAAAACATTCCTCAAACAAAGGGATTTTTACTGATACTCTTTCGAATGTTTTTATGTTTATGATGAATAGAACGTTTTCAATCTTGCAATCAAAACATTCGATTGTAAATTTGCTCGAAATCAACTTGCTATTTTTTTGTTTACAAAAGCAATAGAATGTGAGGTCACATTTCGAAACAACTTTCCATTTTTCACTTGTTTGCACCCTCATGCAGGGTATCGTTGCGTAAAAAATTAGCTTTAATTCATCTGACTCAGCATGAAGACACTGCCTAAAATAAGTTTCTTTTATTCCCGTAGAAAACCTTTAAGTTTGGAAACTTTGATTTGCTTTTGTGGCTGGTTAGCTCAGTCGTTAGAGTATTCGCCTTACAATCCAAGATTTGTGGGTTCGGTCATCACTAACTCATAAGTAGCTTAGATTGGGTAAACTGGTTTAGCTAGTAAGTTACTGTACTGGGAGCTGAGAGTCCCAGCTGGCACACAACGTTGTTTCAACGTTTATCTAACGTTCACAACGTCCATATAACGTTAAATGAACGTTGAAACAACGTTTTGTGCCAGCTGAGAGTATGTGTAGCATTCGACCTCCCAGGTGTAGCGCTAATTAGAAAAGGCTCCGCCGACAGCCACCAGATGAATAAACTTATTTACCCTATCGGCCCTTTTTACGCCACAGCCTGATTTTGGGCTTACGCCAGATTAGGGCCGTAAATAACGCCAAAATTTGTTAGAATGGCTATTTATGCTTCAATTTACATTAAAATATCATTTTCAGCAATAAACTGTTGAAAATTCCATTGAAGTTTTAGTTATGGAGTAAAACATTGGCCAATTTTTTATCTTCGAATCATATACCCAAAATCCTTTTAAACAGAGAAAAATGTTCAAAAACTAACGCCACTTTTCAGTAAAATTTGCAAAATTTTGGCCCTTTTTACACCGGCCCTTTTTACACCAAGAGCCTAAAAATAACGCCAATAAGGGCCGGCGTAGAAAGGGCCTATAAGGTACTTCGCATTTAAATTTATTTACTTTCATCAACAGGTACCATCCGAAAGAACAAACGCTCATTGCTTTCTCTTCGGTGGAAGAAACGATTTTGCGTTCTCTTGGATTCTCTACTCCTCTATTACGAGACCGAAACTGACAAAGAAGCAATGGGAATTATCGATTTGGCAACTGGGTACCGGTTGAATGTACCAGCCAAAGGAAATGGATTTTTATTTCATCTTGAACACCCCGACAAGAATCAAAGCAGCTATACTGTGAGTGTTTTTCCGTAACTCAGTCGGTATAAAACGTCAAACGGCCGTTCATCTAACGCCTTTAACATCCTTAAGGCACAGTATTCTCAACTTCAGTTGGGCTAGAATCTGACAATGTGTGTGTGTGTGTGTGTGTGTATGTATGTATGTCTGTCCGAAAACTTTGGGGCAGGCTGGAGACTTCAAAAATAGTCTGATTTTGTTGAAATTTGTCACATTTGTTCCTTGGGTGAATATCTGGGGGCGTTTTTTTTATTTTTTGAAAATTTTCATTTTTAAATGCGTGGTCACGAGTTTTCGCCAAAACGAGGCTAAAACTTTGGGGCAGGCTGGAGACTTCAAAAATAGTCTGATTTTGTTGAAATTTGGCACATTTGTTCCTTGGGTGAATATCTGGGTTTTTTTTTTTTTGAAAATTTTCATTTTTAAGGGCTTGGTCACGAGTTTTCGCCAAAACGAGGCTAAAACTTTGGGGCAGGCTGGAGACTTCAAAAATAGTCGGATTTTGTTGAAATTCGGCACACTTGTTCCTTGGGTGATTATCTGGGGGGGTTTCTTTCATTTTTTGAAAATTTTCATTTTTAAGGGCGTGGTCACGAGTTTTCGCCAAAACGAGGCTAAAATTTTGGGGCATGATTATTATTATTAATGACTAGTTTTTGCATTCAAAACAATTCTAGAACCCTCTATTTTTTATCAGATTTAGCCTATTAAGTTTACAATTGGGCCTGAAAAACGATGAAAGAAAAACACTGAAGTTGAGCCCAGTGCGGTTAGCACGTTCGACAGTATTGACAAACGATATTTGACAATATCGTTTTCGGACCGTAATGTACGATGTAAAGAACAGGTGCTCTATTATAAAAAGGAATTTTCTTTATGTAAACAATCCCCCTATATTGTAGGAAAATTGCAAATCAAGATGACAATATAAATTGCAAACATCTTTTCAATATTTTGCTGGCACTCAGCAATATATCGTCAATATATCGCCAATGTATTGCCTGACAATATATTGTGTAGTGTATGTAGCCTTTTATAACGTTATATGAACGTTTAAAGAAATGTTGCCTAACACACTCTTCCTGACAAGTATCATTCTTTCTTCTAATTTGTGAGACATTCAAACTGTGACTTTGTGATTTAGCCAGATGTCGTTTTCCAAGATTTACCAAATTTTGGCAAAAATTGTTCAATTCTATTTAGAATATTAGTGCTGACATCAGACTAGGGGCATTGAGGGATTCAAATTACTAATGGAAAGTGCTGAACTTAAAATATAAAAAATATAACTAAGAAACAACACTTTTGAGCCCTCCCAGATGGAGGGAAGCAGAAAATTGTACCACTGCAATGACCTCACGAAATGATGCATCTTTTCTGTTTTTGTTCCACCCAATACGTCACTTTTTCTATTGTTTAAGTGACGTATTGGGTGGAAAATTTTAAAAGTTCTCAGAAGACTCTCCAGTGGTGCATATCATGAATATAATGCAGTGTCTCAGAGTCTCTTTAACTCGAACCTCCTTAACTGGAACAAGTTTTATGATCAGTTAGTAATGCCTTAAAGGCTCCATTACTCAAATTTTCTTTAACTTGAACAAATTTGTGTTCCCCACGTGCGTGTTCGAGTTATAGAGACTTCACTGTAACTGAAAACTTCATGTAGGTAGTCAAGAAAATTTTCTTAACTGTTTTTTAGTTTCAAGCTGATAGTTTACAACATGCTGAGCAGTGGAGAAAACATCTAGCAGCGGTTATCGAGACAACAAATGAAGGCTTCGTTAATGATGCTTTCAACCAGAATGCACCAGGGAGCAGTTCGAGTGGATCGGCGGAGAATAGCGGTAGTGCCATGGTGACAGATATTGTGGATGCACCACCGACGAATGTGTCCGGTGGAGATATGGGTGGTGGTAAGCTATTATTTATATCAATATGCCTTCTGGATTTCTTCTGAAAGGGATAAATCAGATGGTTTCCAAGATTGAGATATTTCACTTCTAAAACTACAGGAAATAATGGACTGCATTGTTGATTTAACAGTTTTATCTTTCTCACAATTGGCTCTTATTTACATGTGGAATTTTATGTTGGCTTGGATTACGAGATTCTACATTTGGCTACGTTTTTTAGAGATCCTTCGTGCATCATCGGGTAGGATGACGGCGGATGTTTTCTCCACTGTTTGTGCTGAGACATTTTTAATTACCCATAATGGGCTGCTCCATTAAAAAACCATACAGGGGGTGGACGAACTTTTTCAAGTCAAAAAAAAATTATTGCAAATGTGTCGATACACCCTGGAAAATGGTGTAATGGTGAAAATACCCTTGGAAAAATTATTTTCATACCTTAAAAGTAAGGGTGGACGAAGTAAAATCAGTCTTTTACCCCCTGGAAATTTTTAAATAACTTTTTACCCCCTTGGAAAAACACCCCCTGAAAACCTTATTGGGACTATCCTCTGGAAATGTTCGTCCGCCCCCTGTATGGATATAAAATGAAATGCGTCAGTAATTATCAACTGGTCATTTTGAAAAATCTATTTTACTGTGTTTTTTTTATCCTCTCAAGAATATGCACTGGGCTTTGAAAATCACCCCGCCGCCCCTGCCGCCCTGTTTTAATAAGTTTCCATAGTTTTTACTACTATTGGAGAAAACTTCCTCCTTCAGGAGTTTTCATTCATAGAAAACTTCAGATACAGCATTCCAACTGTATCGAAATTGAAGCTTCTTCTACTTGAATCGTTGAAAGTAGCAAAATCAAGGCGTTTATGTGCATCTAAGTGCGCTTAAGTGCGTTTAGTGAACGTACTCACTAGAAAGCAAAAATGTGTTCGGTGCACTTAGACGCACTTAGACGCGATTTTTTGCACAAATGAGTACTAAGCTTAAAGATTTCTTATTCTTTTTGGATGTCTAGATCATTTCTACGATTGATTCATTTGATGGATTCGTTTTTCGAGAGAAAAGCCGTCAGTTTTATCGATAGTTGTTAAAAGATTGTTTTATTCGTTTCTTATTTAATTCTAGATGACTTCTACGATGACATCATGAACCACGTTAATAATAAACGTAAGTAAACAAATTTTGACTTTATTCCAAAAGGCTGTTCTATTTAATTTCCATACAGGGGAGGGGGTGAGGTGGAAGAACTATTTCAAGCTAAAAGAAATCTTCAAAATATGTGGCTACCCCCTAGAATATTGTAAAATTTGCTACAAAACCTTGGAAAATTCCTTTCTTCAAGCGAGTGTATCAACCTTATACCTTAAAGAAGGTGGACGAACTAAAATTAGTCTTTTACCCAATGGAACTTTTAGAATAATTTTTTACCCCCTGGAAAAATAAAAAGAATTCTGGAAATTCTTCTCATATTACCCCCTTAAAAATGCTCGTCCGCCCCCTGTATGGATATAAAATGAAATGGCCTAATTAATGCGTTGAAATTAGATAAAGAATTTTTCTGCTCCTCTACATAGTGTCTGCCCCTACTCTAAGATTCTCAAATAAACAAACAAGCCTTGATTCTTTTCATAAAACAAAATTGGTATTACAAACAACGTGTATTCAGCACAGATTTATAAAGCCCGAAGGGCTAGTCGTGCTTTAAGCTCTTCCAAGCAAAAAAAGTGAATATCGGAAAAAATAATTTTTCAAAATAATTTTTCTTTTCAAAAGTTGTATAGAACTGCTAAAACCCATAAGTTTGATGACATATCAACAATTACCGTAGATAAGTTGAAATTCAGACATTTAAGCGCCCAAACAGGAACATGTACGTATAATGCTGCAAAAGTGATCTCGAATTACCGGAAAAAATATTGTTGCTATTGTTTTCGAAAACCTGCAAAGCTTCTGATTGGTCAAGCGCTGAAATTCTATTGTAATGTCACGTGATCTGAGTAGAATTTCCCACCTACTTTCCTACTAACCTCGGCACGCTTTATAGAAGAAGCACGACATCCACCCCTTTATAAATCTATGGTATTCATGTGTGTATTGGTGAAGAACATCCTGTTTTGAAGAAAGTACTGAAAAAAAGAATTCAAATTTTTCTGTTATGAAAAAAACGTTAGTTGTCTATAAACAGTCTTTGATTTTAAAGTTTATTGTCATGAAAGAAATATTATTTTAGAAAAAACTAATGATATGTTATACGTGTGAGAATACCCTTTGCAAGGGAAGCTACGAAAGTTTGATTTCCCTGGTTAGAATTCTTCAGAACCCCATGATCGAGTTCAGAGTTCTTTTAATCCGGAACAAATTTCAACTTTAATTTAAAGCGACACAAAAATCTTCTCTTTTTTTAGCTGTTATTCAACCCACCATCGATACGGCCCCCAAACCGCTAAATCAACAAGGTAGAGTTTAAGTCCGCAAAAGCCTTAAAATATTCTTAACTTGTTCTTAATATTTTGGCCCGCCAAAGCTTTGTTCTTATATAGTTTGTTCTTATCATGTGTGAAGTTGTTGTTTGGGGCGTTACAGTCATATCAACTGTTTTTGCCCTTATATAGTTTGTTCTTAACGTGTAGTCTAAAATGTTATTTCCATTTTCTTAGGAAATACAGAAGGTGCACAAGGCGAAGGTAAGACCAAATTTTCTGTATTGAAAATTGAGGGTAAAATGATATGTCGATGTTAAAGGGTGCTTTTGACTTCAAACCCCCGCTTAAGGGGGTTTTGTTATTTTTCAAGACCTAATTTTAGCCACATTTAAAGGTTATATAATTAGAATTATTTTTGGTCCTTGAAAAGGTTGAAAAACTTTTTGGTAAAATGAACCTAACGGTGCAATTTCTTGTTCCTCTAAAGGGTCCTAGTACTAGAAATATTGTCTTTTATAAAAGAGACTGGGTGGAAATAGTACCTGGGAAGGTGTTGTCCAGTCCCAATTTGATTTGTTTTCATTCATCAAAATGTTCATTTTAGGTGCAGTGTTTCTTTAAAGAGCTGTCTTTATTAGGGAAAATGGGTTTTAGATTTGAATCCTAAGTTATGGTGTTTTTCAAAGGGCGGGGCCGAAAAAAGGGAAAACTAACGCCAATCATCTTTTTTTATTCTCCATCAGAAATATATGATGACGTAGTACAACCAACAGAACAAGATGACGGTGGAGAAATTTATGATGACGTCAGTAACCAAGTTCAAAGTAAGTGGCACTTTTTCAAGGAAGAAAATTTAAAAAGAAATTTTGAAAATTCCCTCATAGCTTTCAATTTCAGTTCTCTCCGGCAAACTTTAAGCACCCAATCAAATCTTAAATTCTACTGGCTGATGGTGATCGTTATTAATTATCTGTCAAATCTTTTTAGCACCGACGCCCGCAGTACGCCCACAACCGCCTACTCCGATGGGTGGAATCACCCATACCTCTCCTCAACTAATGAATAGTCCAGGTAATTTCATCAACTAGCTTCGTCCAACTTAAATGTTTAGACCACTCAGATCCAGTAAATATAGTTTTTTTTTAATATAAACTACATATTGTTGGAGGGGTATAATGGCTTATAGGCTATAATGGCTTATAGGCTATATTCTCAGCCTAGTCGGACCATTCATAAGTCTCATTTTAAAACTCAGATTTAAAACTCTACTTTCCACCCTAAGTTAAGGCACCTAACTTTTGGAGATGCCTTGGAGTTTTTACAAGATACTTAACTGATTGGTTATTTTTAAACAATAGGGATGACGCGTTCTTTAGAAAAAGTAGAAAAATCGTTTGTCTCAACATTTAACGACCAACAGAGTCATCAAAGAACTTGTAAAAACTCCAGCTTGACCCAACTTTTGCTGGGAAATTCCCTTTGTGCCAAATATAATGGCCAACATTGTAGGCTCAAGTTGTTAAAGCTTGGGTTTGTGGCATATTCACCAGGGACTGCTAGCCCCCAAAAACAACAATTGAACAAGATGGTCAAGAGTGTCCCAAAATGTGAAGTTCTTAATACCTTCTCTTTTTGGACCTACCTCCGGGTACCCCGGTGGAGGTCCTTTAAATTAACCCATGTCCGTTCGTCCGTCCGTTCGTTCGTTCGTTCGTTCGTCTGTTGCCAGCTTTTCTCGGGATTGGCTCATTAGTTTTTTCTGATTTTTCGCACAATGATGCAAAATGGCATGCCCAAAATGTGACGGAGCCCGATTTTCAAAAAATAATTTTTTCCGGAAAAACTGTTTTTTTGACACTTTCTCGAGATTTTATCATTAGTTTTTTCTGATTTTTGGCTCAAAGATGCGTATTAACAATATGCCCAAAACATGGCCGAGTCCGATGCCGGAAATTGCCGTTTTTCTGGATTTTCATTGGACTTTTTCCTTATAATTGGTTGTTTTTTCATTCAAAAACATTATTAATAGCAATGTCCACCATCAAGCATGTTTCAATTTTCAATAAAATTGATTTTTGAAGCTGGAACTATTCAAAAATCGCCGGAACAACCTATTTTCGCCGGAAAGACAGTATTTCTTGACTTTCTCGAGCTGTACTTTATATCTTTTTATGAAATTTTGCACACTGATGCAAAATGACAATACCTAAAATGTGACGGAGCCAGATTTTCGAAAAACATTTTTTTCCGGCTGAAAATGCCGGAAATATGCCGGAAAAACCGGGTTTTTTTGACATTTTCTCGAATTTTCATCCTTATTTTTCTCTGATTTTTTGCAGAATGATGCTTATTCGCAATGCTCAAAACATGACAGAGTTCGATTTTTGAGAAAATGTTTTTCCCGGCCAAAAAAGCCGGAAATTTCCGTTTTTGCAGATTTTCATTGGATTTTTTCGTTTCATGTCTTTGTTTTTTTCAAACAAAAACATCATTTACAAGAATGTCCACGATTAAGCATGGTTCAATTTTTAATGAAACTGATTTTGGTACAGGAACTTTCTAAAAATCGCCAGAACAGCCGAGAATCGCCGGATTCCATGAATTTCTCGAGTTGTTCTCGTATTATTCTGCATTTTCACACTATTCTTCTCATTTTTCAATTGTCTTATTACATCAATCTTCAGGTAGGTCCATTCAGCATGTAGCTTGTCTGTAGTTGAACTTATAAAGTCTTCTTTAAAAAGGTTTAAATTATTTCAATTTCAGCACTGATCGCTTCAAGACCACCGCTGGTTCCACCGACACCACTAGCACCGCCGACTCCCACAGGTAAGCATATAAGATTTCGAAGTTTTTGCGGGTTTTAAGCCTTAACGCTTTTTCAAGATATCTGGCATTTGTCATTCGTGATTTCATAAAGAATTGCGTGTTCTGCAGTCTGAAAAGTTTTAGAATGTTCTTGCAAATGTTTTTTCTACTTTGCAAGATTTCAACAAACCGTGTAACTATTGATGTCAGCTCATGAGGAAAGAACCTCGTGGATACCTTCAATGATCCCTCTTGGAAAACCATAGATGTTTTTTAAATTTAAATTAAAAGAAAGAGACTGCTCCAGGGTATTTTTCAAAGTCTCTTTCTTTTAATTTGAACAAGCTCTGATATCATCGAGCACTCTCGGCAGATAGAAGAAAATAGACTTGTACATGTTTTTTTATAAGATTTTTTTAAGCCTTTGGCCGTTCTTAACTTTTTGAGTTTTTATCTTTGAAATTTTCTTAGTATTCGCCATTTTGTGAGTATTTTTACGTAATTTCCTAAGAAACAGTGTGTTTTAGAGTCCTACAGTCTTAAAGTGTTCTTAACTTGTTCGTGGTATTTGAAGCATGTTCTTACATAGTTTATTTATATATAAAAAATGTGCAACTCAAATCCTTCCACCCCCTGGAAAAGTTAATCAATTACCCTGTATGGTTTAAAATGTTTTTTGTTTATAAGCAACCAAGTTGCTAAGGCTTCAGCCCTGAAATTAGCCAATTTTTTTCGCTATCTCGTAAAGTAATCTAAGTATGGCAAACGATAGCCCTTGGTATGGTTTATAAGCATAGATATGGTTTAATATCAGACGTGGTTAAAGCAAATTTTTCAGAAAATGAACTAGAATGGTAAGCAACCCAAACAGTGAAGAGAAGAATTTCCGTGGTATATAAAAGTATTTTTTTCATTTTTCCAGTGGGTAAAAGGTTATTTCAAAATTTCCAGGGGGCAAAAGACTGATTTTAGTTCGTCCACTCTTCTCACTTTTAACATATGAAAAGAAATTTTCCAAGGGTTTTTGTTGCACATTTTCCAGGGGGTATTCACACATTTTTAAAAATCTTTCTTTGCCTTGAAAAGGTTCGTCCACCCCCCTGTATGGAAATTTTATGGAACAGCCCATTGGAGTTGCTTATACAAAAATATGTAGCTCATTTTGACTTTATTATACATCTTAGTAGTAGAGGGTGTTTATCGTCTCCTCGTAGAAGGCTCGATAAGTAAATAGAGCGTTACTATAATAAAGGGTTGACATAATATATGTTTCAAACTCACAGTTTCATGGTGCTCAGGGACCAATCATCAGTGAAAAAGAGCACAATGAAACTCTGAGTTGTTGAAACAGATATTGTGTAGCTCATTTTGACTTTATTATACATCTATGTTCACAGATCAATATTCGATTGACAACATTTACATGGGTATATATGATTGCGAAAGTGAAGGTGACCAAGATTTAGCCTTTAACCGTGGTGACGTCATGTACATCCTGGAGAAGGTTCATGTTGATTGGTGGCTCGCCTATCTGGAAGGGAAAGTTGGGCTGGTGCCTAGCAACCACTTGACAACAGCATTCGTGAATTAGACTATATAGTGGTTTGACAAGAATGGAAAAGACTTTGTATAAAGTAAAATCTTAAAAACACAACTTCTTATTGGGATTTGAAATTATTAAAGTAAGATGGAATTTCTTTGTTCAAGCATTACAGTGCGCCCCTAAAAATAGCTGACAAATTTTTGTATAAGGTAAAATCCTCAAAACTCTTTTTTGATCCCACAAAGCCTTAAAATGTTCTTAATAATATTCCTCACATTTTGGCCATCGAAGCCTTATGTTCTTATACAGTTTGTTTTTATAAAAAATCGTGTAGTGCCTCTTACTATCTACCCCCAGCTGACACACAACGTTTTTCTAACATTCACAACGTTCATATAACGTTAGATAAACGTTGTGTGCCAGCGTTTTGTAGAGATCTGCGATTCAGACTACACAATTGTTTGATTAAGATTTTGGCGTTATGCACGATTTAGGCTATTGTTTGCTTATTTTCGCTAGTTTTTTAAAGTTGAACCAATTTTGTGATCGTAATGATAACAAACAAAATTGGTATGAGGGTTGCCGCTGGGGCCTTTTTCTTAGGTGGGTTGGTAAATAGTCTTCGGTGAGATATTTTAGTATTGTAGAACAATTTGTTTGATTTATATACCTAGATCATTATACTACCGTTTTTTGTTGTTTATAGATGATAATTTGTAAATAAATTTTGATACCCATTAAGATTTTACATCTTTTAAAAGTTTTTTTTTAATTCCAAAATTATTTTTCTATGATTCTTTGAAAATTTTTGTACATTTTCTTACCATTGATTTAAAATGATTATTTTTGAATATATTTTTATACGGCATACATTTAATTAAATTTTTCTTCAGAAAGGGAAAACAAAAATAAATGATTCTTCAAATTTAAAACTAAATTTTCGTTAAAAAGATAATTCCGAGTAAATTCCATACACATTTATATTAAAAATATTTCGTGTAAAAGTTGAGAAAATATCTAAGTATTTTTAAGTAAAAGTACCAAATTTCTTTGATCATCACTTCAAGCTAATATCAAAAAAAAATTCTTGATGATGTTATGAAACTTAAAATCAACTAATTAAATATCTGCTCCAAATAATCAAGTATCTGTTTTTATAAGAACAATGAGGCTCAAAAATGTTTAAAAATAAGAACAATTTAAGTACAGCCCTCAGTCTGGAATGACTAAATTTCAAGCATATTAAGGGTCAAAATAGCATAAACAGGGTGTAAAGCCTAAAATACCTCAATTGTACCTTAAAGATAAGAACAACTAGAGGCTCTAAGTGCAAAAAAAAATAGGAATAGCCGAGCCTTAGGAAAAATTTACTGGTTCTTATAAAAAAAAGAGTGTAATTCAAGTAATCCTTCGTTTCGGCAATAAATAGAAAACATAAAGAAAATGAAGAGGAAATTAATAAGGGTTGGTTTGTTTATAAACAGAATACCAGGATATTTTTAATAACGACCACGCATGCGTTTAAATCTTCTCAGTCCGGTATTTATTGTATTTAATTAATCTGAAGATTAACCAGATTACCTTTTGAAACTGATTTGTTTGTCAATAAAAGTTTTTTATAAGAACATCTGAAAGATTTCTAAGCCTTCGGGTGTTCTTGACTTTTTGAGGTTTAAGCCTAAAAATGTTCTCATCATGTTCTTGTTTTCACCATTTTGTGAGTATTTTTTTCCCATTTTCCTAATCAAATTGGGTGTTTTAGAGCCTGCAAGCCTTTTAATGTTCTTAACTCGTTCGTAAAATTTTGGCCATAGCAGCCTTTATGTTCTTATATAGTTTGTTCTTATAAAAAAGGAACGTGTATTAATGGAAAAATTAATGAAGTGATAGAAAAAGGTAGACATGTTTTTATAAGAATCATTGAATTTTGGATGAGGTGTTCTTTTTTTTGTGATGACTTTCACGATAAATTTTTCTCAGACTGTACTTAAAATGGTAACTTGATTTATCTATTGGCTTTAAAGGTTTTATTTTTCTATAAATGTTCCAGTTTCATATCAGACACCTATTTCATATCAGGACAGTGTCTTCCTATTGTTATATTATGATGATATAAGCAAAAAAATGTTTTTATTTTCCTCTTTCCGACCAATCTTGCTCCACATCCATGTCAATCCAATGTGAAAAAGCTTGTCAATTAAAATTGATGAATAAGCAAACAAAAACGCTCTTATTTAAAAACAAAACCTTTAAGAGGGTGTAAAGCAGTAACCAGCCAATTATAAAGTCTGGAGCTGTGATATGTTCTTAAGTATTGACCACGACTGAACCTCGTGTTCTTAAAATAATTGTTCTCATAAAAAGAGAGAAATTATGGATATTAGATTTATAAACATGACATTTGTTCTTCTTCCTTTACATCCTTTCATTATACAACTTGTCACTAATATACACGATTCTTTATAAGAACAAACTAAATAAGAACATAAGGCTTTGATGGCCAAATTGTTACATTTTAAGGCTTTGTAGACCCTAGAACACTCAATTTCGTAGGAAAATGGACAAAAATACTCACAAAATGGTGAAAATAAGAACATGTTTAGGCTTCAAACTCAAAAAAGTTAAGAACATCTACAGACTTAAAATTTTTTTCGGATATTCTTATAAAAAAACGTTTATTGACAAACAAATCAGTTTCAAAAGGTAATCTGGGTAATCTTCAAATTAATTAAATACAATAAATACCGGACTGAAAAGATTTTGATGCTCTTATAAAAAAAACGTGTTTTAAATTAAAGTTTTAAATGTTCTTAAAAGGTCCTTCAGGTCAAAGTCAGCATGCAAATACTAAAAAATTGAATAAATATTTTCAATATTACGGGAAGTCAATTTTACCCGAACTAACTTGCTTCCATGTAGCACTAAGATAGCCTGTGTGAAGTGTGTTTAATTTCAGCCCGGGAGGAGCACTCATACGGTCCATCCCACGGCATGTGTTGCCCTTAACTCTTTCGAGACTGGTCCAGCTAAAATCATGCCTGTGGGCATGATGACTTCAAAACGCGATTGCGTGCGAGTTACGCTTTGTTACGCTCGCTGTAAAAGCTCAAATGAAAGCTCTTAAATCGGCCAATCAGATGGCTTGATTTCCAAAGCCGTACAAAGTCTAGATTTTTTTTTTCGCTTTTTCTAACCTATAAATCACAGGCTAAAATATCAACAAACTTTGAAAAAAACAAAATGGCGTCTCGTGCAAAGCCAGTGATCAAAAAGAGCTAAGACCTTCATTTTTTCTTCTTCTTCTTGCCAAATTAATTTTGAACAACTTTTTAGGCTACAAAATATACATAAACCTTACACAATTCCCTGGAAATAGGAAAATAAATCAAAATTTTCGAAAAATTTTGCTACTTTGGCCGCCATTATGGATTTCCACCATTTTGAAAAAAAAAAATTTTTTTTTTTAAGTTTCTAAATTTTTGAAGTCTTGCGGTTATTTTGAGGGGTGAATGATATGATGAAAACGTCTCAATCCCAAGATATAGCATTTTTAAAAAGGTATATGAAAAACAGCGAAAATAGGGCAGTCTCAAATAGGTTTTTCGAGACCCTAGAAATGAACTGTAAGGGTGCACCCATTTTGATTTGTTTTGCACATTGTATCGACACCCAGGCTCATTTTTTTTGGGGGGAAATAAAAGATGCAATCAAACTACACTGTAATGGTGAGAAACATTTGGTAAAATGCATTGTAAGAGTACCATTTCACTGCAAGGGTCCGGTTTTAAAAGCCATTTTTTTGGCGGCACATGGTGCCGTTTAGAAATCGAGTGCTCCTTAGTTTATACCTGATTCTTACATCCTAATACGCTTCTTTTGATATATCAATGACCATCCCTAAGGTCCCCATTTTTTGCACCCATCAGCTTATGGCATTTTGGGACATGCAACAATTTATACAAGAGATAAAATATTTGACTTTTTGTTTTCTTTATGCTGAGAGAATATTTGAAAACTCTGGCATATTTCCTTTAACGTTCATTTATCGTCAACGTTATGTATTCTCATTAACAGATCATCCATTCTGCGCATACCATTGTCTGTTCTAAAGCGATATGGCGAATGTCACCGAGCTGACTGATTGCCTTTTGCTTGAGAACGAATAAGAGAAAGCGACTGGGTTCTAATGTTATGCTGTGATTTGTGTTTGATTTTGGTGCAATCTTTTTGCTTTAGTTAGGCAATCACTCATTTTGATATTCATCCTAAATCTTGATAAAAAAGATTAAAGAGTCCGCCAGCATGGGCAGATATGCGTAGCCATGGCCTTGAAAGTGAATAAGTGCCATGCAGAGTATCAGAATCTGCTCAGAGAGACATACCAGAAATATGTAATATTTATCAGACAGTTACGAGTACAATATGAGAAATATTTTACGAGTTCCGAGATTTTTCCGTACAAAAAAAGCACTTTTTGTGTTGGAAGAAAGCGCAGGGTACTTTTGTAGCAAAGTGACGTTAGATTGCTGCTACTGCTACAATGCAACAGCATCTTTTCGTCAATTTATATTTTGTACATGTAAAATACAAGATATATTGTACTCTTTTTAACCAATCAGATTGCAGATATTTTTTGGATCGCCGATAAAGATAAATACAGTAAACTCTCGCTCATTCGAACTTCTATTATTCGATCCTTGCTCCTTGCTATAATTCGAACTTGTTTCCAGTCCCCGTTAAGGAGAAACCCTCTCAAAACACTTTTTTTATAGTTTGTAAATCTCTGTAATTTGAACAAATAAGATTCTCCGTTCGAATTCGAGCTAGCGAGAGTTCACTGTACGCTGTTTTTAGCATTTAAGGTGATTATTCGAGCAAAAGTCGACTCCTATATTTGCACGAGATTTTACTCTTTTATTTGGCAGCATCTCTTCAAATCCTCACGTCCGCAATATTTGGGCACGTAAAACCCAGGTTACTCCGTCCAGACCGATATGACTTTGTGACCTAGGCTACTCAATACACCCATGACCTTCAATGATAGTTAATGACGTAACTTAAGGTCTAAGGAGGGAAGGTGTTAAAACCACGAATCGGAAAAAAGCGAACACGTAATATTTTTTTTTGCTGAGATTACGAAGAAAAGGTCATTAAATTCATATGGAATTAATTAATGACGTGCTTCAAGAAGTTTCTTCTCGAATTGTTTTTGTTTTAAGGGGAAATCGTTAACCTTGACTAATGTGTTTCACGATTGTTGATAGTTAATTACTTTTTAATGACTTTTTAATGACTTGTCAATAGAGACAATAAATAGAAGAATCCGCTACATATTCTATTCAAGTGTCTTCATTCTTCTCTCTGACAATCAATTTCAAATAAATCTTTTGAATAGAAAGACTGGAGAAACGAAGAGAAGGTTTGACTCGAAAAGATGAAGTCTCTACTTTCGATTTTGATTATTGGTACATTTTGTAGCATCGCTGATGTCTCTGGTGAATCTCAACAACGAATGTGCTTCTTTGGGAAAGGTAACATCTGTGATAACGACTTGGCGGGATATTATGAATGCGACGGCAACGATCCGTGGGGAAGATATCACAGATGCGAAAAAAATCAAATGTGCTCATGTGGGATATTTCACCCATGTTCCAAAGATCAAACATTATGTGTTGATCGACCTGAATTTCGTGGTAGTGAAATTCCAGAAGATTTTACAGTGACTTTTCATGGGAAACTCATTAATGGGTTACCTAATTCAGTTGAGACGCAATCCATATCTGGCAATATAAGACAATCACTTGAGAAAGGAAACTCTGTTCTTCGAGAAGAAATTAAGTATAGATATGAAAATGGTACCGAGATGAAAGATGTTATTCGGATTACACAAGAAGAACACAGACTTCACTTTGGAAATGCAATTATTCAGGTAACATAATTTTTCGAATAATTTCAACTTTTTTCAACCCTCTCAGACTACACGTTTTTTTTATAAGAACATCCAAAATTTTTGAAAGCCTTCGGATGCTCTTAACTTTTTGCCCAATTTTAAGCCTAAAAATGTTCTCAACATGTTCTTATTTTCACCAGTTTTTTGAGTATTCTTGTCCATTTTCCTACGAAATTGAGTGTTCAAACAAAGCCTCAAAATATTCTTAATTTGTTTTTGACAATTTGGTCATTGAAGACATATGTTCTTATATAGTTTGTTCTTATAAAAAACGTTTACAGTGATGGGTATCAAGGTCGCAGCTCAAGACTTTAAAGAAAAAAAGGCTTAACAATGATACCTCGTGGATTTTTACATTAGCTCTTGCCTTTATGACTATATGGCTACAGAGCATTTATGACTAATAATACAGCTTTAATATTTATGGTCTACACGGGAAAAACAAATCATTAGTGAATCTTATGTATTTTGATAATTATCAGAATGCGGCATTGAGCTGATTTTTAATTGCTTCATAACGAATTGACGATGTATCATTTAGAAAATTAATAAGGTTCACTGTTACTCCGTTTTTTAAAAAACTCTAAAGATATATAGTTGAGTGCTAGTGTGGAATCTTCTACATTCTAAAAAATGAGAAACTGGGTGTCTTGAAATAAGTGCCATATTTCGGATGTCGGACTGGCGTCTAAACATTTAAACCGGTCGACATATCGTAAATTTTGTTTGTAATGTATGATAAAGAAGAAACTTTCTGTTTGGCTAGAGTGGCTGACTGGCAAACCTACCGACTATAAACTCATTTCGTCAAAAAAAACCGTTTGCAATTTTTTTCGGCTTTGGTTTTTTTTCTTAGATAATATTTCATCTTAGACTATATCATAGTTTAGGTCAAAATATGAATCTCGAAAGATTAGCTTTCTCATTCTCTAACGAAAAAGTTGTTTTTATGTAGAAAATATTTAGATCTTCATGTCAGACTACTTAAAATTTTGATTTCGCTTTAGCGTTCACTTTTAACTTTCCCGTTTCTAATGACGATATTTGCTATAAAAAGCTCCTTTAACGATCTTCCTGAGTGTCAAGGCCTTCAGTTGTATAGTGAAAAGATGAACTCGTTTAAAACACGCGTTTCCTTCCACTGTTAAATATTCTGATTTCACTTTTATGAGCTTCGATACTGATTATGTATAACCTTACCTCATTTAATTCATTATATTCATGACGTAATGTTTTCTACGGAAAGACCCCGGTTTTTGCCAGTAGTGGCAAATTTTATACAACTTTTGTCTAGTTTAAATTTGCCACTACTGGCTACAACCGGGGTATTTTTCCTATTAGAAAACATTATGGCATGAATATCATGAATGACATCAATATCTTTATACAATTATCATATTCTTTATTGCTGGGGATTTCGATCCTTTTGTTTTGAAGTCAGAACATTCAGTGGGGATTGGGAAAAATAGCATAATATTTTCAGTAGGGACAAGAATTGGAGGATAATTTTCCACCGGGAAAATTCCAACTTTTCCAGTGAGAAGGTGTCCCAGTGGATCTGTGAGAGAAGGGTGTTGTAAAGGTTGCAAGTGTCAAGGTAACCTTGTTACTAGTGTATTAACCGTTTTTCGAAACTTGCTGATGGCGTCAATTAGTATTCTTCGGCTTGTATCAATAAAGTGAATAATACCTGTGATACACGGAGACGAGTTTGGTGTTAAGGCAGTATATGAATTATGCGAGATACATTTTGCCACTGGTTGATGTTCTAAGAACTTCACTGTCTTTACATTTTTCATTCTGATCCAAGAGAATTTGCTAGATTAGCCCTTTGCAATTTAAACACCCCTGTCTCTGTGCCCCAGTGGGTGTTGAGTACCCAATGGGGTGAGAATGAAAAAAACCTGAAAATCACTGGGGTGAAAAATCTTCTTTCAAATATTGAGCGGGGTGGCGAAAATTTCCTTGAAATTCACTGGGGTGAGAAAGAATTTTTTGCATGAGCTAAATTTTGGTTAGCCTGTTAGACAAAAAACCGCTTAATTCTATCGTGTTTTAACTATGGAAGGTACTGGCTAACTTTTGGTTTAGTGCTAGTCAAAATCTGCTTCTTACATGCTACTAAAGTAGAAATATCATCTTGATCAGGTGAATATACTCTTACAGTACTGTAACAGGAAATGTAATGAGGTCTGGGGGAAGGGGGCTATAGAGGAGCAGTATGGTTATATCAAATTTTACTCTGGGACCTAGTAATGTTTAGTCAACATGGTTAAAGTAGAGGTCTTTCTTTCAGTATCTATGCAAGTGAGAAAGCCTCTCGAAAACCTTTGAGGCTACAACCTAGCTTTAAAGGAAGAAAGGGCCAAGTACAACCGTGGTTTGCGCTGACAGAGAAATTTTTGATTTTCAACCCCTCTTGTTTGGCACTTTCCACGTTTTAAAATGACCATAGAAGTCGGGTTAAATACAGTAAATAGTGGAACATTTGATGGCGATTTTTTTTGGCTTTTTCAGATATTTCACCTTTAAAGAAGGGGAAGGAGAAAATACTACTGGGGCGATTTTTTGAAAGAAACGTTCTACTGGGGTACGTTAAAATAAGGGCTTTTCGAGTGGGGTGTAAACTTTTTATCATTTTCAATGGGGTGTTTTTTTACTACAACATTCCAGTGGGGTGAGTGATTTGTCCGGTGGGGCTGAAAAATGAGCCATTTTTGGAAAAAAATTTCACTGGGGTGGCCAGTGGGGTGGATCCCACTGGGTCACAGAGGCAGGGGTGTATTTAACATAGACGTCTAAACTAAGTCACTGTAATCGGTGTAGTTTTAGGAAGGTGGAAATACCGCCCGTTTGGAAAAACCTTTGGGCTGAGGAAACAATGGTGTTAACGTTTGTTTCAAACTGTACTCCCGCTTTTTCCCCGTAAACCACGTAAACGCCGTGCATATGTGTTTTCCCGCGTTTACTATCCCTCTTGACCCCCGTCACCGGGAGGGGGCATGGCCCCCTAATATTTTGCAAAGTAATTTTTTTACTTTAAAAAATCTCATAATACCGTTTAGAGGGATGAAATAAGGGTGAAAAGACGAAAATTTTCTTTGTCGCCTTACCATGGTGGGCGACATATTTTTTTGGCCCCCTCAATTCGATTCGCACGCCGGGGGCCATGTCCCTCTAACGGACGATAGCATCGTCTAAATTTAATGATATCCTGAACGTCAAGGCTGCATGTAAGCCATAGGAAAATCATTTATGTTTTTGCTTCCCCACGCAACTAAGCAAATCGTAAATCGTAAATCAAAAATTACGTACAAGAAAACGAAACCACAAAATATAATGAGCTGTTTTAAAAAAAACTTATATTGCACTGTGATTACTCGTTTTCAAGTTATGGAGTAAAGCGTGCCTTAAGATTTCCGGTATCGGAATTCTTTAATGAAGGAAATCTTTCAATCCTTTAAAAAGAAAAGAAAATCAAGTCAGCAAAATTTTAAAAGTAATGAGTAAAGTTTTTCATAATTATTGAGGTATTACTCATTTTCAAGAAATATTTATGTGCCTAAGTACTTCTGATATCGGAATACTACATAGTAATATATAGGAAACATTTTCAACGCAGAAAGGACTAGTGAGTCAGCAAATTTAGAAATAGCATAGACATAGACATAGAATGTTGAGATCATTCATTACGTCTTTACGTTTCCGATGTCGGAATTCTGTAGAAGGAAACTGTTAATAAGTGAATCATAGTCTGTTTTGTAAAATTCAATGCTGAATCATTTGACTTCACTGTCGCCTTCATAAAAATCAGGGGGTGAGAATTTGATGGGTTATTGTCCTCACGTGTATATACATTATCTTCCTTATTTCCAAAGAAGTAACAAGAATCGCAAAATTGCGACTAAATATTTCCTTAAAAATGAAGGTCATTATTGACATATATAAAAAAGCACACATAATAAAGTATACATATATATTTGTCCAGAAAGAACTGGCATGTTGTTTGCTTTGATTTGGTGTTTAAAAATATGTACTTATCAGTCCTAAAAAAAATACAAATTTGAATATAATGAGGGCAATAAGTCTGGTTAAATGTTACTTTATTCACAAGATTTAAGGATTACTGAAAAAATACTACTGCAGATGAACTAAACTCAAAAACTAAAACTTTACAATAAATTTACATTACGACAAAGTAAAAATCTATCTTTAATAGCAACAAAGAAAAAAATGTGGCTCAAAGTTTTAAAGCATTTAAAATAGCTTGTAAACAGTAGACCTTTTTTTAAAGAGGCAGCCATATTGAATAATTATGTACTCCAGCATAACAATGATACAGCCATGCATAATTACTGTATCATGCATATTTTAAAAGTTCAGTAGGTATAGAGAATTCAAGATTTGAAAACAGACACTGCATTGGTTTACAAGACTAGACTAGAGAAAGATGTCAACCATCCACACGGTTCATGAAAAAAATAAAGTATAAACTTCACTCTCCCCCGTAAAAAATGGTAGGTAAACATCCAGTTCTCATAAGAAAACCCAGCAGAGAAATGGTAGGTAAAGAACTCCTTTTAATCATAACTTCTTTTCCTCTTGATGAATTTTTGTGAAATTTTCAGGAGAGATACATAAAATTGTCATTAATATCATGTTCAAACATCTAAAACATTCTCGTTAAAGGAAGGGAAAAAAATGACAATGTTTACATTTCTCTAACCTTCCAGCCACAGTACTAAAGTGAGCATTTTTACCTACCGCCTCTACGGTGGAGATGGCGAGACTGTTAAACGGTGTATTCCAACAAACAACAATCAATATACCGTAACAGGATCCCACGGTGTAAACATTATCAACCAACAAAACCCACACCACCAAAATTGTAAAAATAAGTCAATATAATTTCTATCAACAATTTCTCGTAAAATGTTTTATTTCCAACATTCTGACTGTCTGATACCAATCATGGCTGGAGTCATCATGTGTAAGAGTGACTGTGTATAACAACAAAAGTTTATTGAAAATCATCCCACGGTCATGGTGAAGCTAAAGATTTATCAACCAAACAAAACTGACGCCAAGTCAAATCTGTCGCTTAAAAATTTCCATGAAAATTACAATAGAAACTTATCTCATAAAATGCTTTTTTCAACATTCTGGAGGTGTTCAAAGTTAGAGGTATCATATGTAGAGCCAATCTGCCAATCAATACATGAAAAGTCATTTGCTATCCCATTTGCCATGAGATATACAAGTCAAGAAATCAAACAATAACCAATAAATCATGTCTCTTCACTTTCATGTCACATTGTGTTTATATGGGGTAACCAGAAAGTCAATCCACAAGAACAGCCATCTTCCTTTATTATGGAGTGTTCCAAAACTATTGGTAGGTTGTTTGGAAGTAAAGAAACCCACACAGTTTGATTTATTTTAAAGATTTAACTTGGTGAAAACAAACTGCATCTTTCTAGCAAAAACTCATGTTTCAACCTGCTACATAACAATTGCCAGTCGGGTCTGCTACTAACATGTAATAGTTTTATTATAACCGGGCTTGAGAATCCGTAAGGAACTTGTAACATATATTATATATATAGTTTATCAGCCGACTCGAATCATGATACATTACTTATACTTCACTGGGTGCATTTTTCGCTGTGAAATTAAAAACGGGCGTCAGTCAGGGCGTACGGAAGGCGTTTTGACACGGGAAATTATGGAGAAAGCCCGTTTTAATTAGCCACATTCCGCGGACGCGGTCGAATTGGCGTGTAGGGATAAATTTTTCAAAATGGTAGATTTCACTTTCGTTTTCAGTTAGGCGGCCTATGGATCTGAGCAAATCTGAGACTATAAGACTGGAAAAATAAACAGATTTAGCAAAGAAGAAGCTGAGGAATCAGGGGCGGATCTAGGATTTTGAGGGTACCATGCAAAAACTGAACCTTTTTATCAGGTTTACATTAAATTTTAGTCAGAATTAGTATGAAAAGTGTGTCCTTTGCTTTCTCTCATAAAAACCATTAATTTTCAGTACAGTAATTTAAACAAAATCGTTTTTTTCTCTGTATAATAATAACAAGACCAAATAAAAGAGAAACCATATAAATATTTAATGAAAAGCAAACAGCAAAAGAGCAAAAAAAATTTGAGAGTTTTATCTATTACTGTACTTTGTATAACAAGAAAAGTGTTTAAAGAGGGCAGTATAGAGTGATGAGAAAGATCTTCTTTCAAATTTGTTTTTTTAAATATTTGAAGTCATAAAATATTTTCCATAAATTACATTTTAAAGATAATACATATATACCTACAAATATATTACAAACAATCCCACCAAATAGAAATTCTTGTTGATACAAAAAATTATTTTGTCTGTTTTGAAATTTATTTTGCAATCTTGAATTCCAAGAGTTCCATACAAAAAAATGTCATTTAACTGTAAATCCCATGTTGTAATTTGATCAGTGTCCATAGGCTCAATCTCGTTGTCTCAGTCCACAGTGGGATTGAATTGTATGCAAAGTTTTACAACTACGCAAATGAAAATAATATAATACACATCCTGAATTCAAAAACTAGGGGTGGAGAATTCATACCGTGATTGACTGATTGACTGAAATAATCTTGAGGACCCTCATATTGTTTGTATATGTAATTTTTTTATGAACTTCAGAATTCAGTTCTATAAAAACATCCATTATTGGCATTAATTTTCATGCCAGCACATAAATAATGTCTTCTGCAACCTCATCCTTGAAGCATGACCTTTGATGTGTTTGTATCCTTCGTGTATCCTATTTGCTATTAAACATCGAGCTGTCAGTAAAGTGTTCAACAAAGCCAAGACCAAAACCAAAACAAAGCTAAGTGAGCAACTATCAAAAGAAATCTCCTGATAGTCAACCTCCTGGTTGTTGTTGGGGTTTCGATTGTGTGTGTACTGCTTGCTCATTTTCTCCATAGCATTGTTGTTCTTGAAACTGATAGAATTCCAGATAAAAAACCCAACGTTTCTTTACTCGTTCGTACTTAATTTTCTTGATCAGTTTGTATTGGGATTCAGGAACTATAACATCTGGTAAATCATTAGAAGATGATCTGAAACAAACTCCAATGGTCAAACATATGACACCAAATTTCCAAATCCTTCTGTTTTGAAAAGTCTTTTGTACTGTTTTCACAATTCAGGATCCTTTGACAAACGATGGAATTTAATAGGGTTACCATTACAGTCTTTCACAAAAACACAAGCTGGAACTGCAGTTACTTTTCATTGTGGGTTGTGAAAACAACTCCAATCTGCTAAAAAATTCAGTCTTCTCTATCTTTTCCTCTCAATCTTGCCTTGTTTTGGTTTGGAATTTTCGCAAGATGGCGCATATCATCGAAAAAGTCCCTACAGCTAGTTACCAGGCCCTTTTACGGAATGTGGCTAATAAATATTTCCCTTTTGGAAAACGGGAAATATTTAATAAAAGCGAATTATAAAATCGTGAAAAAGTATGTAAGACTAAGATTAAAAGATTAAGAGTTAAAAATAATTTTTAATACCCAGAACTGAAGATGGTTCAACTGAAATGCTCTTGCTTCAATAAGATAAAAATTTGTTGTTTTTTGAACCGGACGTAAAATACGTAAAATTTGGCCAGTAACTCCAAAAAATAAACTTAATAGGCACTTTAGGCCGATTTTCGAACTTTTAACTACCCCTGTCAAACTTGGTTCATTGGAAAGCTCTATCTTTTCTCGTTTCAACGAGGGGTCACTGACCTCTGTAACATTTATAGAAAAAAAGTTATTGGATTTTTTGTGAAGCTAATTGGAGCAAAAATTAGCGGACTTTTACTGCAAGGAGCCTTCCAAAAAGTGGGCAAAAAACAGGCATTTTTTTAGTCAAAAAAACTTAATTTTGAGCAAGTTTTGTCTATAACCCAAGTTCAGGTGAACACCTTTTCGATTTTTTTCTTTCAGTTGATCTTTGATCATCATACTACAGGTTGAAAATTTTTTTTTGTTGAAACTTCACTTTTTCACAAAATTAATACCACTTTTATACAGGGAGGTAACGTAAAAACGAAAAAATCCGGGGGTAAAAAGTAACAAAAATCGCAATTAAAATTCAGGATTTCAATATTGAATGTCCATTTTGATTCATTTTGGTGCTAAAAATGATGTCTCGTGATGCTGAATAAAAAAATTTACAAATTTTCAAAAATTTGGCCTCAAAATTAAGAAATTTCAATTTTAGGCCATCTGATGACGTCATAAACCCGTTTTTTGTAATAACTCTTGATACACTTTGATTGCAAAGCTAAAATTTTGCACACTGAAAGGTATTGTGGTAAACTAGATTTTGAAAAAAAAAAATTTGAAAAAATTGATGACGTCAGCATTTTATTGCAAAAATTCGATTTTTGCTTATTCCTGCTGACGTCAGCAGAAAAAATCGAAATTTTTGATTTGTAAATTTTTTGTACCTGAATATCTTTCAGTGTGGCAAATTTCATTGCCTAAAGTGGTTTCAGTCAACAAGTATTGAAGATTTTAGATTCGATGACGTCATAAATGGCAGATGACGTCATTAATCCGTTTTTTTGCAATAACTCTTGAAATATTTTGATTGCAAAGCTAAAATTTTGCACACTGAAAGGTATCGTGGTGAACAAGAGTTTAAAAAAATTTTTTTTGAGAAAATTGATGATGTCAGCATTTTATTGCAAAAATTCAACTTTTGCTTATTCCTGCTGACGTCAGCGAAAAAAATTCAAAATTCTGATCTTTAAATTTTTGGTACCTGGATATCTTCCAGTGTGGCAAATTTTATTGTCTGAAGTGGTTCCAATCAACAGATATTGAAGATTTTTGCAAAAAATTAGATTTTTGCTTATTTTTACTGAGGTAAGCGAAAAAATTGAATTCAAAATTTACTGAAAGATATAGTATACTATATCTTTCCATGTGCCAAATTTTATTGTCTGAATTCGTCCCAGACAACAGAAATTTAAAATTTAAAATTGGATGATATCAGAAAAACGCACTAAAATAAAAAAGATGGAATTGAAGAAAATGTTGAAAACTATCATAAAAAATGTTTTTTTGCAATTCTCATCAAATAAAGGGTCTTCAAAATTTGGTTTAGATATCTCCTTTCATCAAAAGATTTCCACATTCCATCTACTATCTAAAAAATCAAACGAAACACAATATTTTACTGAAAGTGACACAGTCAATTTTATTCTTGTAATGAATAACAATTTATTAGACATGTTCACAGATGATAAAAACTTGTTAAGAAATTGCATGCAAATGATAATCATGAGTAAGAAAGTGCTAAAATATCTTGAGATTGTCTACTAAGGGACCCATGGAAATATGGCAATGAATTTGGGAGATATCGCAATGCTGTACACCTTAGTTTCATATGAAAAATTTCCTTGTCATCAATATTTTATACCACCATAATATACCATTCACAAATAAAAAGTTACTTAAATGGGTCTCCTCCTTTACAGATTTGGATTTCCAGTGCATAACATGTTACTTTAGTATTCATGATAATATACCAAATTGTCAACCTCGAAATTGTCACATTTAGTTATTCCTAAATATTTACAACACTTTCCAGCAATCTTTTTTGTGAAATTTGTGTCTTCATAAACGAAACTCCATGACATTTGTATTATTGATATTAAATCACAGTTTGGAACACTAGAGTTGCTTGGTCCAATTATTGCAAGAATGTTTATCTTTGTTTGCATTTTCATTATGTGCAACATTATCATTACATCATTGTCAGCAAGTTACGTTGTATTGTCAGCTTTAGAGGTTGTTCAACTTTGTTGAATTTGTAATCCTGGCACCTGAATGTGAAAGGAAAAAAAATCAAAATTTCATAATGGGAAATAATCTCTTTTAAAGGAATCAATGCCAAATGTGTGGTCATTCGCTAAAATCTGCTGAGAAAATAGACTCTAAGGTGTGAGACTCTGCTTGATGGTTAGGGCTATGTTTTCCATGCATATATACTGAGCCATTGAAGAAGTTTACAGGAGAGTACAAAAAGGACCACAGGGAACATACAGAAAGAGTCACGAGAGCCTACAAGAAGGACCATGGGGAACGTACAAAGGTACACGGAGAACGTACAATAAGGTACACTGGGAACGTACAATAAGGGGACAAGCTGGAGTTTTTACAAGCTCTTATTTGATTTGGTTGGTCGTTAACCTGTAATTTAACAATTTTGTTACTTTTTCTAAAGAACGTGTCATCTCTTTTACTTTTAATGACCAATTAGTGAAGTATCTTATAAAAACTCCAGAAAATCCTACAATAAGGTACACGGGGAACTTGCAATAAGGTACACGGGGAACGTACATAAGGTACAAAGTGAACGTACACAAGGTACAAAGTGAACGTACAATAAGGTACACGGGGAACGTACAATAAGGTACACGGGGAACGTACAATAAGGTACACGGGGAACGTACAATAAGGTACACGGGGAACGTACAATAAGGGGACAAGCTGGAGTTTTAACAAGCTCTTATTTGATTTGGTTGGTCGTTAACCTGAAATAAAACAATTTTATTACTTTTTCTAAAGAACGCGTCATCTCTTTTACTTTTAATGACCCAATTAGTGAAGTATCTTATAAAAACTCCAGAAAATCCCACAATAAGGTACACGGGGAACGTACAATAAGGTACACGGGGAACGTACAATAAGGTGCACGGGGAACTACAATAAGGTACACGGGGAACGTACAATAAGGTACACGGGGAACGTACAATAAGGTACATGGGGAAATTGCAATAAGGTATGTACACAGGGAAATTGCAATAAGGTACACGGGGAACGTACAGTAAGGTTCACGGGGGGAATGCACAATAAGGTACATGGGGAAATTGTAATAAGGTACACAGGGAAATTGCAATAAGGTACACAGGGAAATTGCAATAAGGTACACGGGGAACGTACAGTAAGGTCCACGGGGAACGTACAATAAGGTACATGGGGAAATTGTAATAAGGTACACAGGGAAATTACAATAAAGTACACGGGAACATACAATAAGGTACACGAGGTACGTGTACGTACAATAAGGTACACGGGGAAATTGCAATAAGGTACACAGGGAACGTACAATAAGGTACACGAGGAACGTACAATGAGGTACACGGGAAATTGCAATAAGGTACACGAGGAACGTACAATAAGGTACACGGGAAATTGCAATAAGGTACACAGGAATGTACAAAACGGTACACAGGGAGCATATATACAAAAGTTACATGGGGAACATACAAAAAGGTACACAGGTGACAGGGATATTTTAACATCTTTAGCATCATCAGACATCAAGACAAGGCTAAATATATGGGCCACAAATAAAAGTGCAAGCTTTTCCAAGTTTTGATCATTACTATCTAGACAATATACATGAAATCAGAAAGAAATTTATGCTTACCTTCTTCTCTTCTATTCATTAAAATAGGAATAGATATTTCCATGTTTTTCAGCTTCTTTCTCCACCCCTCTTCTTCTCCTTTCTTGATCCGGAATCTCAAAAAACCCGTGCAAAATCGAAAGTGATTTCGGGACGGGGGTCATGTTGGAAATTTGAAAATCACAATATTGAATTTTGGCATGGTCTCTAATACACTGGATATAAAGTGTTTATAATTTTTGGAAAGTTAAGTTTTTTCTTTATAATACTTAGGGTGTGCTATATTTAAAAATTGAGTTTACAAAAAGTTATGATTAAAAAAGATTTTCAAAGCTCTGTAGAATTTTACTGGGGAAAACAATAATTTCAGCACACACGAGAGAAACTCAGGCAGTCATCTGAGCTTTACACACAATCATTTGTTTTATGAAAGGCTGGTAAAAACCCCTGCCATATTTTGATAGAAGAATGTTTACTATTTTTTGAAAAATCCGAAACCCCGTCTTTATAAAGAAACGATTCCCCGCTAAATTTTCGCGACAACTTTTAGTCACGTGACTGAAGTGCCTAAACTTAACTAAAAAAAACTCGAAAAAACTGAATTTTTTTAGATGTAAATAGAAATTTGTGCAATCTGACAGAACACTAGTATTTTTTATAAGCTTGAGAATACCACCGAAATATATCGCTTGACTATTTTTAAATTTTATACTTTCCTAATTTCCAAATGTTTTTTATTTCAGTACACTTACCTTAAAGACGCGAAGTCTGGTAACAAGTCATGCACTGTCCGAAACACACGTGGTCAAGTCGATTTCTTTCACGATTTACGAAAACTCTCATACAGACAACAATTCAAAACTGACGAATACTTCTTCACAGATGGTCCCGCCCGAAATCATGCCGCCTCCACCATAAAGAAATGGGCGTTCCGTCAATTCCACCCTTCCCAACCAAAATGTCCGTCATCATTCTATAAGGTGAAACATGGTAGCAACAACCATAAAGGAACCAAAGAAGAATTTATCAAGTTTCATTATTTCTACCTGACAAGACCAAGACCAGATTATTTCAGACTACCAGCTGAATGTTTGAAATTAATCCAATACCATGATGACCAGAAAAAACGCCAGTTAAATAACCTTGATGATGATAATGAAAAACGTGAAGAATTTAATGGAGAAAGAGCTGCTGAAATTGAACGTGAACTTGAAATGGACTTTCATAAACTGTTTTAAAAAATCGTGTATTTGCAAAGTTAGCCTATAACGTTGTTTTTAACATTCATTGAACACGGACGTTACGAACGTTAAATGAACGTTAAAAGAACGTTGTAGGGTGACTTCGGTAAAAAATTTTGTATCAACCAAGTAAGCACAATGCGTTGTTTTTACGCATTCATTTAACGTTAAACGAACGGTACGAACGTTAAGTGAACGTTGAAACATCGTATATGATTAGCTGGACTGTAACATTGGGGGTGAAAGGGGATTTGAAATTTGGATAATGCTGACACAATCTCTATTGTAATTTTACCTATTTTACCTGTTTAATCACATTTTCTGTACATCCCCTTCTCACAGACCTACTGGGAACCCTTCCCCTTCCCGTCCCCAGTGAAAAATTATATTCCAATTTTTGTCCCCACTGAAAATAATCAAATAAACCAATCCTTACTGCAAAATAATTCTCCCGTCCCCACTGGATTTTCTAACTTGAAAACAAAAGAACTGAAATTCCCCAACCATAAGAAATATGGGAATTTCAATCCCCATCGAGTTTCAGCCCGTTATTTTTATTCCCACTGGCTGAAAAAATCCTACTGGGTCTGTGAGAAGGGGGTATATCTGTCAATCCGTAAATTTGACATACTTATGTGACATAATAGCAATGTTTATCCCAAAAAATGTCAACACTTTCAAAGCCTTTTAAACACAAATCAACCTTGAACCTAGCTGGTACACAAAATCCAAATCAAGGCCATCCAACGTTCATAACGGAACGTTGAAAGGATGCGAAACAAGAAAGTTTTTTTCCCACATTTTTAAGGTGTTAGTACTCTCAGTCTTTTTTTACAGTTTTTTTAACAGTCCCCACTTTCCATTAATAGCCCAATTAACGTTTTTTATAAGAACAAACTATATAAGAACATTTGCCAAAATGTTAAGAACAAGTTTTAAGGCTTTGTGGACTCAAAAACACCCAATTTCTTAGGAAAATAGGTAAAAATGGTCACAAATATTTGAAAGTAAGAACATTTTAAGAACATGTTTTAAGCTTGAAACCCATAAAGTTGAGAACATCCCAAGGCTTCAGAAATTTTGGATGTTCTTATAAAAAATAAAAGAAACGTGTATACAGTTGATTCTCGCTAATTCGAACTTGAATTGGAAGTCTTCGAGAAGATTCGAATTAACGAAATAACTTTACGAAGGTAAGTATCTTCTCAACGGGGAAGTTAGAATTATAGAGAGGTTCGAATAATAGAAGTTCGAATTCGCGAGAGTCTATTGTATATTACGATTTTAATTTTTATTTTAAAAAGTATTTCTATGAATTATGATATTATTGTATTGTTATTAATTAATTGACGAAATCAATCATTTTATACCAATCTTTTGTTGTTCATTAACAATATTTGCCATGAAAAATATCTCTTCTTTTGTTAAAAAAAATTATTTATAATATATTACATTAAAATGCTTAATTTCATTTAATTAATCCTGAAATAGCAAAAAGAATTATAATTTCAATGTGTTAAATCATCATTCAGTAAGATATTCAATAAATGTGAAAATAATTTTGAAAAAAAAAACTATTATTTTTGAATATTTAAAACCATGCCTACTGTAGGCCGTCGAAAGCCTTCAGCGGAGAACACTTTAATCCAACTATGGCGTTTTATGGATATTTTTCGCAAGCATGAAAAAAGTGAGATCTGGTTAGTAAAATCGACCTTATTAAACATTACACCAGATAATTCTAATCATTTAATTTGCATCTTGCGCTCGTAGTTTTGTGAATGCTGTGTCCATAAGTTCGTAGGTCATTTTGGCGTGAGCTTCGGAGAAAATGAGGGCGGGACGGAAACGAACAGCGATATCACCTGAGCCAATAACACCAAGACCTGTAAATACAAACAAAGATTTTTTTAGCGGATAATAAGTTTCATCGATTTTTGACTGAAATATTTTCTTTTCATATATTTTCCCCTCATAACAAAGAACGAAACTAAAGAATTATCTTTGAAGTACTTTCCCAAACCTTTTCCCTAAAAACCCATAGCAAAAATCCATAAGATTTTGTTTACTTTGAGAAAAACCTGCCATTAAAGCAAAGATGTGCTCAAACTTAAACAGGCGATTTTTTACGCGTAAAACGAATAATTCTTGCCTCGCTTAGCCAACATGAAAAGCTTTATAAAGCTTAGTAAGAACAACAAATTAGAGCCAAGTATTACCTTCGTTTCTGCATAAACCTAAGAATTGATCTCTCTTCTCCGTTGATGGCATATCGAACGCACAGATGGTACCATTTCCACGGCCCTTTGATACGTATTCTGGAAAGTCGTTCTGAAAAAAAAATAAGTCCGAATAATACAGAAAACATTTCTTTCAATTTGGCGTTTTTGTGAGAACCACGCGAGACATCCGTTTTGGATGGGAAATAAGTTGCTTCATTTCCGATCTAAGAGTTTCGTTAAAGCCTCTTCGGGGCTTTGAAATCGATCCCAGCTGGCACACAATGCACACAACGTTGTTTTGACGTTTATCTAATGTTCACAGCGTCCATATAACGTTAGATGAACGTTGAAGCAACGTTGTGTGCCAGCTGGGATGGTTATTACCTGTAATTGATTGATTCCCTTCATCAATTCAACACCAGCTTCTTTGGTTCGTGTCATCAAGTCATCTTTCTCAACAGTCTGTACAACAGCATCTAACATGGCTAAACGAGCTGGATCACCGAGCCATGTGTTCTGAATTCTCATTGGCTAAGATTGGAAAATAGAGAGATTTGAAAAAGAAAGTTTTGCAGATTGTTGACACCAGGAAAATTGGGAGGAAGAAAGTTCCAAAAAAGTCGCTGTCTAATCGAAGGTAGGGGAGGGCGCCAATACTTTTCCTGGAATTCTCCAATTGCCCTTGATCCATCTACAGCATCAAGCAGAGTGGCATCAAGTATCGTTTTAGATATCTTTGGTGTGACCCATAGTAGTTAGGTAGGAAATCCTACCTAGGTCACGTAACATTACAATAGAATTTTAGCGCTTTACCAATTAGAAGCTTCACGGGTTTTCGGAAACAATAGCAACAATATATTTTTGCAATATTCAATTATTCTTTGCCTGTGATGGCTTAAAGCACGACATCTAGCCCTTCGGGCTTTATAAATCTGTGGTATGACACGGCTGGGGATCATAAATGTAATAAGTGAAATAGAACGTCGTGGTTTACTAGTCTAGGTTTTTCAACGTGAAATTTGGACCGATTTAAACAAAATTATTCTTCATTTTGAGCCAATGAAATTAATCTTACATGTTGTGGAAATAATTCTTCTCTGAAAAAGAAACCACCAAATAGAAATTTTTTGGAGAATGTAACCACGTCTGGTGGTACTGGAAGGTTCCATTGTTCGTGTAACCTAAAGGAATAATGCATTTGTAATGTGTTGTTTTTCACACCCCCTTCTCACAGACCTGGTGGGATTTTATCAGCTAGTGGGGACAAAAATAACGGACCAAAATTCGATTGTGGTTTGGTATTCCCATATTTTTTATAACTGGGGATTTGAATTCCATTATTTTTTAGCCAGAAGATTTGGTGGGGATGGAAAAAACAGCGCAATAATTTGCAGTGATGATTTGCTCATCTGATTATTTTCAGACGGGGACAAAAATTAGAATATAGTTTTCCACCGGGGACGATATTTCGGCCAATTTTTCCAGTGGGAAGGGTTCCCAGTGGGTCTGTGAGTAGGGGTATTTTTTCAGTGTATCAGGACAGACTTCAAATTAGATCATTGAAAGACTTTGCTCTTCTCGAGTGTTCAATATTTGAGTACAGGTTGTTTAAGATTAATGAAACGGGTTATTTCTTTCAAGAGTTTTTTCTATATAAGATTATCGCAGCAAAGTAACTAATAGTCTAGCCCAATCAAAAAGATCAAAACATTCTAGAAAATCGATTCCATCAAACCCAGTGACAAAATTGTTCTACAAAAGAATGAATCAAGCAAGAAAATAATTGGTCTTTTTATTTTTCGGTGATCTAATTATAGCAAACAGTATGAAACTTGGAACATTGAGCGAGTCATAAAAAAAATATCAAAAAGATTACATACCACCATTCACCACTGGCGCCACCGCCCGTTTGCACTTCATCCACAATTAATGATGCGTTGTACTGAAAACGAAAATGAAATGAGAGTGGAACTGTTGAATCAGTGGTAACCCAGCTGGCACACAACGTTGTTTTAACGTTCAAATAACGTAATTTGGAAGTTATGAATGTCAAATGGACGTTGTTTTGACGTTGTGTGCCAGCTGGGAAGGAGGTAGTATCTAAATGAGTCTTACGTCCACAGTTTGAAGAGATCCGAAGACTATTTTTCCGATAACTATCTACCCGAAGGTAAGGGAAGCCACCGCCTCACCCCCTTTATTACCACGCTTACTGTTAATTTCTCTTTTAGATTTATAACAATATAAGATAATTTATACGTTAGTTTTTCCTAGACGATACTATCATTCGTTAGAGGAATAATAAAAGCGGGAAAATATATCTGTATAATGTTTACAGCCTTAATGAGTGGTAGATAAAAATAAAACAGCCCTGGTAGATTTTTAAACAAAAAATGTAAACACCTCCATAACTTTTTACTCCGCGCCGAACTAAACTTCGTTTTCAAATTTATCCCCACCAGAGTTATTCCTATTTTAGTGACCTTGTGTAGACGGTAGAATCATCTAAAGTCTATTCACGATAAGTGTGCACTAAATTTTGCTTTGCTTGTTATTTCTCAACCAATGCTTCAATCTTAAAAAGTTTGGTATCGTTGAGAAGGTAGGAAGGAGCTTATTAATTTACTGCTAGTTTTTTTTTTCGTGAAATTTGAAAAGAACATGAAGAAAAATGAAGAAGAAAAATTCAACTTTTTATAGATAGGTCGTATAAACGTTATTTTTACATCTTTGGAAAGCTTAAAGCTTTGCGATTTCAAAAATATATACTTTTGCTAGGAAATATAATTTGAAATTTGCAATATTCAACAGAATGTAAAGTAAACCACTTTGTCAACCCCGGAATTTTACATTGTGTAAGAAATTTCTTTTCAGAAAAATCAGTCAAGCTACTTTACATTCTGTTGAATATTGCTAATTTTTTAGCTTTCCAAAGATGTAAAAATAACGTTTATAAGATTTATTTAAGATTAAAGCATTGGTTGAGAAATAACAATCAAAGCTAAATTTAGTGCACACTTATCGTAAATAGACTTTAGTTTTGCCTTGAAATAGCTACCGTGAGGTCAGCCCAAACAAACCTATATATGCTTTTGAGATCACAGCTTTTATTTCAAAATAAGCCCAAGATGTGGTACTCACTGCATGAAAAACCGTCATTTTGCATAAGATTCAACATCCCGCACTAAGATTCCACTGCAATTTTTCTATCGGGAAAAGACCAAGACCCCGGATAGATGAAAAGTAAGCTTCAAAAAGTCAGGCAGTTACGTAAACACATGATTTTCCGTACCTTTAGAAAAAAAGATCAAATCTCTTTCACATTTCATCCCATCCCGGGTAAAATAGCGGAAGAGTCTTACCGCAGGAAGTTGAATCTTATGTAAAACGAGGGCAGCTATGTAAAAAATTGAATAAAAGAAATAAAATTACTTTATGTAGGATGGCTTGAACACCTTGGAAGAATTCGTTGCTCGCATGTCGGTCTCCGCCCTCTGATTGGATGGGTTCAACGATCAATCCAGCCACATATTTACCACTTGCATTACTGTCACGGATCAAATTGTCAAGCTAAGGCCATATAGAAAGTGTATTTTATATAATGTTACCGTATTTGCGGTTAAAGATCTAAAAGTTCGTTCAACAATCAAACGGGCCAAAGTCACTGACCTTTATATACCCTATATAGACTAAGTTTCTCAATCCCGGCCAAGCAAAATCTTTTTTGAAAAGTGGTTCCCTAATGGCGGCACTACTCAATAGCGGTGTAAATGCATCGAGAGCGCTAGATCTACTTTCCCTCGAAAACTTTTGATGATGTAGCGCCGTGAGACGTTAAATTTTAACGCTGCAATGTCTTCTTTACGGGTACCAATTAAAAAAAAAAACTTCGATCAAAGATGGTGGATATAGCTTGGGATATATAATGGTCAGTGGCCAAAGTTGCGAAAGTTCGGATAGTGCTATGGTATAAAGCTTTGGACATTGGAAGGTAGCTAAAAGTTAGCAAAGATGAATTGCTCTACCTCCTCTATCAAGTTAAAATTTTATATCTATAGGCTTAGCGAGATACCCTGCAAAATTTATGGACGAGAGTGATTTCTACGAAACTATAATTAAAGTCTTCGTTTTATCAAAAGATAATGAATATGTCATAAACGTCTGCACTCCCTCATAAATTTTGCAGGGGATCTCGCTACGCCTATGGATATCAGATGGATAAAATAGGCCAAATTTTGTAGTAAAACCGGCACTCAAGAGAAGCTTCCTCAACACTTACACTTTCCAAGCATCTTTGTTCTTCTTCACGATTTTCCTGTACGTTATCCTCCAATGGGTATTTCAAGTTGGGGAAAGTAGCAGTCGGCCAATGCCATGACGGATAATCAAACTTGTGCATGGCTTTTGATCGTGAGATGGCAAAGGTAGCTTTAGAGAAAAAACACGAAAAGGAAGCGTCAATAAGATAAGCTTTTACTCCAAGAATCAACTTGGCGCTTTTTTTTGCTTCCAGAAAAAAAGTTTACAGTAGGCACCACAGTTAAGCTTTCTTTGAAATTTAACATGTGAGGATGGGCTATTTTTATTGTCTAATATCTTGTAATATTCATACACTGTGATACTCACGTCCGTTCTATTCCAGCCGTCTAAATCAGAATTGCGGGTTAATACTCTTATTTTATATTAGAATCTTTTATCGGAGCCGGCTGTTCTTATATTTAGCACTTTGAGCCTCAGTTTGTTCTCACTTTTAGGGCAAAATTGAGGCCTTTTAAATGTTGTACTCCAAATTTCATAGGAAAAATTTGCTTTTAATTTATCATTTCAGGCATCAATTGTTCTTATTTCTAGCGTTTTCGTTTTATTTTATGTTTTTATAAGAAGTGGAGCGTGATTTGATAAAAAAAATGTAGCTAACCTAAGGATCTTCCGTGGAAGGCTTTATCGAAAGCAACTATACATAGATCATCAGGAGCCCCAGGTGCACGACCGTCCATGCACGTTTCTAGTTCTAATGGTGTTGGATCGATACTGCCACGTCTCATCGCCTATAATAAAGCGAAGACAAAATTGTTATTAAGAATAAACCTGGAATAAACAGTTTTAATTTTAATTTGATTTAAAAATGCGTCAAAATCTCGGTGGTCGGTACTGGGTACCAAAGGAAAGATAGCAATAGCAAAGAAAATATGCGACCTTCTAGCGTAAAAATCTAGAACATTTTGCAAGCTCCATTGATATGTTTACCTTCATGCAATGAGAAAAGACTCCTTACCATAGACTTATAAAGACCGAAGGGCTAGATGGCGTAATTTTGCTGAAAAGTGTGCCGTGGTTAGGTAGGAAATTCTACCTAGGTCATGCGACATTATTTCAGCGCCCTTTGGGCTTTATAGGTTTATGCTCCTTATATACTATTTCTAGAGAAAACAGCTTTCATGGCATTTTCGTCAAGCGTAAACTGAGCTCTAAGCAATCCAATTGTATTCAGGTGTATTTCTCTTTTACTCATAATGTTCTTTTTATGTCAGCTTGGCCATTAGAGGAAATCCGCATATTTGCGGCTCTTGTTATATTGTCAATGGGAAAATTCTCCTTACATTATATCTTGAGAAAACAGCCTTCATTGCATTTTCGTTAGCGCATGCTCCACACATCATTTGTTGCACGTGCTTCAAGCCACGTGGGGCCACCTGAACGAAAAGAAAATACAAAAAAGTATTTAGAATTCTCACTACATCTAAACTTAGATAGCAAAACCGGAATTTTTTATTCCGTTCTTATGAAGAAAAAGCCGTGGTATAGTATAGACTAAATCCTGGTTCGTATAGTTCAAAATGCTAGTACAGGGATCTCTACCAGAGTATCTACATAGATGGTAGCATTTAAACTATAAGACAGTGTGTCTTAAGAAGTACAGGATAGTTGAAAACAAAATCACGCAATTAAGTCATAAAAATCCATATAAATTATGAGGATTTTATTCATAAAAGATTATGGACAGACTGTAATGCGGATGATAAAAGTTGACATTGCTACGAAAGCTTTACGTTACTTCTAGACCATGTTCGCACGTAACGCTTCCGTTTTGCTCCGATACTAAATGAAGCCATTCTACTGGTTGAAAGTGACGTAAAGCTTAAATGTAACCAATAGAATTGCTTCATTTCATTTCGGAGCGAAACGGAACGGTAGCGTGTGAACGTGGTCCAAAAGAACATCTGATCACACGTACCTTCATGAGTGTATTTTCCATTCGATCCATCATTTCTTTACCAGGAGAAAGACCCTGTGCTGGACGATTGATCAAAATTTTCTGAAAAAATTAAAGGTCTTCTACGGGAATAAAAGGAGCTTATTTTAGACAGTGTCTTCATGCTGAGTCAGATAAATTAAAGCTACTTTTTTACGCAACGATATCCTGCAAACAAGTGAAAGATCGAAAGTTGTTTCGAAATGTGACCTCACATCATTTTTTCAAAACCTTTAACCGTTAATCCATGAGAATGGCTTCCTCTAAATGATTTCGTACCTGCGGTTCTGTATAGGGATTAACAAATTAGTTTAAGTAAACGAAGGAATATGGCACAATAAGTTAATACATTGCACATCACAATCTACATGCAGGGGACCCTTTAGTTTTAATTCCAAAAGATTGCCTAGTTCAAAAGGTGTGACCCAGGGCTTATGCGACCGGTTACCCCATAAATCTTTTCTCTGAAAAATCATTAAGTTTCCCGATATGAAAGCATGCACTGACCTGGAATTCTTCTGTTTTAACACAGTCGAGTAAAGCTTGATGGTTATAACCTAGATACGAAAAGAAATATTGAGAGAGCCATACCATACTCTTTGTTTTGCGTTTTTCATCCATAATCGGGACAAAAGTTTTAAATGGAAACCACCAGCCTATGTCGATTCTCTTGCGGAGCCATGGCTCGACGCTCACAGAAAATTAAGGATCTGTGCCAGCTGGGTTATTTCCCCGATTTATGAGTACCGAGAAATGATTGTCCTACAAACTAGAGTTCCACTACTTTTAGATTTAAGAAAATGGACCGTAAAAAGACAAAAGGGACTGGATTAAAGTATTTTTTAATACCTAATGGAATAGAAGCGATTTGTTGAAAGATATCTAGAAATACGTTGCCGTCAATGTCTTGCAAGAAATTTCCTTTGCTGTTCTCAAAATCACAAAACATCACCAATTGGTCAACACGCTGAGAAAATGGAAACGGAAATTTTTTAAGTGTCTTTAAAACTCCAAATTTTCATAAAATGAGACTCAAATATAATTGGGCCATGCTTTGAAGAGATTTGAAGCTAGAAATGTACCATATATGCAGTTGATGCTCTCTTATCTGATTTTCAAGAATTGGATTTTTATCGAATAAGAGAGCGTATTGAATAGTAGAGCGTAGTTTGTGAGAGTTTCTTGTTGACTCTTGACCTTCAATATTATCGAATAATGGAGTAATTGAATAGTCGAATGTCAAATTAGAGAGTGTCAACTGTAAATATGTCATTCTTACTTAAAATTAGAAAGGTTTCGTCAACAAAAGGTAGATAAAAGAACTGACTTTGAAAAGAATGATATGGTACAAGAACAGTTCTAAATACCTGGTGCTTTGCCAGTCTTCCTTTGTGTTCCTGAAAATGCATTAAACAATAAAATTCTTAGACAGAAGCCTCGGATAAAAATGAGAATCAAATCTCTTAAGGATGAACAAACCCTATTTCTAACATTTGGGGGTATATTCTTGTATGAAAAACAGCATAAATTTCACTGTTGGCAATCTCCAAAAATATCTTATATATAAATGTCAACTGTTGAGTTTTCATGCTAAAAATCAACCAAATAACTGCTCAATCTAGGGTTGTAAGTAGATCAATCTAAAACAACCCTGTGTCACAGCCCCGCTAGGACCCAAGCACCACTGGAATATTAAGAAAAAATTTCGTCCCCGTTGGGAAAATATCATGGAATTTTAGCCCCACTAGGAAATTGACTTTGATTTCATCCCCACTCTAAATTCCATGTGGATTTTTTAACCTTGGAACAATAGAATTTCTATCCCCATTGGGATTTCAATAGGAATTTTTATCCCCACTGACGAAAAAAGTCCAACCGGGGCTGTGGAGACAGTGGTGTTGTAAAGATATTTTTAATTTGCTCATAATATTTCAAAAAACCTCAAACTTTTCAAAAGGAAACTTACCAGAACTTTTGGTCCAGGAAAAGAAGTGACCATTTTTGGTTCAGCAAAATGTCCATCTTCAGGACACAATGATGTTAATGCTAAGAAGAGAAAATCATTTAATAGCTATATCAATTCTAGTAAGCAAGTTTGCGACCTCAGTCAAAGCCCCCCTAGTACGAACAGGGTTAAGCTATCATCCTAGACATTATTTATAAACCGGAATTTTTATTGATATTAAGTCTCATTTTACATCTTTAGAAGTGGCGAAAGTAAGTTAAAGAGAGGAATATAGTGCACTTGGTAAGCTTTATCTATTATCCTTTTGGCGATATCATGAAGTTCATGGCGATATTAACAATACAATTCAAAATTCAAATGATGGTTACTATCAAATCATCACTCTTTCAGCTTATTATTCGAATCTTTCTTTATTAATTCGAAATAATTCTCCCGGAATGGACTTGAAACTTTCTGGAGACGTCAGGCATATCGAGAGGAGTAAAGTCACTTAGTTCCCGTCAAGGGAGAACCCTCTTAAAATCCTCTCTCTAATCGAACAACTTAGACTTCCGTTCGATTTCGAATTTGCTAGAAACTGTGTTTGACTGCTTGGGGTCCTAGTTATCTCAATGTAAGTCTTCTGACGGTTGGCTTAGTAAGTTTATCACCATGAATTAAATCATTTGCTTTGTTTTCTGATAGGCTGGCGAATGAAAAATTAACTCTGGTGATTTCTAGATTCTAGGCCGGCAATTCTTAGCAAGTGCAGTGTATTGATTAGCGTAAATATGTACTTGAGGCGGCGAAACCGAACTTTTCGGACGGCAAATTGTAACTTTTTTTGTGCCTTGGGCCGGCGGAACTCGCCGTTCGTCGGGCCTTAATAAGACCCCTGCATTTTATAAAAGGGGAGGAATTGATCTAGACTAGTTTAACTACCTGGGCTTCTTATTACTTCTTATTAACTACTACATAGAGGTTGACATAAAACCTGATCTCAACCAAAGTAAAACCGTAATACGGTTGAAAAAAACAATAACTCAAAACCACAAAATGTTAAAACCTATGTCACTTCGCTTACACGTTTTTTTCTTAAGAAACACACTTTTAAGAAACACGAGGCTCAGAATGCCTAAAAATTAAGAAACATCTAAACTAAGAAACATACCGAGGCTAAGAATGAGAAAATATATTTTTTAATTCGGTTTTTTTAAGAACCTTTCAATCCAGCCTTCCATGAGGCTGATTGTGTCAAAAAGTTTAGAAGATTTCTTAAGAAACATTGAGGCTGCTTGGTAAAACTGGTTTCTTAAAAAAAAAACGTGTATATTTTGAGCTCATACCTCGCGTATTTATTCTTGAAACTTTTCCGCCAGTGCTCAGCAACAAATGTCGGCTTTTTTGTGCAAAACATCGGCTAACTTTTTCCATTGTGAACTTTCAAATCAAAAACCGTACGTAATATTCAAAAGAAACTCCAAAAATAAATGACACAAGAAAATCAACGTGGCTCCTTGAGCTGAATATACAACTCGAGTGAGGATTTATTGCGAAAGCCTTCACTATTTTTGCAAACGATTTTCCCTTTGCAAATCTACTTTGAGAACGCGAACGAAATGATATAAAATTTCACTAGGACTAAGCTATGAAACAAGTTTGACAAGTCATACGGGTTTCTGGAGCTCTTTATGTAAAAATACAAATGGATTTCGCAAATATTTATTTTATTTTGATGATGGTTTGTTTATGTCTCGGTTGGATCATAAGTGAATCTTTATTTATAAAGTCATAAAGTCACCATCAGAAGTCAAAACAGCTTGTTAAAGTTTTTTTTGGCAAAGAAAAGCTATAAGCTTGACTGTCTAGACTTCCCTAACTACCCAGGGGGGGGGGGCAATCGATTCAAAAACGACCATACATGTGGCCTAAAATTAGGCCTTTGAAATCGGACCCTTACAGTGCAGAGAAAATTTTGCAAATTTTACACCCTGAAAGTGCATTTTTTCTCGTCTTTGCTGATATCGACACTTACAGTGCATTTTGGGAAGCTTGAAAATATACCCTTAAGGGTTGCACGTATGGTAGGTATCACAGGTTTGCTTTTACCCTGAGTGCCCGGCCCTAACTACCTTCTACTTTTTTGAAACTTTCCACCCGGGATATATTTCTTCCAACGCGTGAGTATCACAGGTTTGCTTTTCTTTGAGATGAAAATTATGATTGCAAACAGCAGATTTATTTTTGCCTTTTATTCTACTAAAACGAGACCAATTTGATTAGTTGTTTTACGGGCCCGACCGAGAATTCAAATAAAAATAAAATTGATCTTGGCAGTACATTTTTAATTTCATTGCTTTACAGAATGCCACATTTTCAAAATTTTGGTAGTTTTTCCAAGGTTTTGAAAATTTAATGCTCAATTTTTCATTTTATCCATAAATTCAAGCTTTACGTGTCTTCTTCTATTTTGCATTTTTGTAAAGATAAAGTAGCTTTTGCTGCCTTTTTAGGAGATGAAATTCTACTTTTATTTTGATTTTTTCACCGACCAGCCGGCCCTCTTTTTGGGTAGCTTGGCCCGTAAAACAATAAATTAAATTGGCCTCGCCTTACCCACCTTTTTAATTTTGAGGCTCATTCTTATTTTTTTCGTGAAATTTTAATATTCGTGTCTGTAAAATACACATCTTTAAATTTTGTACATGCAATGTTCAATGTCTTATCTACTGCAAAGTTCCAACAGATTGCAAGCATATTTCTTGAGGTATGGTTTCCCTACCCAAAGAAAAATAGCTAAAAAAGTGTCGTCAAATGTCCTAGATCAAGGAAATGGAGGGACATTGTTTCTATCTAATTAATCTGAAAACCGTCGTGATTCTTAAAATAATGATTTGGAACCCAAACCTTGTTAAACCAAAGTTATAGTATGTTTATTGCACTTTTATTCTCCTTTCCCGTAGTTCAAATTCCCGGGAAAATGTACGCTCCACCGTTGTGTATAAAATTGTTTGCGAGGTAAACGAGCGCGATTATGCCTGCAAGGGGTTAGGGAAAGTGGGTTTTCAGCTTCTAACTTTTGATAGCGTCCTTTTTTTGGCAAAAAAATTTCAGGGTTGCGTAATATCATGTATAGAAAGAACATACTAAAATTTGAGGGGATTTTACCGACAGAACTTAAGACAAGCTAAAAAAACCAACCTCCCGTAAGGAAAGACGGGCAAAAATGGGTTTGTTTACCTCCAGAGACCAGACGGTGGAGAGCATCAAAATGGGAATTACGGGAAAGGTGTATTCATATTTCGTGATAATCCTAATTTAAAGTGGACATACAAAATCTTGCTCGATCCCGTCACCGCCAACTCACAAATGAGTAGCTTAGATTGGGTAATCTGATCTAGGCGGTAAGTTACTGGGAGCTAAGAGTAGGTGTGGCACCCCACCTCAACATTGGACATTCCAGGTCTAGCGCAAATTGAAAAGGGGGCTATATTTATTTTCACTCATTCCCTGTTCTACCAACAAAATCTAAAAGTAATTTAAAACATGTGATAAGGCTTCGTGATAACTATAAAAAGCACTATGTAATGGATGACAAGCTGCAAACCTTTTTGAGTGCGAATGGTCGTCACACCAATCTTTCCAATAATGTCCTTCAACATTGCCACTGGGAGAGGGAGGGAGTGAAGCTTATATATTCAGGCTAACTCTTGTCTCGCCATTTCCGTTCTTGATTGTAGCTTAAAAAGGTCAGAGGATCATTATAGGTCCAAGAAACACCAAAATAACCCGCAGTCGATTCGAAAAGTTTTGGATCCTTTTGGGGAAATTTTATGATCACTTCAATTTTCAGCACCCCTGTAAACAAGGTTTTTAAAAAGTCTAAAAAAAGAAATTTTAGCTGTTCCATTCGAAAGATCATGAAACGTAGATAACGAAAAAAGGGCCATTACGTTAATTAATTATTTTTCGAGGAAACGTTTTTTGCGTGTACTAAATTTCGCGATTGCCAGTTTCTGGAAATTTTTGTGTGTATTAAATTTCGCGATTCACTAAATTGGGCATTTTCAAAAAGTGGGAATGAGGCAAAAAAATGACTGATTTTGCTTGAAACACAACGTATTGGATGTAAACATACCAAAAATAGTAACAAAACTAGTGACAAAAATAGTAACTAAGTGTAACAAATAAGTATTTTCGATTTTTGACCTATTTCGAAATTTTTTCGCGTGTATTTAATTTCGTGATTTTGTATTTTTGAAAAATTTAAACGGTATTAAATTTCGCGAAATTTGGCCTAAAAAATCGCGAATTTAAGTACTGTACCCGCGAAATTTAATACACGCAAAATATGATACCAATAAGGTAACGTCATTGATCTTAAAGCATAAACATTTCCTGATCTAGACATCGAAACTCTAAACCATACCATTTTGAATTAGTACATTTCAAGGCCCGTCTTCTGAGCCTGGTTTGAAAATGTAAATTTTCCTTACCAATTTATGACGTCACCTCTATGCCAAATTTCCAAATTTCAGCAAAGTGAAAATCTACTTTAGGCGTACAAACTTTCGCGAGGACGAAAAATCGCGAAATTTACTTTCGCGAATTTAACGAAAAAATATTTTTCGCGAGCGAGCATAAACATATTAATTGAGAATTTTCACATGAGAAAATGGCTTAGAGGGACAAATACTTCTTGGATTGGCTTAAAAAAATTTGTCCTTTAACTTATTAGTCTTTTACCAGGCTAAAGAGTGCCATCCATAACAGTTACATTTTATTCAAAGTTTTACAGATTTTCTATTTTGTCAAGAATTTTTCGCGAGGATAAACTTTCGCGAATGGCCCTTCTTATAATTTTTAAAGACATTAGCTTTCGCGAAAAGGGCCAAAATTCGCGATAAGTTTCTGCTCGCGAAAGTTTGTACGCCTAAAGTAGTTCTACAGGACTTTCAGATGAATATCTTGGCTTATTGCAACCCATTTCCCTCACACAAAAAAATATTGTCTTTTACACTTCACACACATACACCGTCTTACCTTTCCATAAGACAAGTCTACCTCGGCTATCTTTTACCTACGATCACACCCCCGGGGGGGTACTTAGGGAAATGGAGGGTACGGTATGTGCCGCCCTTAAGGGTACCTTTTTTGGACTTCCAAAGTCCCGCTAAGGGTTGGAAAAATCAGAAAATCAAATTTCAGTCCCAGTAAGGGTCGGAAAAAAAGGAAAATTTCAACTTTTTACCCCCTGAAAGATCGAAATTTGGTCAAATTAGTCCCGCTAAGGGTCGTAAAATTCCCAAAATTTTCCTTTGTTTTCTCCTTTTTAGTCCCGGTAAGGGTCCAAAGTTCAAAAGTCGGGCGGCACCCCCCCGTCAGCTCGCAATCCTAGTACCCCCCCCCCCGGGATCACACCCTACTTATATGAAAAAAATCAGAAAGGATTAATGATACAATTTTTCACACAAAGTACGAAACGGCGTTTAATTTTTTTTTCACAAAAGTCGGTCTACGTCACATTTGAGGGTTTATAGTGATCATAAAATTAGAAAAATTGAAGGAAAGCTGGTAAATACAGTTGATGTAATTCGAAAACTCACTTAATCCGAACAGATTCATTGGTTCCCTCAGAATTTACCTTGAAAACCTTACAAGAAAACTCCTATAATTCGAACCCATGTAATTCGAAAAATCATGTAAATCGAACAGATTTTTCGGTCCCATCAAGAAATTTTAATAATGTATAATTCGAATTTTCGAATTTTTTGAGTTTTTGAAACTCGATATTTTGTCAATCGAACGTTCCACCCCCATCGTAAAATGAGATTGACGACGCGATTGAGACTCTCAAAAAGATGACCCTTTTCGAATCATCGAACGTCATCCCACTGATTCAGAAGATCTCCGAAGAGATTTCCAAGAAACGAAAGCAGAAAATGAAACAATCAACAATCAAATTTCATTATTCTAACTTGAAAATACAAAAAGTTGTTCAAAAGTAAAACTGGGAAAGATTTTTCCCATCGAATTAGGTCAAAAATACAAAAACTCATCTAGTTCGAAACTCATGTAATTCGGACAAAATTCTCGGTCCCTTGAGAACTCGAATTACATGAGTTCAACTGTATTGAAAACGCACAGGAATTAGCATAGTGTCCTCCCCCCCCTGGATTCAGGGGGGAATAGGTTTTGAGGTCAAAAGGACGTATTGGGGGAAAGAATTTCTTTTGAAGCCAGGGTGGGGGATGGAAAATTTTCATTCTAGGCATGAGGGAGAACTCACCAAAATCAATTCAAAATTGAAAAACATTTGGTTCTTATTTTCTTTAGGACTTGTTATTATTTTAGCAGTATCTTTTACTATCACTCAATTGGGTGTATAGCATATGCTTAGTTTTTCTTTCATTCATTTCAACCAGCAATATTACGGTTTAAAAACAACCATCCTTTCCATTTATTCTTGAATTAAAACTACCTTAGGGAAAAGAATAAGCGTTAAATTCATTCTAGGCATGGGGGGGGGGAGAGACCCTGAAGGACACTAGATTAGGATTCTCAGTTGTAACAAGGCCTGGCTGACCCCAAGATAATACGCAAATTATACAAAGCAATACAAAAAAAGAAGAGAAAAAGCTTACTAGTGATCAATGGAGAATCAGTCATTCCTGATAACTTGTGAAGCAAAGTAAAAGAACAAAATAATTTCATTCGCATTTGAACACCATTTTCTTTTACGAATAACAATATATTCATAAACATTATAACCAATTCTAATATCTAATTATCAGATAAATACAATCATTTCTTGATCTTATATAATTTCTTGGATATAATTCCAACGCCAAAAGAACTGAGTGATCTTCAAAAAATGTTTCTGCCACAAAGGGATTTGCAATCTTAATGCGTGTGTATGTTTGCTTGTTTGTTTTTCATCAATGTCAATAACATTTTACACCAAAAATTTTCTTTTTTGTGATTCAAAATTGAATCGAATACTTTTTACATGAGTATAATCTTTTACGATAGTGTTTGAAATTCAATCTTTGCATGTTCCATTTTACATACAGAAATCATGGTTTTACGCATATAAATGGTATTATGGATAGGGAGGGTATCAATCAAATATACAACAATTATACAAGCAGGTGCTGCGACCGTAGCAATCTATCACTTTAAAGTGTGACGAAGAAAGGCCATTGCATAAATGTCATTTTTTATTTGAACGTTAAAACACAATTAGATGAACCAACGACCAGCAGCAGTTATCATGCCTTATCCTTCTCTCAACTTGGAACTTGAGTTCCTGACTGCGTTTTAGATTGGTTATTGTTATTATTTGGGCTAGTTTCATTCGATGTTTTCAATTTCGAGAAAGCCAATAATGCATCAGGAAAATTTGGTGGAGTCGCAGGTGTGTTTGTAGGAGCAGCCACCTGAAGAAGATAAAATAAAGCATAAAAGGTACATATCACAGATTTCTGTAATGCCCGAAAGGCTAGATCAGGCCATTTTTCATGCCCTTTTAGCGCCCGGTCATCGGACGCTGCCTCTCCTGAATACACTAAAATTTTGGTAAAACAGCCTTTTTAGCGGAAAAACAAAAGAAAAAGTGCCCTTTTTAGCCACCAACAGACGCTTTCCTGCCTTTCTAAAACATTGTTTGTAGATGTAGATTCCAAGCAAAAAAAGTGAATATTGCAAAAGATATTGCTGCTACAGTATTGTTTTGGAAAACCTGAGAAGCTTTTTATTGGTCTAGATTTCCTACCTAACCTTAGCACACTTTTCAGCCAAAACACAACATCTAGCCCTTCGGGTTTTATAAATCTATGATACATACCATTATAAAACCTAGCCTAGATATCCAAACTGTAAGCTACTTTGTTATTCTGATGCCTAGCCTTGGTTTAACATATTGAGTTTAAAGCCCCAAAGGGGGTCAAAAAACCCTGCTTGAAAAAAGTTGAAAGTTCCTCTGTAGCTTTCTCAATGGATCTGCCTGCATTTCAAAATATGAAGGCAGAGCATGCATACTTTGTTACTTGGCTGATTGTGCACATGTAAGATCAACCATGAGTTTAGAGCATCTTGCTAGACTAACTAAAGATGTGCGAATCGAATTGAGGGGGCCAAAAAAATATGTCGCCCACCATGGTTGGGCGACGAAATTTTTTTTCTACTTTTCACCCTTATTTCACCTCTCTAAACGGTATATACGAGATTTTTTGAAATAAAAAAAATTACTTTGCAAAATTTTTTTTTTGGGGGGGGGTGGCCCCCTGGAGTCTATTAGCTCTTCTTACAATAGCTATCTACCCAAAGGTAGGGGAGGGTGCCACTCTTTCTCCCTGGATTGCTCCACTTACCATTGATTCTTCTCTTCTCTTAATTGCTGAGCATCGAGCAGAGAAGCATCAAGAATCATTTTGGGAATCTTTGGTATGACCTGGCTTGGGGTACTTGATGCTCTACTACTGAGCTACAATATATTGTCTAAGTGCAGCCTTCCTTAATAATTACCAAAACCAACAATAGCTGCTATTGACCTTCCCATCGTTCTTAACTTAAAGAAGGGTGTCGAAATTAGATGGGGTATGTCGACATTAGACCAACTTACGACATCAAACCTTCCTATTATTCCTATCTCTAAAGAACGGTGTCGAAATTAGATGGGGTATGTTAACATTAGACCAACTTACGGTAAACTCTTATCTAATGAAGACAAAAGAAATCTTCATGCTAAGCCTATCATGTTGTTCACATCCAGAGCAAGTATGTACAGTTGTTTTGGGTAAGATTCCACTTCTCTGACTACGATTTCTAGAAATAAAAATTCTACTGCCACTTTTCTGGCAGAAAAAACTTGAACTCATTTTTCCTCAATGGACACCAATTTGACGTTCAGGGGGGTATAGGTTTTCGTTTGACGTGATCTGTAGCAAATTATTGATATTTGTTGATAGCCTTCACATTCAAGATCAGACATTTGATATTTGCCATTTTAAAGCAAAATAAATGACCTACTGTTTTTTCCATGTAGATCTTATCAACGGGGTCCTTGAGTCTCTTTAAACAGCCCCTTTTTTAAATGCTATCTCTTTTTTTAAAAAAGGATTAGGGAAAAATCTTTAATGTCTAATTGACGTTTGTCATGGCAAATTAGTTCAGATGTCACAGACAAGATTTTCCATACTTTAATGGGATAAACTTTCACTGGGATTAAATTTCGCGGATTTGGGTGTCGGCCGCGAAAATCCGTGAAATTAAGTCCCAATGGAAATTTGGAACGACCTCATCTGCGAAATATTTCTAAACAAAACTCAAAATATGTCAAATAAATACTATTTCAATGGTTACTTGCATCAAAGAAGCGCAAATAATGCGTATTTCAACAACCAACATGCATGATTTGACAGTAAGAGTCACAAAATTGTGATAATATTGCCACCCAATAGTGCCACACGCAAAATTAAGTCCCCACAAAAGTTTATCCCATTGTACATTAAAAAAAATCCAGGAAGTGGAATCTCACTCTCAAGATTACAAGAATGACAATGATAAGGTGGCATTCTCTTACATAACACCACTTTCCAGATCATACCACAGGCCCTACAAAAACCACTCTTCAAATCGCTAAGTAAGTCTGATGTTCAAACCAAAACATTTTGTAAAAAAAATAGTTGAATTATTGTGAAAATTAAAAAAATGTTTTGTTGACAAAAAATAGTTTCCAGTGAAGGTGAGACAATATTTCCAAAACTGTAAACAAACACGATTCTCAACTAATCACATGACTAATCTCCACTAAGCTACACATATGAAAGTCACGTGACAATAGCGATCACATGATGTAAACATTGCAGCGAGGTTTCGGCAAAGTGAAATATCGCAAAAACGTGGTTGAAAAATGTGATAACTTACGGCGCTGTGAGAAGGATGTGCCACTGGTACTTCTTGAAAATAGATACTCAGCGCAGCCTAAAGACATAAAAAGCAGTTTCTAAGTAAGGGAATCCATAATGTAAGAGAAAAACCTAAAATGAAGGAGATTTTTGATAAAATGATCAATCGGGAAAAATGCAAACCAGGCATTTTCACTATCATACCTCGAATTGCCATTGAGATGCTTGTAAGATCTGTTTCGCCTGTTCTCTAGCACATCCAGCAGCCATAATAAACTGGTTGATCATAACTTGCTCTCGTAAACCTTCCATGTTTAGACGTTTCAAACCAAAATAGTTATACAGGCGTAAGAATTTTTACTTTTTGGTGACCCAAAGTTCAAATTTTACACATTCGCCACTTTCTTTTGCTATCTCAACAAGAAATGAAAACATTGAACCTATAGCACTCTATAAAGGAGATAATTTTCAAAACTCAAAATTTCCACAAGAACTAAAAACGTTCTTGTTATCTCCTCAATGGTTTGCTACGACTGGCTACGAATTTTGCTTCCAAAAGCATGTTTTGGCTTGATCGTAAATACTTTCTTCCGATTGGTTAACTATAAAAACAATCTATTTCTAGCCAATCAAGTCAATGAACCTTCGTTAGCCACGTGCAAAAATATTTACTATTAAATCATGATCAAGTAACTGGTTATGCAGGGGTAGGCTAAAGTCATGAAATTTCAAATTTTTCAAGTTTTAAAGAACGAAATGTACAAAGTAATTAACTATCATTCAAAAATAATTTTCATTTGCTTTTTTAAAGCCACATTCTGAGCTTTTTAATGAAAATGATTTCGAAATTTAAATCTGTTATCATTATATCCTTAACCCCCGGGAAAATAACAGCATGTTTGTTTATAAAATTTGAGATTTTTAGCGGGAAATCAAACATAACAAACATAATGACGGTAAAAAAAAATTCATGCGGTCGGTGAGAGGTGAGATTTTTGTAGACTTTAGAAGTTGTTTTAGTGTTTTTATTTTTATTTATTTTATTTATCCTTTATTTAGAGTTGGGTATTAAAATATAGATTTTACAAATGAAAGTAAACTCTAATTAAATCCAACTTAGTAAAAATTAAAAAAAGAAGTAATAAAGTTAAAAAACACGTTACAAGTAAAATAAACTACCGTAAACAGCCATAACTTGCAACACGGACTTAACTTGCAACAGCTTTGTTTATTTACGTTTTCTCCACGTTGATTGCTTCGTTTTCTTTCATTTTTTCAGGGAATGTTCGAAATGGTAAACTACACGTTAATCAAGCAAAACAAGCCCGATTGAATAATTTGTTGCGAAGATGAAGATGAAAAAGTGAAAATAATTAGGTCACTCCAATAAACCCCCACGCGTGGGCGATTGACGTTCTCTTACGATGCGATTTCTAGAAAGTTCGAAAGAAGAAAGACGAGGCCTTGCTGGGTCGAAATCCGCAGCTCGTACAGTTTTTCGTTCTTCCGTATTCTTCGATTGAAGTTGCTAGATTACATTTCACAACGAAGAGACGTTTCGATGCATAAATTGGATAATTACCAATGCTTACATGTTAAATCAATCAACCATGTAACTGAAGGATCTCAGCTGAAGTTCTGCTTCCTAATGTCCCATACGAAAACTAATCATGTTAATAACAAGACTGGTGTCATAAAAGTGCCTCAAAAGAAATCAATAAAATCATTCGTCGTTAAACTGTAATCATCAATTTTACGATCAGGGGGTCAAGGATTATTCAAGTGCGTTTCTTTTATAAGAAAAATTTAATTGAAATAAGTTCTACAATTCGTTGGATTTACGGAAGAAGAATGAACAAAAGACAGGACGGATAAAAAAAAGCAACCCTTCAGGAATGAGGAGTAAATATCAGAGCCAATTTGTAAGAGTATAAGAAATGCAAGAAGGATAAGAGCTTCGGAAAAGAAAAACACACCCTGTACACGCTAATTTTGAATTTTTCTTAAGAACTTTTTCAATCAAAAGTGATTATTTTTCCTACAAACCTGTTCCGAATTTAGTTGAGATACAGGGGTGTAAAAGAAAGTATATGTAACACTGGATATGGACGTTTCGTCGATCGATATAGATTGTGAGACAGGGGTGTGTGCAAAGTCAACGCCAAATGAGCGTTATGAGTATTCTGATGAAGATGAGATGAGTATTCTGATGAATATTCCGGTATCTCGTCAATGGGAACCAGAGAAGGAGTAGCGTATTAGACAATCATTTCTCAGTCTAAGAGGTGTCACTCTTTGCGAACGCAGAACTCCGGGCAGACAGTGACGGGATACATGGTAAAAAGTAAATATCCGTTTTCTTCTCGAATTTTTACAAATCTCCTATATATAGATACGGTAAATCATGTCATGCCGAAACACCTGTCTCAATAAGCCCCTGTGGAATTTTTTCCCACAACGGGGCCAATACTTTCTATCAAAATCTCTATGGGGATAGGAATTCTATTGTTCCAAGCTTTAAAATACACAATGAAGATGGTTTTGGAGTGCAATTTTTTACATTGGATGGATTTCGAATGGGGATGAAATCAACGGGGACAAACTTTTTTGTATCTATTCAACGATTCAATGCAAAAATTAGATTCTGTATTTATATAATATATAAGATCGAAAACGCTCTCTCTCCGCTTTCACCCCGGAAGTAAAGTTCAATAGCAAAACGATGAATGAATTTGGCATACTATGACGAGGATCGGGGATTCCAACGGTAGAAGACGAAAGACTTAAAACAAATAATATATTGAACCGTTATTTAAACGTATAAGCTTTCCCGAGCCTATAATCTTCCTCGATGTCTTCATTTTGGTTTTATCACCACCAAAAAAATGTGTCAAACTTAAAATTTGAAAGAGCAAGGTGGTTGTTTTTTTGTGGAAACACGCAAATAGTGATACCCAATAATATTCGCTAAAGATTCTTCCCGAGAAAAATTTTACGTTTTTAGTGTTCTATCCCTATGAAAGTATATATTATATATGATTGAATCTCTCCAGTCAAAAACATCTAGTACTATATTTCGATAAAACTTTCCATTTTGTTAAGGGAAGACTTCTTGCCTTACAAATTTGGCGAATTCGGCAACATTTTTCACTCAAAAATTTTCATGGAATCTATACGCTATTTCCAAATTTTGAGTCCCATAAGATGGTAAATCACAATAAGGTACGGATGATGGTCCTTGATTTGTTACCGTAACCTGCCGTCGTAATCCCAACTTTTAATTCAATATTTTATTTCGTTTTCATCTCAGCATACTTTAATTGATTAATTTCGTAAGCTGTAATTTTGCGAGGCAAAAAGGTTCGTTTTTTTGAATTTATATTCACTAATCGGCAATTGCAAAACAAAAGTTTTGCGAGTATTGAATTTCGCAACTCAGTTTTCTCTCGCAATTTAGCAAGATTTTATTTTCGTGAATGAAAGGCAAACATTTGCAAAAAAGCGAAAATATAAATTCGCGAAAACTAATCCAATTAAAGTAGACTTTATTTTGCTTTAATTGAGATGGGGGTGTAGAATTATCATTCAACTCGTCGAAGGTACGAAATCCCAGATCTTCGTTACACTGAGCTTCTCCGCTTAGTAATGCCCCCCGTCTTTCTATCGATGTTTTTGCAAATGTTCCCTTATCGTCATAAAAAAGCCGAACCAATTATGAATTTGCATGTGTGAGAAGTAATCGTAATTCACAAATTGATCCGTCTTTTGTCTACAACAACGCACTCCATCGTTGTGCCATTTTTTAATTATGCTATTAAAATTTGTTGAAATCAATTTTTTTTCATGTGATAGAGTTGGCGCGTGTTCAGTATTTTGTTGTTATGAAATTAGCACCGTTGCAAGTTGTGGACTTTGAAGAAAAGTTTTTGGTCATCTTTGGATTAACGACGTTTTCGATTGAAGTTTCTGTTTGGATCAATGTATGGTAATCTAAAAAGGAATAAGGGAGAAGCTTATTTTGTGAAAGTTTCATTGCTATAACTTTTCTAGGTTAAAAGATATAGCATCGTTTAGTCAAAAAACGCTGTTTTTCGTTGCAAGTTATGGCCGTTTACGGTATAACTTTAAATGCAACCTTTGCAGGTGCATATCGGGGAAACAGATTTCAGAGCAGCCTTAAATGAATTTAGTGAGTCAAGATTTTTTATATTGGATGGTAATTTGTTCCAGGTGGAGACTGCTCTGAAGTCAAAGGTATTTACAGCAAAAACACTATCATATTTTTTATACAATGGTAAAGCTAAGGTGTGACCAGAACGGAGGGTATAAGCAGATTGTCCTGTATTGAAAATATCATGCATAATGCTAGGTCCGATGTGCTGGATTGACTTGAAAACCTCAACAGACAAAAGTTTTAGATTACGTGCATGAATAGTTTCTACATTACAATCTGCTAGTAAGTCCTCATAACTAACACCACTACTGTTTTTAATAGCACGGAGTGCTCTGTAGTGGCATTTGTCTATAAGGTTGCTTCCCCCTTTACCACAAAACATCCAAACCAGTGGGCAGTAATTAAAAGGTGACAAGATATAAGAGTTAACAAGAATCTTAGTTTGATCATCAGACAAAAAGTTCCTCAACCTACGAAGGGCCCTTAATTTTTGGTTGGATTGTTTACAAAGCTCAGTCACGTGAGGGACAAGAGAAATTTTATCATCGATTTTGAGCCCTAGAAGTTTCACAACCTCAACATTATTTAGAACAATATCCTTGATTTTCAAAGAGAGATTTTGATTGAATGTTCCCGGGTATATCAGCTGAAATTTTGATGGGTTAGCAACCATATAGTTATGCTCAAACCACTCTAATAAAATATTCAAATGATTTAATAAATTTCTATTTACATCGTCAATACTCGAACCAGTAGCGGATAAAGTATTGTCATCAGCAAAGTTTGAGATTTCTTGAATAATATAAAATAAATCATTAATGAATATGTTGAATAGTAAAGGACCTAAAATAGATCCCTGGGGAACGCCTAAGAAAATGTCGAGCCAAGAACTAAGATGTGAACCTATACGAACACGATGCTTTCTATTGCTGAGGTAACTATGCATGAGTTTTAGACTGTCATTTTCGAGGCCATACGCTGAAAGTTTGGCTAACAAAAGGTCATGAGGTAAGCAGTCAAAGGCTTTCGATAAGTCAATTAGAACAGCACCCACTTTTTTGTTATCAGCAAGAGCATTTTGCCAATTTCTTAATAGATTTAATACGGCATGCTGCGTGCTATGCCCCTTCCGAAATCCACAAAGGAGCTTTGAAAACGAAGATTCCAAATGCTCGTTAAGCTGATCTGCTAAGATACGTTCAAAAATCTTGGAGACGACAGGAAGTAAACTAATGGGTCTGTAATTTGACTTATCAGTCAAGGAGCCTTTTTTAAAACTTGGAATAATGTCAGTGAGTTTAAGCCTATCAGGAAATGTTCCTGACAAAAGACAGTCATTGAAGCAAAATGTTAGAAATGGAACACACGACCTGGCAGCAATTCTAAGCACTCGAGTCGGTATATTTCCACTTACAGATTTTTTTGGTTTAAGGCTCAAAATAGCTTTGAGAATGTCTTGCTCTCCAATTTGGGAAAACTCAAACTTAGCCTCAGAATTTCTGTGTGTAATGATTTCCCTGATGCTAGGATGATTTTCAAATTTTGAAATTAAGGAATTATCAGAATTCAAAGGCAAGCTATCGCAGTCCCAACTTGGAATATCAAGATTTTCGGTGATCCTATTAAAATAGGAATTGAAAACATCTGCAACTTGATTATCAGATGTATATAAAATATCATTTTCAAGCAATTGAATTCTTCCATCATTTACACAACTTTTATCAGAGAATTTAGGTTTGATGGCATCCCAAAAGTGTTTTGGCTTTTTAGTTGTGTTCATGAAGTAAGACTTCTTTGCTTTTTTATTCATTTTGACAACCAAATTTCTCTGACGCCGATAGCGATCCCGGTCCTCAGGTTTTTTAGATATATCAGCCAAAGTTTTGAGATGTGATCTCATCATGATAGCTTTTCTGAGATTCTTGGTCACATGGGGTTTGCTATTGGCTCTAAGATACTGGTTTTCAAAGGTGCATGTCTATTTATAATATTTGTAAAAATATTTTCAAATTCATCATAACTACTCAAAGCATTGTTGAAAATACACGTGTTAAGCTCTGAAAGAAATTGATCTTCGTTAAAATTTTTATAATCTCGATATTTTATAATTCTAGGTGGTAATTTTACATACTTAGTCTTAAGCATAGCATAAATCAAATGGTGGAAATCACTCAATCCCGTCTCTACTGTCCCTGATTTTTTGATAGAATTTGAATTATTTGTTAAAATCAAATCAATGCATCTGCCATTGACCGATTTAAAGCATGTTTTAGATTTTATTACGTTGGCTAATTCATAAAATTCAAGGAAGTTTTTTAGTTTCAAATCAGTAGGTTCAAGATTGAAATCTCCAGAGATATAGATGTTGTTATAATTTGGTTCATAATAATGAATAACTTCAGATAAAGTAGTAAAAAATAAATCAACTTTTATTCTATCTGGTCTGTAAATATTGATGACTAAAATTTTTTTAGATCTGAGCCTTAGTTCCAAGGGCAAGATATGTAGGGCAGGGTCTATTTCAAACTTAGTTAATTGACGCACAGGGATGTCGTTTTTTACATAAGTTAACAAACCCCCACTGTCTGAGCTACAATTGATACGAAAGGGAGGAAAGTGATAACCCTCAAACTTAAAATCTGAACTCGGAAAAGACTCATCTAGTTTTGTTTCTGCGATGGTGAGAACATCAAAAGTATTCCCAGCAAAAACTTTTAGACCAGAGAACTTATATCTTATCGAGTTTATATTCAAATAGGCAAGAAGAATATTGTTAGAGTTTTTGAGCTTAAGATTAACTACAGTGTTCAAACCATTCAATGCATTCAAATCTTCATCAACAACATCATTAACAACAACAAACTGGTCATCACCGTCAGCTTTATCGTATCAACAATTTTCCAAAATAAAACATTTTAGATTTTGCGCAAAGCAAGATATTCCTGACCCATTGAGATGCAATTTTCTCTTGGAGAGCATCTTAGGAATAATGTTTTTATGGTCGATCATATAGAGGTTATTTTCCTCACAAAACTTATCAATAACAGTATTTATACCTTTTACCATACTCTTCATCCCTGGTTTATCTTCTCTCACCAAGACTTGTGACATAACCAATTCAGTTGACGGACTATGATCATTTATCAAATTACGAATTGTGTCAAGGTTCTCTTTCGTATTGCATCCACTGGTCAGGTCGTTCGTCCCCACATGAAGTATGATACGTTTAGGTTTCCTTTTCACCAGCGGTCGAATATGGTGGATCATGTCGTCACTATTTGCTCCTGGGAAATTCCTCACTGTAACTTTAACATTTTTGTTGGAGAGTGTTTGCTGTTCTGGTCTAGCTTCATCTGCTATTCATCGTACAGAAAAAAAGTATGAAACAACAAGCCTCTTTATATTTTGTCTTCTTTTTGGAGAAGACTTGTGTCTTTATGGTTTTTTGACGATGACGACACATAGACCTTTTTTCAAAGAGGCCACCCTGTTGAATAATTATGTAGTCCAGCAGAAAAACATTGATAAAACCATGCATAATTATTACAATATGCATGATACAGTAATTATGCATGGCTCTATCATTGTTTTTATGGCTGGACTACATAATTATTCAACAGGACGTCCTCTTTCAAAAAAGGTCTATTGTCAGTTTAGTCTGGGGAGATCTATACAATACTCTCTATTCAAACTTACACCAAATAAGCAAAAATTCCATCAGAAGCGGAGATTAAATTATGCTATTTAAGGTGCCGTGGTATAGTGGTAGTCGACCTTGGCTTCTGTGCAGGAGGCCAGGGTTTGATTTTCACTCACGGCAGTTCACTTGGCAAGTGAACGTTCCTTCTCACCCGGGTCACGTCAACCCATGCCATGTGAGGGGAATTGGGTAGTCAGTTCAAGGTGCTGACGGGACGCTCATTAGTAAGCGTCTATAGTTGCGAGAATAGGCCTCTAAAGCCTCCTGCAACTCAACTAAATAGAAATAGAAGCTATACTCATTGAGAGTATGGTATTTTTGACCCACATTTGGTTTGAATTTCGTGCCAAAAAAGCTGTTGATAAGGTTAGCCAATCTTCACTTCAGGAGGGTCCCGCACTTCAAATCGAAACGATAATATCACGTGATTTCAACAATTGTTTAGAGTCAATAGAATTCTGCGACCAGATTTGGCATCTACAAAAATACCCGCCTACTCTGTTATTTCTATATTATAATTCGTTTTTAACTAAATGTTATACTTCGAAATCCACACAAACAGAGTATTTCTATTTCTATTTGGTTGAGTTGCAGGAGGCTTTGAGGCCTATTTTCGCAAAACTATAGACGCTTTCAATGAGCGCACCGTCAGCACCTTGGACTGACTACCCAATTCCCCTCACATGGCATGGGTTGACCCGGGCGAAGGTTCATTCACTTGCCAAGTGAACCGCTGCGAGTGGGAATCGAACCTCAGTCGCCTGTGCAGTAACCAAGGTCAATGACCACTATACCACAGCGCCAGAGTAGACGGGGTCTCCCAGCTATTGTCATTTAGTCACACTAGGAAATCAAGCTTTCAGAAAAAACAACATCAGTCATCTACAAGATGTATTTGCAACAACAAGGATGAGAGTTATCTGAATCAAGTTCAAGTTCCCAAGACAATAATTAAAACTTGAAAACTTAAAATGAGACAAAATGACCGATTGCGAAAGTGCAGCATCAACCAACTAAATTTTGTTATTCAATTCCCGAGACAGCACTTTGATTTTTATGGCCTTGTTTATACGCTAAAGTAAAAATAATTCCGTACATGTAAATGGTCAGTGTTTTAAGTCCAGCAATTTTGCGGTGCGTGGATCTAGGTGGGTTCCTTCTCCCCCGTAGATCTTTTTCTTGGGAAGTTGATCTTCAAATTAGTTTTCAAGGTTGGCTTGGCTCAAATTCTTTCATTTATGGCTCAAATTTTAGGTAATTTCTCATAGTTTTTGAAAACATTGAAATTTCATTAAAAAGCGCTGGGTTATTTGTTCATGAATCCCTTTAGAAGTTTTGCGGTGCATTTTTTTGCCTGCGAGATTGTGTCGCCATAAATTTTTTTTCAAAACTGGACCCTTGCAGTGCAGCCCTTAAGTAGGGAAAAGGTACCCTTACTGTGCATTTTAAATTGAATGGACCTCTCTCTGTTTTCCTAGTCAGAGAACCCGGGTGCAGCGTGTGCCATGGGTCGGACCATATGAGTGCCCCCCCCGGATTCTCAGTCAACGCTGATTATCAAATACATGGAAAAGAGATTGAGAAAGTTGATAAAGCGAAATACCTTGGTGTGACATTGCAAAAAGGTCTGTTGTGGAATACACATGTATCAAATATCTGTGCAAAAGCAAACAATACCAGGTTCTTTCTACAGCAAAATCTTGTCAAGAGTAACCCAGAAATGCGGCTTAAATGCTTTAAAATCTTCGTAAGACCAACATTAGAGTATGCATCAACTGTTTGGGACCCAGCTGGAAATGAAACTTTAAAAGCTAAAATTGAAATGGTTCAGAGAAAGAGTTTGCGCTGGATCTACAGCTCGTGGCAACAGACTGTAAGCCCAACAATGTTAAGAAGAAAAGCTGACCTTGAAACTCTAGACCAACGTAGATGCAGAGCTCGGGTAAAAATGCTACACGAAATATATCATTCAACAAAACAGGTAAATAGAGAAATGATACCAATAAAGCAAAGATGTGCTAATACAAAGTTTAACCCTATCCAAAGCAGGATAAAGATACACGCAAACTCTTTTATACCAAATACGGTGGGGCTCTGGAACAAATTACCAACAAAATTGACAAACATAAAAGACCTGGATGTTTTTAAGAAAGAAATGGATAAAATATCAATTAGCGATTTTTAATCCTATTAAAATATTCAATACTTTAAACATTATCTTATTTATTTTTACCCAAAATTGCGAATATAAACCTTTGTCAAGCTCTAACAAATTCACAACTCACTTCAGCTTTTCTCAACTTCTCGAGTTTACTTTCCTTCGACTAACTATCAATGCCAGATTACACCCTTTCCAATATATTGAGCCACGGAGGTAATGTTTTTAGATTAGAGGCTAATATTTTTATCTAGATCTTTATAAGGCGTAGTGGTGTAGTGGTTATCGTGCTTGACTTCTGTCCAGGAGGCTCGAGTTCGATACTCACTGTGGCACTACGATTCACTTGGCAAGTGAATGCTCCTTCGTCCGGGTCAACCCATGCCATGTGAGGGGAATTGGGTACCATAACTCTGATACAAGAGTATGGGTAGATATTTCAGACATTGTGGTGCGCCGTGACACTCAGGAGGTTCTACACCTGCGAGGACATCCGTTCTCCCGTGTAGTTCGAGTGTCGTGGTATACACCATGGCTCGGCAGCTCGCATCTGCAGGGTTGCAATGTCTGCTTGCGCTGTGATTCCTACTCCACCGTGGGTAGGACCCATTCCGATGCATCAGAGGGCATATCTATATCTAGATCTTTATATGTACATAATAAATTGATTTTTACTATTTATTACTAAAATTTAGTTGTTGCTGCACGCTAGCAATTTGGTCATTTTGTTTCATTTCAAGTTTTCAAGTTTTAACTAATTGTCTTGGGATCGTGAACTTGATTCAGGTAACTCTCATTCTTGTTGTTGCAAATACATCCTGTAGATGACTGATGTTGTTTTTTATGAAAGCTTAATTTGCTAGTGTGACACTCTTTCTCTTCAAAGCATTCTTGAATGCTGCTTTGTTATTATCTGAAAACACCACTTTTTAAATTTTTCTTGAAGTTACAACTTCTCCAGATTGCAATTAAAGATGAGTAAAACAACTGTGGTATGCAAATGCTTCATTTCAAAAGTAAGACTTTACAGTGTCAATAAATCGAAGAAGAAATTGTTCTAACAAACAGAGTGCAGAAAGATGAATGTCAAATAGACGCATTTTAATGTACATTACAATTAAGAATTATGTCATATTAGTGTCTTCTACCTTGGTACACCCGTTACATAGTGTTGTGGATTAAGTTTGATCAATATTACACTAGAATTACCAGGAATTACTTGTTTTAGTGACAATATTATTCAGATTAGAAATCCTGTTGTTTAAGTAAGGTTGGATTTGACAATGGATCTGATAATGGAATTTTACATTGATATTATGTAGATGAAAAAATTAATTTTTTATATTCAGGTGATACAAAAAAATGAGAAACATTTTCAAGCCACAGAAAGTAGCTGGCAAGGAAGAAACTAAATCTGACTTTTACAAAAGATGTTCACACACATACACATCAAAATATCCTTTCCTGACAAAGGTTCAAATCAAAGCTAAGGTCAATATTGCCTGGAAAAAGCTACAGAAGAAAAGAAAATCTTTAGAAGGTAAAAAAATACTGTTTATACTTTTTGTTATGGAATGTTGGAGTGTACTTTAGGCGTACAAACTTTCGCGAGCAGAAACTTTCGCGAGGACGAAAAATCGCGAAATTCACGACATTTACTTTCGCGAATTTAACGGAAAAATATTTTTCGCGAGCATAAACTTTCGCGAATCAAGACGTAAAATTGAGAATTTTCACATGAAAAAATGGCTTAGAGGGTCAAATACTTCTTGGATTGGCTTGAAATATTTGTCTTTTGACTTATTAGTATTTTAGCAGGCTAAAAAGTGCCATAAAAGTTACATTTTATTCAAAGTTTGAAGTTTAACAGATTTTCTATTTTGTCAAGAGTTTTTCGCGAGCATAAACTTTCGCGAATGGCCCTCCCTAGAATTTTTAAAGACATTTACTTTCGCGAAATAGGCCAAAATTCGCGAAAATCGCGAAAGTTTCTGCTCGCGAAAATTTCTACGCCTAAAGTAAGAGTAGAGTGGTAAGAATATAACGCTTAAAAATCTTTACATTTGGCAGTGTGTGTTCATCTAATATTTGTACAATTTAACAAAAGTTTTCTTATTTTGCATCTGAAAATAATGTCCAATATTAAATTGTGCAAATTTTTGTTCTCTATGTATTATTATTTCATCAGAAAATATATCTTACCGTCAACTGCTCTAACTTGGGACGATTGGTCGAAACATGGGACTGCTGACAATCTGGCCTGTATTTTCACTTACTGCTAAATCTCTTTGACAATAAATTTGTTTTGATAACTCCACCAAGTTTATCAATCATACTTCTTCGTTCCTCTTAGAGTACACAGACACTCGCGTGTGTTCCACTACGGATTTTTTTCATATTTTGATTTAAAAGCCTACTCGATGCGAAAGAGAAATCGTGTATTTTTTAATACGCTGTTCATTAACTCAAATCAAATGACTTTGGAGGTTCGGTGAAATGGTGGCCCATGTTAGATCAGTTGACAGACCTTCAATCCAAAAATCAACTGGAAATTAGCATTTTACAAGAGCAAATTCTTAGAATGTGACTTTGCGGAGCTGTATCTGTCTTTTTCATTGTACTACAAGTCTTTTTGCACACTTGTTTTAACATCTTTGAAGACCATTATGGCATCATTAGAATTAAATGAAATTGGCTAGAAGGTCCCTTTTTGAGCCTTTTTTTTGGACCTACCACGGAGGTCCTCTAAATTAAATGATGTTCGTTCGTTCGTCATTTTTAGGGAATTATGAGCATTTCTCGCGATTGGTTTGGTACTTTTTTCTAATTCTTCACTTTGTTTTTCTTACCATTATTGCCATTTTCTCATTGCATTAGTCGTCAGGTAGGTCCATTTAGCATGTAGCTTGTTAGTCCTAATTTTACAGATTTTCAAAAATGCTAAAAATTGCTCATAAGAGGGCCCTGTCACAGCTACAGTTTCAGGGAAAAGTTCTTTTGAGATCTTATCAGTACTGTAAAAGTTTGGGACCATGAAACACATGCATTCAGATTTTAGCTTTTTTGAAAATGTCAAAAACGAAACAATCATAAAACATTGTCCTTTTAGAGAATGGTTGGGAAAGTGCTAGGGACATAATAAATAGAAAGAAATATTTAACTTTGAAGAAAAAGCTTTTAAATTTTTTTAAAAAATAGGTAAGAATAAGATAGGTGGAAGTAAATTAGTCTAAAACATCTAGCTCCTTGAACATGTAGAAAAATGTCATTGATAAATTTAAAAAACCCTGTTTTTATATCTTCAGAGATAGACGTTGGGAAGAATGATAATTTGGATGTTTCCTCAGAATCCAGCGCTTCACAATGTGTAAGTTATTAAATACCTTAAAGGAAGAAATTTCGGCGGATTTGGCGGATTTGGCCAGAATCCGCCAAATTAAACTCCCGCCAAATTAAACTTTTTGAAAATATGGTTTCTTTCAAGGTGTTTTTGCATTTTTTTTTGCTGTTTTTACGCCATTTTAAGGATAGTTTTTTCAGCAAACTCCAAATTGAATTCCCGCCAAATTAAGTTTTTTCGTCCATCCGCCAAATTAAATTCCCTCTAAAAAAACTTTTTCGGCCAACCGCCAAATTAAATTCCCGCCAAAATTTCTTCCTTTAAGGTATAATGCGTCTGGAAAAATTGACTATCGAATCATTTAGCTTCTCCATGGATAGTAACAGGGCGGAGTTTTAAGGTTCATCTGAAACGCTATGACAGCTACTTTGTTAGTAGTTCAAAGGTTTTTGTTTCACATTTCCCGTTTCATGTCAGACACGTATGTTTTATATCAGGTCTGCCTATTGTTATATTATGTGCGATTTTGTACTGGATAAACAAAAAAATTCCCCTATTTATGATCAATCTTTCTCCACATCCGTGTCGATTCGATGTGAAAAAAGCTTGTAAATTACCTTAAGGGAAATTATTTTGGCAGGAACTAATTTTGGCGGATTTAAAATTCGCCAAAATTAGTTCCCGCCAAAATTAAATATTTTGCTCCCTCGTCAAAATAAGTTCCCGTCAAAATTTAAGTTTTTGTTTAAATAGCCCCTGAAATTCATCGAAATTGCTCAAAATAAGACAAAATAGAACAGATTTACGCCGTCATTCGCCAAAATTAGTTCCCACCAAAATTAAAAAATTTCATCATTCGCCAAAATAAGTTCCCGCCAAAATTAAAAGTCTTTAAGATTTTTGCTGAACGCCAAAATTAGTTCCCGCCAAAATAAGTTCCCTTAAGGTAAAATTGACGATATCAAACTTATTTAAAAATAAAACCTTTGAATTTGGGTTTTTGGAGGATATTATAAAGGGTTTTCATAATAATCTGATTTTTTTTACAAATTTATTTTGGAATCTTCTTCACATTTCCTTAGGTAAATCAATGTCGTAAGAGTGCTCGTGCTCGATGAGTTAAAAAAAAAGTTCTATTTTCTACAAAGTTTAAGAAAAAAGACTAGCAAAATATTTTCAAGAAACGAACTAAAAAACTTATTTTTTGATACATTTTTTATGAAAGTAACAGAAAATTACTACAAATTTGAATTGATTTTAGAGAAAAAAGGCCCTTGTCAAGGATAAGTGGTATATGTTTGCAAAATAGTTCCTATTTAAGATAAAAAAAATCTTAACGACAATTTTAAATATTTTTCTATTTTCAGAGTAGAGATGCTGTTGTACCATCTCCTGAAATTCTAAACGATGAAGATTTGGACAAATTGGAATGTAGTTCGAATTCCACTTCAGTGAAAGAAGTTATGGATATTCCGGACACTCCAGAAAGTGGACTTTCCCCTAGCGGTAAAGAGAACATTTCTCCGGTCATTCTTGAAGGCGGAAAAATCCAAGACGTTGTGGATTCTTGTACTACCGAAGATGTTGTTTCGGAAGACATTGAAATGATTGAAATAAGTAATCCTTTAACTAAAGCTCCTCACCAAAATTTTATGAAAGAAATTGAGCTCATTGAAAACGCTGAAAGTGATATCGGAGACGATATTGAATTCAAGGTGACGTGTAAAACACAGACCGAACAGCAATCTAAATCGCTTAATGAGGATAAAAAGTCTGTAGAATGTTCTCAACACGAGGATTCTGGATTGGGTGAAAAGCATATAGATTCAAAACTTGATGATTGTCTGGATGTTGAAAATAGAATCGACCTAGAAGAGAGTTCGTCAAAGAACGTTTCAGCCTTGGTCGAAAGTGACAGAGAATCTAACATTGTTGATTTGGGGGAAGATGAAAAATCTCTTCACAATATACAGTGTAGTACTGATAACAATTTTAAGTTGGATTTAAGAACAGTTGAAAAACAAAACGATATTGAGGTTACTGAGATCCTTGACAGTCCACCTGAAAACCAAAAAGTTGATAATGATGATGATTTTGCGAATGAAGAGCTATCTGGTAATAAGCCTGGTCAAGTAACACACAAGAATAGTGAAAATACTCAAGAGAGCGTGCATTTAAACAACGAAAAGAATGACGAAGAATTTACACTTAAAAACAACGAGTCTTGTGTGGGAACTGGATTAAACAACGGAAAAAGTGAAGAAATTTCAGATGCAAGTGACGTAAAACAGCTCAAAAATGAGGATTCAAAAAATGAACTTTCCTCAAACGAAAGAGATAATTCGAATGAACCTATCGATGGAGACGTTAAGAAACAACCAATCAGAAAAAATGAAAACAATATTCTTGAAAGAGAACAACAGATCGAATCGAAATTAACAAACGGGGACGTGAAACTTTCATCTCTTGATAAAACACAAAACCAGTGCTTAATCAACCGAAATCAATTCTTCAGTGACATTTTAAATCAAACAGAGGATTTAGATGATAGAAACCAGGCGCTTACAGTTGATGTCGCTAAGGATGAGTGTAGAAACCAGCCCTTTGATGAAGGTGATAGTGGTTTCTTAACAGATTTGTTCAGCAAGCGAGATGGAAACCGTCCACCTGTCAAGACTAATGATGCAACTGGGTAAGTGAATTCGTTGAATATTTGAATCGGATATTTCTCGACGCTTGGTTTTTTAAAGGGACATTAAAGTAGTAAAATGTAAATATTGCGCGAACCACGTGTCATTGAAGAGAACAATTAAAGTCACGTGTCTAAAACAAACTCCAAAACAATTGAACAATCAAAATCAGCCATATTTGGTTTTATTTTTTATTTTGACATGTGATATTTGTTTTGATTTTGTATCCGCTGCATACAGTTTGTTTACAAATTTCGCAAGTACTGTTATGTCCCTTTAAGCTACCTCTAAAAGAATCCAAGAGAACTCACTCGAAAACCCTAATCTAACATATAATTCATCCTGCAATACCACTCTCTTTTCTAAAGAGGTGTGGTAAATGAGCCAAGGTCTTTATAGTGAATACCTGTCATGCACAGGGTATCAGAATCTGCTTGAAGATTATCAAAATTCTATTCCGCATGAGAGACATTCACTGACTCTCTACGACGGTGGAGTGCAAACTGTTTTTTAAATTTGAATCGCCTGTACGCTTGTGTTTTCGATACCGTCGAAAAGAATTTTCCTTGTATTTTCGTTACAAGTCTCCTCCAGTTGACCGCGCTTCTAATGGTTGATATAAAGTCTGTCTCGAAATAATTTGCAGCTGGAGAAATAAATAGCTGTAACTTTTGATAGAATTCGAATCAAGTTACGGTATTGTGCTCGTTAAAAAGATATTCGTGAGTGGAATATTATCAAGTAAAAAAATTGAGAAATAAAAGGAAAATGAAAATGAAAAATGAAGAAGAAAAAAATTAACTTCTTGTAGAAATGTGGTATAACTATCATTTTCACAGGAGTGACTCTTCAATCTTTATTCATCATCACTGTGAAAAAATTTTTCAAAAATATTCATTCAATCAAAAGATATCAAACAAAATTTATTGCTGGTTGACTCTATAAAGTACTAAAAAACGACAAAAAAAACGAAAAAACCTGCCTTTTGTCGATCAACCAGCAATAAACTTTGTTTGATATCTTTTGATTGAATGAATATTTTTGAAAAATTTTTTAACAGTGATAATGATCTAAGATTGAAAAATCACTCCTGTGAAAATGATAATTATACCACATTTCTACAAGAAGTTGATTTTTTTCTTCTTCATTTTTCATTTTCATTTTCCTCTTTTTTTTCTCAATTTTTTTGACTTGATAATATTCCACTCACGAATATCTTTTTAACAAGCACAAAACCGCAACTTGATTCGAATTCTATCAAAAGTTACAGCCATTTTTTTCTCCAGCTGCAAATTATTTCGAGACAGACTTTAGAAGTAAAGACTACTCTCCTGTACTCGCGGCTTTGAAATGCCTTCAGTGTGGCTTCTTTCTGTATATTCATAAAGTCGTTATTTTAGCTGTTGTGTCAAAAAAAAAATGAATTGCTTTAATAAATAAGAAAAATCTAAATGTAAAAAAAGATATTTTTGCGAAACAAGACTTTTAATAATCAATAAATTACAGTTATTTTCTCGTTAAAATGTAAAATTAGCGACTAAAAATTGTAAACCTGTTTTCAACAAATTAGGTTTGTCTGTTTGATCACAAATAAAACAGCAAAAAATACTCATTTAATAGGAAAACAACACCGATGCATGCAAAGCAGACTTTAAGTAATTTCTTCTCCATTCGAAAATTATAGAAATATCTTTCCAACGTTAAATGAGTTTTTTCAGAGGCAGACTTTTCAGAGTATCAAAACAATAATAAACGAAAGATTGTTCATAACACTAAAGTATAAAAAGTTTACAATTTCTATTTTAACTTTACTTTTTACCCTTTTGAAGATGAAAGCGCTTAAAAATATCTTTCCAACGATTCATGATTTCTTTTCAGACGCAGTCTACTTATGGTATCGAATAACAACAATGGACGAAAGATCGAAGAATTCGATATGTTGGGTAACGAGGATGACATCTTCGCTTGAAAAAAGTTTATTTTATACACCTTTTCGACCGTAGCTGTCAATTGCCGCGCGGGCTTTTTTTCGTTTTAACACCCTAAAACCGTCCCAGTCTTTTTTTCGCACTATAGACATTAGATAAAGGTGTCAAAAAGGATTGGATCGAGTTTAGGGGTGGGGGAGCCCGCTCGGCAATTGGCGGCTACGGTTGAAAAGGTGTATGAATTGTATTCTCAGGTGCTTAAAAAGCGATCCAAAATTTTATCCATCCTTTATAACCATGAACGAGAGATCTGTATGAGGTGAAGAGTTTATTTATTTTTGAAAATATTTTTTGCGGTCAAAAGGAACCTCATTATTTTGCTCTAAAGCAGTTCGAGTTTAGCCTATATTTAGCCTTTTGCTTTACTTGGCTTATCTTTTAGTATGTAGAGGTATAATCTTAACACCCCAACGGCAATTAGGCCCTCTAGTTGATCAAATTTTGAACGTTTTCAACCCCCTGTTTAATTTAACCTCCCCTCTGATAAATGCCCTTTCTGTTCACATTTCCAACGCCCCGGTAATAAGCCCCCCTCCCGTGTATTCCAGTCCCCAAACCCCCTTTTATCAGGTTCCTCGGAGTTCTTTGCAAATAAAGACAAAATTGAACAAAATAGGTTTGTTGAAAAATTATTTTTTATTTTATTTTTTTTTCAATTAATATTTATTTCAATTTTTTCAAAAAAGACAATATTCCAATATTTAACCTTACACAGAATTAGGTCTTTTTCTCAGTTTCTTTCGCACCAGCAGGATATAATTGATACCTTTTCGACCTCCTCAACCCTTTTCTTGGCTCTCCAAATCTAAGTATATCGTTCGAGTCTAAATTGTATAAGAAAATTGTAAGAACATTCTAAGGCCTTTCGAACTCTAAAACATGCAATCTGCCGGGGATAATCTTTGAAAACGGTAAAAACGAAATCCGTACATACCAGGAGTGTACACTCGTCGAGTTTTAAGGGCTAGGGATAAATCTTAAAACTTTCAAAAGCAAGAAAAAGTGAACTCTTAACCTGTTCCGGACGAGAGAAATGCACTTTTAGAAAACAAAAACATTTTGCACGACACCTCGTGCTCTTGGGAAGGCTTAGCTCTCGAGTTATCCTTGTTTGAAGTAAGGTCCTTAGAATGGGCCACCCATTGACTTCAAAGCCCCGAAGGAGCTAGTATTCTACCATCCAAAACGCGCGACTCGTTTGGTTTTTACATAAAAAAAGCAATCTAGATCTGTTGATGAAGTCTAAAATCCACTTTTCCGAAAGAAAATGTATGCCAACTGAACCCAAAAAACTAGCTAAAACAATCCAAAGAAAAATTAAACCAAAGTTTTAACCTAAAAATTTCAACCTCGCTTCGCTAACCCATTTTAAAAATAATTCGCTAAAATTATTGAATATCTTCAATTACATTCCCCAGTCTTATCTAAGGAAAGAAACTTTCGCGGAATTAAATTTCACAGTTCACAGCTCAAAATTCGGAAGTTTCGCGGAATTTAACCCGCGGTTGCGATGAATTTTTGTTTAAAATATGGCTTATTTTGCCCCAAAAACACCAACTCTATCGGTGATTTTTTAAATCATGAGAATATTCTTGTTTCGCAGATTTGTAAAAAAACCGTAGATAGTGTACTCTTTGGTGCCAAACCCCCCGGACGTTATTAGGACCCCACTTGTCTATTAATTTTTGAAAAAATTCCTAGCTACCAAAAGGAAAGTTTCTTGATTTACTCTAAAAAGCCTAAATGTAGTCTATTTTGACCCTTTTTAGGATTTTTGAAAGTCCATTTTCCAACCCCCCCCCGGTAATTAGGCTCCCCCCGTTTATTTGATTTGAAAAGTTTTTCCAACCCCCTCGTTTATTCGAACCCCCCCCCCCCGTTTATTTGGCACGTAAGAGTAGACAAATAAATTTGTAACACCAAAAATTTTTAATTTAACTTTGCATCATTTATTTTCTAGTATGATAGTAAAAGATAACATAATCGACGGAAGAAAAAAGAGAAAGAAAAATTAAAAATGAAATTACTTTTATTTATACAAAATGAATATTTTTAAATTAGTATAAAAAAAATTGGAATATTGTATCTACTGAAAAATGATATGGTTATAATTATCGACCAGAAATGTTCCAAAGTTTATATTTTTTGACATTTGACCCAAAAAGTTAAGTATGTTGTCCAGTACCTTTACAAGTCTTTCTCCAAATAAAGTCAAGTATGTATGCCTTTGCATCGAGAATTACTCATAAACCTCAAACAAAACAAAAACCAATGTTCTCGCTTTACCTCATACTTTGCTCCACAGCATAAATATTTCCAATCAAAACTCGAACTTCGTCGATATCAAATTTAACATATTTTTCAACGTTCTTTGTGAAATGCACATCACGATATCTGAGGAAAAACAAAATAGAGAATAGTCACTTGCTTTGTTTTAAGAGCCTCTTTGATGCCAGTAATAATCCAGGCAGTATGGGGTTTGGGCTATCATTTTGGCGCTGACAAAGGTTTGGGACTATTTTTAGGTTGTCAACGGTTTTTTTATTCAAAAGTTATTAAATTCGGGCTGCACTTACAAAATTCTTGGTTTGCCGTCACCCGACCCTAGATTTTGGAGGTGGGTCGGTCGGAAAAATTTTTATTTTGTTCATTCATGGAATTTTTGTCTACATTTTGCAATTTTTGTAGAAAAAAAATTCGCGAAACAGCAATAAAAGTTTTTAGGTCGGCAAGTTTAGAGAACAGTCGCCGGCTGACAGCAAACCAACATTTTTTTAAATCCAGCCTCGGCTGTTGATCTATTTTTTCAGATTTTGTTAAAAAATAGTTACACATTTCTATTGGTAAGCAACGATTTTTGTGATTTCTAAAGAATTTTCTCTGAATCAAAGGAATAGAAGGATAAGAATTATTCATGAAATTCTTATTTTAGGTTTTTAACGAAAGAAACTTTTCTGGGAAGTTATTTTGGCGGATTAGTAGGGGGAATTTTGTTCGATTTTTTGAAATCGCTCGAATGTTTTGATCAAAGCACTTGTTATACATTTTTGCAAAGCTAAGGGGTAGGGGAATCGAAATTACAATGTTTCCAATTTTTTTCGGACACTTTGATGTGATTTTTGGACAAATATGACGGTCTCAGGCAAAAATCATAGGGTTAAAAATTAATGAAAATTTTAGCTCGAGAAAACGGAGACCTGTTGTATATTTTTGGAAAGCTCTCAAAAAATTAAGATTAGAGATATATTGCAAGTATAGGTGATTTCAGTACCCAACTCGAGATATTGAGCTTCAAAAAGCGTAAAAACTGGACAAAATAGCTGTTTCTGGCTGAAAAACACGGTTTTCAAGGGTTAATATCTCGAGTTAGGTACAGAAATCACCTATACTTGCAATATATCTCTAATCTTAATTTTTTGAGAGCTTTCCAAAAATATACAACAGGTCTCCGTTTTCTCGAGCTAAAACTTTCATTAATTTTTAACCCTATGATTTTTGCCTGAGACCGTCATATTTGTCCGTAAATAAATCACACCAAAGTGTCCGAAAAAAAATTGGAAACATTGTAATTTCGATTTCCATACCCCTTAGCTTTCCAAAAATGTATAACAAGTGCTTTGATCAAAACATTCGAGCGATTTTACAAAATGCCCTCTACTAGATGACAGAAAAAAATAATTTGGCGAATTTCAACTATATCCGTTTTTTTGGTCCAGCGCGCAGCAGAATGGACCTTTAAAAAGCAACTGATCGAAAAGATTTTGTCTTTGTCGGGGCCTGTGCGCGCAATAAATTAACAAGTCCAGGCTAAACCAACCGCCGATCTAGAATTTTTGTCCCGCCGTCCCGCGCGATGTTTGACCTATGTTTTGGATTGAATTAGTAGTAGAGTCAAATTTCTCGGTTAGATTAAAGGGTTGTTTCAGGTAGGGTCAGGTAGGGCTAGGGTTAGGGATAGGAGTTACCGAGTGGTTAAGGCGCTGGCATTCTAATCATAGATGCTTTGTATATAGTGGGTTCGAATCCCATCAGCCGCAAAAGTTTCGAAATTTCGGGAAATACATCAAAAGCTTTTAAAACTTAGCAATACAAAGAAAGTGTCAAAGAATAGAAGCTCAGAGTGGAGGATGGGAAGGAAATTTTTTGCGTCACTTAAGGAACCCGGTACGAACGACATTCGGTTATTGCCACGTCAGCTGGACCTTCACGCCGCTCCGGCTTCTTGTCTTTTTTTAAGGTATGTAGCTTTAAAAAAAATCACCTTTGAAGGAAAGCAGTATATTTTGGAACGACCAGATCGCAGATGCGATCATAAATCCTTTTCTTCAGCTCCATATCGGGGACTGTATATTGACAATGTAGTTGCTTGATGTCTTCAATATCTGTGTTGAAGCCCTGGAAATGAAGGAGGAAATAAAAATTGGTTTTATTGTTAAGTCAATGCCGGGAGGGGGGGGAGGTGCCGCCCGACTTCCGACCCTTGGACCCTTACCGGGACTAAAAAGGAGAAAACAAAGGAAAATTTTACGACCCTTATTGGGACAATTTTCCTATTTCTCCGTCCCTTAGTGGGACTGAAATTTGATTTTCTGATTTCTCCGACCCTTAGCAGGACTTTGGAAATCCAAAAAAGGTACTCTTAAGTGTGGCACATACCGTACCCTCCATTTGCCTAAGTACCCCCTCCCCCGGGAGTCAATGGAGGTAAAAGAGCTGATAGGAGTATACTGCTAAAATATGTTTGTCAAAACTATTTTAAAATATTCATAACTACAACTTTTTAACTTTTCAACCTCTTTTAGTCCTTTTTTCGGTCATTTTAGGTCTATTTTGATCGAAAGGAGAGTTGATACAACTTACCTTAAATTTTTCCTTGATTGCTTGCTTTTGTTTGTCTTTTAGCTGTGAAAAAATAGCAAGTTAATTTGAAGATAGACGCCCTTGTGACAACAATAAAGTTTTAATCCATTAAAATGGGTTGAATGGGTCAAAGATACTTTTTCCATGGACATTTAATTTGAAAAAATTGTGAAAGACCGTCTGTCCATGGGGTAAATTTGCTATCTCCCATGGGGTAAATTTAGTGTCCATGGGGTAAATCTCAGTGGCAGTGGCAATGGCGATGCTTGATACTTTTTCAGGGTCAAAACACGTGTCTAGGGGGTAAAAAAAATCGTAACGTCAAGAAGAGATCATTGATAAAATACCCCCTACTAAACCACAACCTTGCGCACCGTAATAAGATGCTCTACCACTGCACTACAGTCGCTACCAATAAAAATTAATCATAAAAAATTGGCCTTACATGTCCTCCCTTGGCATCAATACTTCTTTCACCAGCACTTTGTTCTAAATGGTGCGTCACACGAATCCAACTAACACGAAAAGAAGAGAGAGTACACATTATCTTTTTTCTTAAAAGGCTTGGGGACACGAGAAGTTGTTTTCGCGTTGCTACAATAAAACATGCTCCAACCCACCAACACAATAAAAAAAGTGCATGTCTCATGGTTTCTTTTTTGTTTCATGGGATAAAAAGTGAGGGAAATACCCAAAAGACACGCTGATTTTGTCCCTGGGACAATGGAGCAAAATTGCTTCGAATCAATTTTTCTCCATTATCCTAGGGACAAAAGTGAGTGAAGCACAAATGTTTTTAAAATAAAAATGGGGTGGAGACACGAGAAAGCGTCTCAGGTTGGTGGGATGGAGCATGTTACATTGCACCAACGCGAAAAAAACTTCTGGTGTCCCCAAGCCTTAAGTTATTGAGTCAAAACTACATTCTAGGGGATCCACCCCTTCCCCCAATATCAATGTTGATGGCGGAGTCTTGTGAACGTGCAAAAATTCAACTCCTACATTGATTTTTGGGGAAAAGGGGAGACTTGCCGTTGGAAAAGGGTTATCAGACACCAGACCTCTACAAAACCGCTGGTAATATAAGAAGCACAAATTCGATCGTATTCCTTAGAGGATGCAAACATCCCGAAAATTGTCTTGGGGCAATAAAATCCTTAAATCCTTGAATATCCCATTATTCTTGTACAAGTTTTGACATTTTTCTATCTACTTGAATTGAAAAAAATATTTTGCGAATATCGCAGTTGGCAAACATTGTATTAATTTAGATGTTACGGGCGTTTTTGGACGTTAGATAGACATTTTGTACCAGTGACATAATCAGGAGCAAGATACGCACCTTCGTTCATAGGATTCCAGTTCTGTTTCAAGGAACTCGTTGTATCTCCCTTCGAGGTCTGGCTCACCGTTTTCTTGAAGCATCGACATGATACCAATCCTATGATGAAAAATGAGACCATGTTCTATTGGTTAGAAATGACGCAATTGAATTTAACCAGTAGAATTGCTTCATTTTATTTTGTGAAGCGAAACGGAACCGTAGCGTATGAACGTGATCCGAAAGATCAAAGAGTGTTGTAACTTCATACTTTCCTCGGAAGTTTGCAGCTTAAAAGTACTTCGTCGCATCGAGTTTAAAACTCCGAAGCGCCTAGAGATGAAACATTGGGATGGAAAATGAAGTCACTCATTTGCCATTCGAAACGCTTGACCCGCTTTGTGCCCGCCAGGTGAAATTTGTAACCAAATTGGATTAAATGGAAGAGCTAAATATACAAGAGCCATTGAAATTGGCTATTTTTCAATGAGTGCGGGACTTTTCAAACTCAAAATTCAGTTGGGACTCTCAAAAAGAATTATCCAATTCGTTTTGCAATAGGGATGAAATGTGTTTTTAACTAGAGGTAATTGGTTCAGCGAACCTATCAAGTGAGGATGTTGTCCCACAAAGTCCAAGCTGTTTGGTGAATTAATTGAAACAGTACTTCTTAGATTGTTTCATTAAGGATTTTTGGCGACACCAAGTGAGTGGACGATGGCTTGTCATGCTTAATACATTTTCAAAGGAATTAATCATTGAAATAGAATTAAGTGTGTCCAAGTCGTGTTTATATAAATAATACGTTTGACCACAGCACAATAAATGAATTCTGCTTGAAAAATGTTATTTAATAACCCTTAAATGAGGTTTTTGATGGTTAAGACGTATGCAAGATCGCATTACAAGCTATTCAACACGAAAACAATTAATTTAACACAGTTTGAAAGTTGTGTAAGGGCAAGTAAAACAGTAAAACAGTTCATTTAGCAGCAAGAAGGAGAGAGGAGCTAACAAACGTTGTCTACGAAATATTTGATACGGTTGAAAACAACACAAACATATTTTCAAAGATTTTTATCCATATAATACTGGATTAAATAATTCATCCGGCTGCTGATTGATTTTATATGACTTGGGTGGAGCTAGAAAATTCTTTGAGGAAAAGTTTGAAAAGGTCGGAAAAAAGCTTGTGAAAGTTTTTAGAGATGGAAGAAAATCGTCAGGAAGGAATGAACGATTTATCCAAAAACACATTGGAGATCAATCAACTAGCTGAATCCTTTGCCAAGGAGAGGACAGAGTTTGAAAACAAGATAGACCAGCAAAACCAACGTATCGACATTCTACAACAATCCATTGAGAATCTACTCCAAAGAATGGAGAAAATGGAGATATGCCATAATGAAGTGAAACATATTGTCGAAAAGCAAGGACAACTCGATGCTGTGGACACCGAAAAGCTGGGCCACGTTGATTTGAATCCGAATGAAAATTTACAGAGACAAACAACTGATTTTAATGATCAATCCCAAAACAAGCAGAAATCTAATAGTGACCAGACGGTGGGAGTGTGTAAACATTCTATTGGAAATATCGAAAGACATTCGAAAAAGACACTTTCAGTTGGACAAAAACTCGATGAGCGTATCTTGATTGAACTTGAGCAGGAGGAGGAAGTCAATCTACATAAAAACGAGGCCGACTCTGCAAAAGAGAGGGAAGTTGCATCGAATGGTAATGACAAAATCCCTCAGCTTGAAAATACCATTAAGAATCTAACACAAGAAATAACGAATCTGAAAGAGTTTGCCCACAGAATCAGTAACCTTCACTCAACATTGAGTCATCCAGAGGTGTCCGAGAAAGCTTGGACAGTATCCTATCTCCGAAAAGAAGATTACAACAAGAGAACAGAGATTCTAAAATGGAACAGGTTTCTGGAGAATCTCAAAGCATCCAACACCAATGACTGCAAATACCTTAAAGAGCTAAATGATACCATATTGAGATACGGGAATCTCGTTTATAGTAACGAATGGAGGTGGAGACTATTGAGACTCTCCACTGCAATGGAAGTTGGACAATTCTTAGGTAACTTCATCAAAATAGGTGCCATATTTCATATTAAAAACATATCAGTTAAAGTGTTCACTAAATTGAAGGATTTTAATAAAGAGATTTTAAATGGGAATTGGAATCGTTTAACACATTACTTGGCAACTTATGTCGATGAAGATGAAAAGTTTTTCCGAGTTGCGTTGAAAGTTGATGGTTGCCAAAGAGTATCGATTCTCCATTGGAAAGATGAGAGAAAGAGAAAAGAGTTACCGAAAGATGGTCGATTTGTTTTGGTGGATGAACATTATTCTGTGCTCGGATATCGAATGTTAGAAGTGGAATTCTAATGGTGTATAGTTAATGAAGATGTTATTTGTTTTTTTAATAGACTTTTGAGAGATTTATAATTTTAAGGAACATAAAAAACAATGAATATTTAGTTTTTACGTATATGTATATTATACTACACATGTTTGAGTTTTTATCTTATTTTTATCAAACGGTCTTATCACTTAAAACACGCAAGGGGAGGGAAGACAAATTTGTCGAGTTAAGGAAATTTCGAGATATGGAGTACGGTTTGCAAGGCATTGTTAACTGAAGGGACTAGAAAACTTGTTCGAGTTCAGGAGACAATTGGATTAGACGTTTTTTTATAAGAACAAACTATATAAGAACATAAGGCTTTGTGGACCCTAAAACACATATTTTCTATTTATCATTTTCAGGAATATAAAAAAAACAATGAATTTTTAAATGAATTTATCACTTCAATATAACTATTACTGTAAGAGTTCTATTTCGAATCTTTCCGAGTGGCAATAAGAGTGGACTATTGCTAAGGAGCCCAAATTCTCCATTGACAGGATGTCAATGTTAATTTTATAGGTGCAGATGTTAATTTCTTTTGAATCTTTATTATAAGAATTTATATTCTAATGATCGCTTTCTAACTTGTATTGTTTTGCTTAATTTCAATTTGAACAGTCTTTGTTAACTACCTCGAAAATTAATCATGGCTTCATTAGCATGTTCTTTACAAATCAATTAGCGACTTTATATGAATCATTAAAGATGTAGCATTCATTAAATGGAAGAGAAGAGGATTATTTTTAATTTGATCGCTTTTTCTGGAACTATGTTAAAGGTTTTGTTTTTACCTAAGTGTTTCAGTTTCTTATAGACACATTTTTTCATACCAGGGCAGTGTCTGCCTATTGTTATATCAGCTGATATAAGCAAAAAATGTTTTTCTTTCCTCTTTCTGACCAATCTTGCTCCACATCCGTGCCAATTCAATATCAAAAAAGCTTGTGAATTAAAATTGATCAGTAAGCAAACGACATCACTCTTATTTAAAAACAAAACCTTTAACATAGAATTCCTCTAATTGATCTGCAACGTCTTAAAATGTACGATAAACACAATTCAATAAGAATGAGAAAGGCCCTACCCTAAATAGTCATTTACAGAACAAACATTTGGATCTTTACAACTTTGTTTATATATGATTGTCAATTTTTATTACGTCTTCAGGTGTTCTCAACTTTTCTAAGGTTACGAGCCTTAAAATTATTCCTAAACTATTCTTATTTTCCGCTTCTCATGCGTGAATCTCTAGCGAATCGCGCGTTCAGCAAAACCTAAGAAAGTTTTTGCATGTTTGTGATATTTGGTCTCTAAAATAAATATATAACTTATTATATTTTGCTCTTATAAAAAAATGATTAGTTCTCAGTTCCCGTCAACAGGAAGCCCTCATAAAATACTCTATAATTCGAATCTTTCAGTGTTCCAAACTGGACTCGAATTAGCGAGAGCTATCTGTAAAAGTAAGAACGTCTGCGACCGCAGTCGGAGGCGATTCGAAGGCTCCTCTTTCGATAGCTATCTACCCGAAGGTAGGGGAGGGCGCCACTCTCTCCTTGGATTGCTCCACTTACCCTTGATCCTTCTCTTAATTGGTGAACATCAAGCAGAGAGACATCAAGTACCATTTTGGGAATCTTTGGTATGACCCGGCTAGTGGGTTGAACCCATAACCTTGCGCACAGTAACCGGATGCCCTACCACTGCACTACGGTCGGTAAAAAATAAATTGAAAACTCACTTGTGTAAACTTTTAACAATATAATTGTAGTTGTTCAGCATGAAGATTGATTGGAGCGCTGATGTGTCATAAATCTTTGATTTCTGCATCAAGTTACCACTCAGACTGCCAAGAATTTTTGCTGTAATAAGAAGGAAAAAGAACTTTGGTAAAATTTCTAAAGTGAATTTAAAGTATGATATATTTTAGGTGGCCCTAATAAAAGTCACATGAACTATTTTTCGCGAGTTAAGCTCTCGCAAAGAATTCAAATGAGGATTTTTACCAAAACCCATAGGAAAATGAAAGGAATTAGGTGAAAAAGAGGTCGACTCGCGAAATTTGGTGCGTGCGAAAATATATTTACGAAAGATATTCAATAGGTAAAAGATTGTTATTGAGATTTATTAACCCGAGGTGATGCAAAACAGGCCAAAATAAGAAAAGTGCTGTAAAGCCAGTGCCGGGTAGAGGGTCAGGAAAAGCTCGAATACTAAACATAGAAATTGAACAACAAATTCAAATACAAAGAACCTACACATGTACGATGATGCAGTCCGCTTGATAGAATAGGCGTCAAGTACAGCCTTTGATGCATTTGGATCTAAAAAAATTAGAGAAAATAGTTGAGACCAAAGCAAAACAGGATTTTATGGGTACCGGCTCTAATTTGAAAATAATTTAATCTGAATCGAGTGGAACTGATTTGAATCCTTTCAAAATTCAAACTAATTCTCAGGTTCCGTCAAGAGAAAATCAGCGTAGAATGCTCTCAATTATTCGAATCTCTCCAAAAGTCAATTTTCAATATTTATTATTATATAATAAGAAAATGATGAAAGGTTTTACCATTTGAGGAAACAATAGCGGCTGTAGTATCCAAATACCCATTCAACTCTTCTAAGAAAATCATGACCTGAAAACCGAAAAGAAAAACATTAAAGAGAAAACCCAGTCGTGAAGCAATTTGTTTGAAACTACTCTCGGGTACCTCTAATAGCCATCCTCTTCACTAAAAATTTTCCACCCAGGACATTCTTATTCCAGCCCCCCCCCCGCTTATTAACTTTGGGGAAATGTTTTTGAAAGTTCCCTCTTTTGTCCTAATTCTGCTGTATTAGCCCCCTTTAAAAAGATTTTCCACCCAGGACATTTTTATTCCAATAACCCCCGAGATGAGATTTTTTCCAACCCATCCCCGGCTATTAGGTACCCGAGAGTAATAGGTACCCGAGAGTAATTGGCCCTTTATGGGCTACTGGGAAAAGGGTCGATTTTGGAGCATCATCCAGTATACTTAATCAGTATCAGCAGTCGAAAATTCAACGAATGTTTACAAGAAAATCTCATTTAACAGGGTCAGTTGTAGGAGCCAAAAAGCCAAAAGTTCTTACTATAAGCTGAAGTTTTGACGCTTTCCATTGTACAGTGGATATAGTAAAAACACCCCTATCTCACAGCCCCGGTGAAACTATTTTCCTCAGTGGGGATAAAAATTCCTATTGAAATCTCAATTGGGATAGAAAATCTATTGTTCAAAGGTTAAAAAATCCAGTGGGGATGGTTTTGGAGTGCAATGTTCAAGCATTTAATTTCGAGTGGGGATGAAATAGACTTCAATTTCCCAGTGAGGCTAAAATTCATATTTCTCAGTGGGGCTGGGGTCCCAGCGGGTCTTTGATACAGGGGTGTGTAAAAAGGCGGGAACACTTACGAATACTTAACAATACTCACGTTACTGGTGACTTGGTGAACGGTCCCATCTTTCGGCATATTGCCATGCTTCTCTGGCTCCTGTAAGAAAAAATGAAACAACCAAAAATGAATTGACTGACTGAAGTGATACATAGTAGGCTTGTTATAAAAGAAATTGTTTATTTTGAGTCTGTGCTGAAGTACTCTAAGGCATGTAGATTAAAATTCAAAGCAGTGCCAAAAATAATCTTAAGCCTGTGAAATCACCAAAATTTGACGAAATTTATATTTTAAAAAGTTAATTCGCAACACTGCATTATGTGAAAGGCTTCATTTTTTTTTCACAAATTAACGTGCACTTTATTTAATCCAATCTAAATACCTTTAAACGTTCGATGAACTCGTTTAATATCTTCAAACCCTGGTTAGAAAAAAAAAACATATCATTACTGGTGAAAGGACTGACCGGGCGTCACCCTTTCATTGGGATTTTGTCTTTTGGATTTTCGGACCCTTTAGTTTAGTTCTTATTCGGTTAGCTTTACCTTCCTTATTACGAGCTTGATGAATAAAGCACTTAATTAAACAATTCTTCTGAAGCTTATAAATATATACGAAATGGGTCTTCTTCAAGCAGATGAGATGGAGTATTTATAAGATACTTTAATAATTGGCCATCTGAAGTAATAAAAATGACCCGTTCTTTAGAAAAAGTAACAAAATCTATATATTAATAGCCGTAGTCTGTATGTGTGTTTGTTTTTTGTGTGTCACTTTCGTTTTCGCAAGCAATGTTTTGTTCTTTTAAAAGATGACTTTTGCTTCTTGCTCCACAAATGTGTTAAATCAGATTCGCGCCGTTTCAAGACTTTGAGTTGTTCGATAAGTTTGTTTTGATTGATAGATTAGACTTTTTCTTCTTTTTTTTTTCTTTTCTTTTGTTTTATGTTTTCGAATGTAATTAACGACCTTATTTGATTTGAGACATTCGAATTCTTTTCAAAACAAAAGAAAATCTTTTAAACAGAATCTGTTAAAGAAAAAAACAAATTTAAAATAAAACATAAGAATCACAAGATAAGTTTGTTAGAACAACAGCAACATTAAAAATACATCCAAAAGGCGGTAAAAACTAGAGTTTTTTCTTCGTAAAAAAGGGACCTTTAAAAATCTATGTCGATAATTATTTTGCTGTAAATCTAAGTCATTGTTGAATTTTAAAAGTTATGACGAAGTTATTTTATAAAAAGCAACATAAAATTGCGCTATCAAGCTTTTTTGTCTGCGTGCCCTAGCTGCCTTTCGGAGGGACTATGGTTGCGAGCTGACTTTCGGCCCTGCCCATCGGACCCTTAGCAGAATAAAGAAGATAAGAAACAAGGGAAATTGTGTGAATTTTAATTCACCTTTTGGGGCTAATTTGACCAAATTTCTATCTTTCCTATTTTTCCGATTCTTAGGGGGACTGAAGTTTGATTTTCTGATTTTTCAAACTGCCATGTTTCAAAAAAGGCACCCTAAAAGCCGGCACATACCCATACCCTTCTCTTGCCTAAGTACCTCCCCCCCCCCGGGCTGCCTTTTCCGACGAATCTCGTGTCATGTCTATTATTTCACACCGCTTATCTTGACATCAAAGTTTTCCTAAACATCAAGAACTACGGCAAATGTAACGCGAACGAAGCGAGAAAAAATTCTAATTGCAGAGCCGTCTCGGACATGGCTGGTCGCCGGTATGGTGTAATATGGGAATGACGCCCTTCCTGGGGCCCTTCCTGCTTACTGATCATTTTTGCCACAAAAATCTTTTTCAAAATATGGGAGGGATAGAGTCAAACTTTGAAGAGAATTCTTCCCTTTAATTTTGATTTCATCGTGTTTAAGCCACCTTCCCAACATCCAAATTACTTTAAATGCGTTCAGCAAACAGCTAAACGGGCGTGCGACGCCGGGTACCGGCTAGTTGTTTTATAACTGGTTAACGACCAACCAAATCAAATAAGAGCTTGTAAAAACTCCATCTCGTCCCCCTTCAAAAGAGAGCTATCCATTCTCTGATCCCAAATTTGTAAGAGTAATTTCCCAGTCATTCATAAAATTCTCAATCCTCTAACGTTAGTTTAATGGATTTCGGATTATAGACAAATCTGTATTTTGATAACAGAACAGCCTTACATACCGTATCGTCCACCAGTTGACCAACACTTAGAAACTTCTTTCGTGTGTCTACATTCACACCCTGAAAATGAAAATGAAAAACAGTAAGGTTAATATACATCATCCATAAATTTGTAACATATCAATCATTAAACCGCTACCAAAACAATTCACGAATAACAATAAAAAACGTTCAACGTGCGTATATATTGAATCCAGTGCAAAAGTGTTATCAAAGTAACCTGGCTTTGTGAATGTGGACGAATGTCATGAAAAGTATTTGAAGTCTTTTCGCGATAAACCTGCATTCTTTTTAGCTTTCTTTATCCCCCTTAAGAGTTATTTCCATATTTTAGAAAGAGGAGGGCGCATATATCGTGATCAGACTTGTGTTAGTTTGTCCAGCATCGGGTCTTTCTTTAGAATGCTATCCGAGGTATTGTATTAGTGGGGTCGTTTAGCATAATTTACGGGAAAACAATATGATCTAGCTGAAACTTTCTCCAGACCTTCTCTATAGGATGGTTATGCCTCAGATAATAGAAATGTCCCAAAAAAAGGATGTTCCACCAGTGGGATTTTAGGGGAATTTTTCCTGAGGTATAAGCATCCTATAGAGAAGATCTGGAGAAAGTTTCAGCTAGATCTTATTTTTTTCCTACAAACAGCCTGTATTTTTGTAACACGACCACACTATATGTCCGTTAGACCTTCGTGCCGTTTCGGCTTCTTGTTTCTTTATTAAGGTCCAACTTACTGGAAAAAGCGCTAAAGTTACAACACTGGAATACTAGTACAGTTAGGAAACTAATTTATAAGGAAGCGAGTTTTGTTCCTGGAGTTCCATTTACGCACCTTTAGTAAGGGGTCAAAGTCTGATTTCACCAAACTCAAACATTTGGCCAACGGTAAAATGACTTGAATTGCCGTATGATCCAATTTTGATACTTTTCGTGCATTCAAACAGACGTTCTAGAAAAGAAAATAAAAACAATCATTTCTACTGCTTTTTACTGCTATTATTGATATAGACATTAGAAAGTGAAGACTAGAGTCTTCTTCTGATTGAGCTTTGCTGAGTCCAGTGAAATAGACTAGATAATCTCGCCATGTTGAAATTTTTCACTTTCGTTTTCAGAAATAATAACATCTGTCACAATGCCATCCAGTCTATTAAATAATGATGGGCTAAAGAATACTTTTTGTAACAAAACACTTTACACCCGATAGAATCTCTATACTTACAGGGAATTCTAAGGAGTCCCTAAGGATTATAAGGCCACCCACCAACCAATGTTAAGTAATGAAAAAAAGATCGGTCCAAGATAATGAAACAAAGCACAAAACAACAGAAAATAACCTCAGCATCAGTATAGTACATTGAAAGAGTTTGTTGAACCAAATGACTGAAGACAGGAACTTGTCGTTCGGCTGGTATGATTGTTTGCATTAACTGCTTCTCGCTCTGTTAATGAAAAGAATTAAGGAAGAAGATAGAATGTGAGATACGAAAAAAAATTCGAAATTCATCTCCGTAGAATGTCCACCAACAACAAGCTGGAGTTTTTACAAGCTCTTATTTGATTTGGTTGGTCGCTAAGATGTAATAAAAAGAATCTTATTACTTTTTCTAAAGAACGCGTCATCTCTATCACTTTAAATGACCAATTAGTGAAGTATCTTGTAAAAACTCCAAGGCATCTCCCAACAATAGAAGCAAAACCATTTTTTCAGAGAGAATATTTCATGGGGAATTAGCTGCAAACCAGCCAATGAACGCAAACTGTACCAAGGAACGATATATGTGATATAAAAATATACTATTGCAATACATGAGCTAATAGAGTAGTATCACCTAACCAAATATGATTGGGAAAATCGTCCGAAAGAATGTAAACTAACCTGCATGAGCTTGAGTAGAGCATAGGTGCATTTGATGAAGGTGTTCACTTCCCTATTCCTAAAAAGGAAGAGTTTTTGTCAGGGTTCACACCACACTTTATAAAAAGATGAGTTATAAAAGGATGGGTTATACAAATCTAACATCAAAATTGATATCTCTGATCGGAATAAATCTAAAATCTCAGCCTCAGCTCTTGTTTTGACTCTTGTTTAGCTTAGATAGGAGCTGGTTCCAAAAAAACAAAAACATATATGTTATAAAAAGATGGGTTATATAAATCCGATATCTAAATTAACATATCTCGGGAGGGAATACTTATAATAATTCTGAAATTCGCACGTCAAGTCTCAGGTCTTGATTTGACTCATCACGAGTTTATACAGTAGCTAGTCCCACTGAATCCCAAAAAAAAAAACACAATAAACGAACAGAAAGGTTTTTAAATAATTGGTAACAAAAAGTGACTTACTCGTCCTCTTCGGTGTTGTCAGTATTCGATTTACTCCCTTTCACACCATACATACCTTCAATGAGGAGGAAAAAAATATTTTTCTTGAAATAAAGAAATAATGTGCGATTTTGAAATGAAAGACAATGGAAAGAAAAATTTAAATAAATGTCTAAAATTATTTTCTCGCAAAATGGGTTTTTCCAGAAAAAAATTTTGATATTAGGGGTGGAGGAAATAAAATTGTTGTCAATTTACCGCCCGGACATTGTGACTTTTGACCCCCGGACAGCAGGTCTTACCCCTGGATAAGCATCAGTTGCTCCATGGAAATCAAAATTACCCTCGAACAGAGCAAAATTGCCCACAAACGAGCAAGTCCCCCCTCCCCCGGACAACGCAAATTTTGTAAATTTTTAAATACCCTTAACCCCAATGTACATTTTCTGGAAGAGCCCATTACATCAAATCAAACCTTACTTTCGATATGTTGTCTTGTGGATCTCCTTGGTCCCCTGAGAAAAAATAAACCATGCATTGTCTTGATTGAGCAGATGTTGGATATTTTTGATAATGATAAATATTATCAAAATAGTTGAACTACTCTTAAAATATACGTTTTTTTATAACAACATCCAAAATTTTTAAAGCTTTTGGGATGTTCTTAACTTTTTGGGTTTCAAGCCTTAAAGTGTTCTTAACTTTTTGGGTTTCAAGCCTTAAAATGTTCTTAAAATTTTCTTACTTTCATCATTTTGTGACCATTTTTATCCATTTTCCTAAGAAAACGGGTGTTTTTGAGTCCGTAAAGCCTTAACATTTTAGCCATCGAGGCTTTTATGTTCTTATAAAGTTTGTTCTTATAAAAAACGTGTAGGTGACGAGAATGGAAAAATTCAGAGTTACAATCTTTTCCGTTGGAAGACGTCTGTTTGTCTTCTGCTTCCCGTTGGTGCAGCTGAAAAATCAAGATTGTCCAAAATATATTCCTTATACGCAAAAAAAAATAACACTTAAATATATAGCATGAAAAAATCAATACCTATCTGTTGACGAAGACAGAACCCAGCTAACACTCACATCTAACGTCGAATGGACGTTGTGAACGTTAGATAAACGTTGAAACAATGTTGTTGTTGTCAGCTGGGAATAGAGGCCTACTTTTCGGAAGAACAGTTCTTAACAACTGAACCCAAAAACTACTTTAATCGGATTAACTTTCGCGAGATTAAATTTCGCGATTTCGCGGATTTTTGCCATTTTCACAAAATTTAAACTCGCGAAAACACGTGAGATTCCTGACTCACGAAATTAAATCCACCACAAAATTTTAAAAATCGCATTTTCGGCGGAGAAACCAGTCCAAAGTCTCCAACTTGGGTATAGAATGGCTATTTTTTAGTTGTTTTCAGGTTTATTCTCGTAATTGAATCCACGCGAAATCTTTCAAAACCCTGACTCACAAAATTCAATCCAGAACATTTCGCGATTTTATTTGCTCGCGAAATTTATCCGATTAAAGTAGCCAGAGCAGTCCCAAGAAAAAAGAGACGATGAAATCGTTGGTATAGATCATTGGTTGAAATAGTTCAAAATAAAAGACAAAGTCCTTTACCAATCGAACATTTTATTTTCACATGACATTATGCCTGAAACTTAAAATTTAAAAATCAGCGAGTCAATCATAATACCTGGTTGCTTCTTTTTGCCAATAAGATTCTAAAACGAAAATGAACAGAAATGAGGTTTTCCTATAGCGAGCACCTCGCTCAAGTAAAAAAAACATGCAATGTAAAGCTAAAAATTAAGATTTGATATGAATACCAATAAACACTTACCTCATAATTGAACTTGAAGTCATCTTCTTTCACTCTAAAATATAACAGATGTACACAGAAATCTGCAACAAATTCTTTCAGCAAGTACGAAAGCATCCATCGAGGACCTTTTTTCAAACATCTGTTTCCCAGGCATAGGCTTACTGGAAAATTCAATCTGTTGGCCAGAATTTCAAAATTCTTATTTCTAGAAATTAAGATCTGTTTCTCCTCGAAACCAAACTTTTAATCTTAACCCTATTCATACTAGGCTTTTAGGGGCGGTTCAGAACTAGGGGGGCTTTTCCTGTACCACCCCTTAACTTTTGATCTAGTGGGTCTTTTTGGATGAAATTTGGCACACAAGATCCTTGTGACGTAAGGTAACAATTTTTTTGATGACGTCACTCATCATGCCCAAAGTGAGCAAAAACCGAAAATTTCCTTTGTTCTTGTAAATAGCTATTGTATTCTAACAGAGGCTTTAGAAAAAAGTTGCCTGAGTTTAAAATGCTCATTTTATCCTAAATATTCAATAAATTACGGTTTAAAAGATATATTTGACAATGAAAATAACTTTGTATTGGAAAAGTGTCAATTTTTGTGACACCTTACTGTCAGAAATGTCATCATGCTCAAGGTGTGAAAATATTTAGGTGTCAAATTTTTTTTTATTTTGAAGCTAAATAAAAGTTAGGAATTTACAGAAAATTTCACGGCAAAAGCTCTATTATTTCAGGAGCTATTAGCAATAGTTTGACCTCCGAACAGAAAGAGCCCCCCCCCCCCAGTCTATGGTAGCCCATCGGTATCAACGTTGTTTTTAGAGCATTTAGAACAAAAAAGTCAAAATTTAAGATAAAAAAATAAAAAAGTAAAAAAAAATTTCAAAAAATTTAAAAAAAAAATTAAAAATTAATTAATTCCTGGGCTACGGGGTCTAATTTCTTAATCGCAATCTATGGTTGTCTTGATACTTTTTCAAGAAAAATTATTTTCCTGAGAGTTTGGACCTCGAACTCTGACCCTAACTTGATTGGCAGATTTTATATGGAATATTTGCTGGATTCAAAACAAATTCCTACATATCTCAGAGTAGATAGAGGTACAGAAATTGGAACCATGGGGACAATTCAAGCCTTCCTTACTGATGAATTTGGAAACATGGAAGATCCTTTGAACTCTGTTGAAATTGGTCCATCAACTTCAAACAAGATAGAACGTTGGTGGAAAGAACTTCATGAACGCATGGAACGTTATATCAAAGAACAATTGAATTTTCTTCTACGATCTCATGCATATAATCCCAACAGTGAAATCGACAAAAAAGTAATGGCTTATATTTTTGTCCCAGTTGTCCAACGTGAGTGCGACATTTTTGCAAGAGGCTGGAATGCTCATCGAGTTAGGCATCAAGCAGGTGTTATTCTACCAGCAGGTGTCCCTAATCATATCTTCAATTTTCCAGAGAAATACAATGCTGAGGACCAGCATATTCCGATCACTGAAAACTCCCTGTTAGAAGTTAGCGCCCTTGCCAAGCTTGATGAAGGACCATCACACTATATCAACGAAGAAGATCAGCAAGTTTTTTCAAACCATTTGGCACACCCTCAAGATATTTTATGTAAGGATTTAGTGGATACATACTTAAAAAGCTGTGTCACTTAGAACTTGACTGTTTTTGAGAGATATTTAACCCTATCTGCCTGAGGGTTTCGGGGACTTGTGCTGCTCCGATATGGCACATTTAGGCCCCCTTGAATAATTCCTGATAGGGTGATTCAGATTTCATGAAACTTTGCACACTTATATTAAGAACAAATCACGAAAAATGGGATGGAACTTTTAAACAGAATAAATACCATTCACAAAGAGTTTTTTGACTCATTTTTTCTGGTATTGCTCACGTCACAAGCAGGTGGTACATTAAAACCTGATTACTAAAAAGCTGGTGCTAAAACCCAAAAAGTGATTAAATCGCAGATTTCTAATTTTTTGAAAAAAACATTTTCCCATAACTCCTGATAGAATTTTTCTTTTGCCATGAAATTTGGTACAGAAGTAGTTTACAATGAATATATCAAGATGGACTACAAAAAGATTGCATTAGATATGGAAATTTTTCATAATAGCAGCATAAATATGGAAAAATGCGAAAACGGCTATCGGCCTACCCTAAAAAATCGGTCACGTGATATAGGCGTTTTCAATGAAATCTTTTTATGCAATCTTAATCTACATCATGTACTGAATCATTGTATAAAATTTCAGGTTATTTGGACAACTGGTTCGGATTTTATTGCTATCTATTAATTTTCGGATTTAGCGGTTCTGGGGTTACTGCTGAACAAGGAGCCGCCTTGGGGGTCATCTATATATAATATATAGTACGTACGCAAGAATTTTCCAAATATTTGACACCCCCTCTTTTCTTGTACGCAGAGAACAATATAAATGACATCATTCAAACAATAGACATATGCTTTTGCTAAAACCCCCTCTCTCCCCCCTTCACTGCGTACGTACTATATGGATGGCCCCTTGGCTGACATGGGCAGATTTTTTAAATAATTTTTTTCAGAATTTTTTGTTTAAATGAATTTGTAAAGAAGTCAAAAACTTTCAGAAAGTTTGTTTATAAAGTGGATAAAAAGATATGGGGAAAATCTAGTAGGGGGCACATTGTGCCCCATAGGGGCAGATAGGGTTAAGCTATACCTTAAGGGAGCTAATTTTTGCGCAATTAATTTTTGAGGTCAGCTAGCATGAAATAAACATTTTTATGAACCAAAATTCTGTTGATACGTTTTGTACAAAAATAGCAGACATCAATATTAGTGTGCTTAGAAAGAAATTCATATTTAAATGGGTCTAAAATTATATTTAATTTTGAATGAAAAATGAATTTTCCTTTTAAATTTTACCAAAACAACCAAAACCATGTACTAAGACTCCCAATGTTATTACAATTGACTGATTTCTTGAGGAGAGCATATCGCATTAGTTTATATCTTCTGTTAAAAACTTCTTGTAGTTGTATTTATTAGCAAAAAGAGCTTTGAAATGAAAATTTATCGTTAAATTTATTTTTGCTGATGACCAATTTTGATAATTTTTGCGGGAATTAATTTTTGCGGTCCGTATGTCAACAAAATTTGCGGGAACTAAATTTTGCGGTTTGTACTTCGAGACTGGTTAGTTTTGTTGTTTTTATTTGTATACCTTTCTTCTTTCCCATAATGAATATTGTTTCATTTTTTTGCTCTAGCTTCTAGGTGGATCTATTTTTTTGGTCATTGCATTTATTCAGGAAAAATATTATTATTTGTAACTTTGAGATTATAATATATTTTGTTCTATCCTGTCATCCTGTAAATAAAGGTTTAAAACTACTTGTGCATTGTACCTAATGATTATCCGTGAAAGTACATTAATTAAAAAGCACTTTTTTAAGAAGACCAATTAGACCATTTTTCATTACTCTATGGGTCAAATAACACTTGGATATATCAAGTTAATATCTTAGTTTGACTGGATATTTTTTGCAGCCCTTTTGTCAAGGTTTAGTAAAAAAAATGGACCCAAAATTTTTCACAAAGCACTTTCTCCACGCAAACAGCTTTTTAATTTTGTGATCTAACCTAAAAACTGTAAGGTCTATCATGCGATCTGAAAAAAATATGGGATAAAGAAGCACACTCAACTTTTTATCAACTAATGGACCCTATTTGAAAAAATTTTATTTGACCAGAATGACCAAAAATATTAAAATTCTTTGGCCTTGTGAAGTGTGAAGCCAAGGCTTTAAAATTGAAAAGTGCTTGATAAAAAAAACAATTTCTGTGAAATATTTCCTAAATATTGCCACTTTTTATGACAGTGGAGGGTTTACGTAGTATTACTACAATTATGTATAACTGTATTAGGCGAGACCAATTTAATTTGTTGTTCCACGGGCGCAACCAACCCACCATTTTTGCTGCAAACAAAAAAATAATTTCAAATTTCTAATACTAGTCATTTTAAAAATTTACACTTAAAGTTGAATTTTCGACCAAGATTATTTGAAAATATTACTTAAAGCCTAATTACCTTCCGTGATTAATGAAAATCTTATTTTTATTTTATCGACCGACCGACTCATATTTTGCTAACGATATGCCTGTAGAATAAAATTGGTCTCGCCTCATACAAATTTAATATTTAAGTATCTTTTTCATTTGGTAATGTTAACTTAGTTAATGGGGGGCGTACGGTTTGACTGTATCCGGGATAAGGCTTTTTTAACGTGAGATAAAGGTATTCACGGGAGAAAAAAAAAACAGGATAACAGGATTTGACTCATAGTGACGGTAAATGTCAGATTTTTCTCTCAGGATACAGTATTTTTGTTCAAAATCTACAGTATTTCGGTGAAAATCACAGAGAAACGGTACACAATTTTGTCATTATTTTAGCGACAACTTTTGTGATGCAAATACTTTATCAAACAAGAGCGGTTTTGGTTTTGGCCATAACAAGAACGCCTAAGTAAAAAATCAATATTCCCCCCTCCTCTAGTTTAAGCCTTTTCAGGGTAGGTTCTAAACATTTATCTTCTTTTTTGTTATGTTCTAGCTACAAAAAAAATTACAGTTAACACAATGTCAAATTCAGAGAAGTGGAGAAATTACAACAAAAAAATCTCTCAGAAAAGGATGGGTGATAACCAAAAGATTCAGCCAACAAAGAAACTGTCATATATTAATATTCAAAGAATGGCGCCCGATGCAGCAGAAAAAACTCTAAGATATGCTCCTGAAAAAACAAGAGACTTTGTCGATTTTAAAGAGTATCAAAGTTTGACACTTGCAAATGTTAAGCTAGCATGCGAAAAGTTTTATAATGAGCCAGCAGGGTCATGTGATGTTTTGTTCTCCGATAAAGGGCCTAGCTGTTCTGTAGATGAACAAATACAAGGCAAAAAATTTTTATTAATTAGATTCATCGAGCCAGTCCAGGGGCCAGCTAAAAATTTAAATGTCTCCAATCAAGCTAGCGTGATGCAAAGCAGAATGGTTGGCGATAGTTGTATGGAAAGTTCATCTAAGCGTATACGCACTAGTAAAACCATCGCTCGAAAAAGTGCCCTTATCCCTCCTACAACTACAAATGGATTTCCAAAATCTGTTTCCATTGGGGACGTTCTCGATGCCGGAAAGCTGAAAAAACCTATTCATGAAATGAAAACTGAATTGGCACTGGAATATTTTGATATTAGGTCTAAAATTTGGTTGAAAGATACGAAAGAATTAAATATCAAAACTGAAAAGTTTTCTGAGGGTGCTTTCAGAGAAGCTTTTATGACATACAGTATTTCGAATGGTAAGCGCGAGCTCTACGTATTGAAAAAATTCAAAAGTGAATCATGGTCCAAAGTCTCAAAAGTGTATGGTATGAGCTTAGAAGAGCATACACGCAAACAAATACAGATGCATATGGCTGCAAAAGCCATTGCCGATATATTCTTCAAGAAAATAAACCTGACGAAAAGAGAGGATTGGTTTTCATATAACGATGCCTTCTTTGCGACCCTAAATGGAGAGCCGGTCACAGTAGAGCCATTTGTTGCTGGTAAATTTACGAAATATATTAACAATGATGGGGTTATTGGATCCCACGATACAAACAAAAATGCATCCAAAGCCATATATGAAAAAGCTGAAGCCTTGTGCCATTTTTCTTATGAGGACAGTGCTGACCGTCTCATGCTAGCCGATTTGCAAGGGAGTGGTCTAATACTGTATGACCCAGAAATTGCAACTGCCGAAGAACTCGAGGGTGAAGATTTACAGGGAGAAAAATTCTTTTGTGGAGGCAACCTCAACGATGTTGCAATTGACACTTTCTTTCGTAATCATAAGTGCAATATTTATTGCAAGTTAGCTTCACTGAGAGAAGTGGCAATGACAGAAATTTCCGATGACAGTCAGTAAAGTTGCTCCTGGCTACATATTCGTAAAAACAAATATGTATTTACTTCATATTTTATTAGAAATTTGTTTTGCGTATTTTTCTTTTGTTAAATTCGTTTGAAGGTAGCCCTCAACAATAATCTTTTGTCAAGTTATAGTTTTTGTTTTAACGTTTTTTACGTGTTTAAATAAGGGAGCATAATCCGACTTTGGCCAGGGGAGAAGTTGTTTTCATTTTGGCTGAAAATCGAAATCAACCTGCTACGACCCCTATGCACAAATAAAAGTTAGCCAGAATGCCAAAAATAATAGGCCTTTTTGTGTAGAGCTTGTACGCTGTTGTTCTTTGACTAATTTTGGGTAATATCACCAATATTCTTTTCTGAACCCGTATATACTTACAAAGTGCTTTCATTTTCAGAAAAAAAATCCAGTGTATATGCAATAGCCTACGTCAAGTAACTGACCCTTAGAGTAACTTCAAATTTTATCAAATGTCAGTATTTTGGTAAACCTGGTGCGTATCAGACCCACAACTTTTTTTAAGGGTTTTGGCATTGCCATTGGCCTATTTGGAGATCTTTTGACTAAAGAAACTCGTGATATTTATACCCAAAATTAGTCAAAGAACAGCGGATACAAACTCTACACAAAAAGCCTATTTTTGGCATTCTGGCCAACTTGGTGCATAGCGGTCGGAGGCTGATTTCGATTTTCAGCCAAAATGAGTATCATTTTCAGAATCAACATTTAAAAAATGCCAAAAAAGCTTTTCCAGGCAGAAAATCGAAAAAAATGTTGATAAATGTCCTTTATCAATTTTCACATATTTTTAAGGCTTTAAGGTTGTCAGGGTTTAACCCTATTTTTATCAGGGGGGGGGGGTGTTTTCCACCACCCTGGCGCTCTTTTGCTAATAGCTCACAGAAAAATTATTTTGACACTCTGAAACTTTTTGACTTTTATTAGCAATGTGTATACCAAATTTTACAATCATCTTCGACATTTTTATTGCTACATTAAAAACCGGCAATTATGTTTAACATCTTCTTTTTGGCTTTTAGAAAATCAAAGCAGAATTGAGAAATCTTTATTTGTTCAACTTTAAATTGCAGTTTTAGTAGAGGGTACTTTCTCATTGGTCAGCGGTAAATGTAAAACTTTGTGATGACGTCATCACCTTTATGATGACATATCCAATCCAAATATTTTTTAATGTATTCCTAATATGGTATTGAACATTCGTGCCAAGTTTCAAGTCAATAGCACTTCTACATAAAAAGTTATGGAAGGGTGGTGGAAAACACCCCCCCCCCTTGATAAGAGTGGGTACTTAAAGTTACACAGCCTAGTTTTTTTTAAAGTTTTTCAACTGTTGATATTCATATATTTTTTAAGGCTTTAGGATTTATAAGAGTGGGTAAAATTCTTCACAAACCAAGTTTTAGGTTAATATTTTTAACTGTAAAATGCTGTAAATATTCCAGAATATTCACATATTTTCAAGGCTTTAGGAGGATTCTCACTGTCAGGGATTTTTTTGCCGTCATCGCGATCACGAAAATAACCAAAACTTGCCCATCACGCCAATTCTCAATAATATAGCACCACGCCCCACATTTTCCCCACGACAGAATGTCAGAAAAATATGGGTGGGTCGGTATAATTAAAAAAAGTTTCTCAAAACCTCGGGTTGGTAATGTCCTATAGAATTAGGTTTTTACCCTGAAGACGTCAGTATTTGCAGTATTTGTACTTGATAAGGAGAGTTTTCTATTTGAAGCTTGCGCGGCAGTGATTTTTTCTGTTACCTTTCTCTTTTGTTTGATACTTCTTTATTTATTACTTTATTTTCACGTGATACCAAATGACACTTTACTTCATGGTTTGATGAAATTAGTTTCCTCCTATCAATTGGATAATTTTTGGACTTTTTTTATATTTTTGATGACATCTTTTTCAGTTATAACATAGGTTAAGACGTTGTCAAAAGCATTTATCTTCATATGGCTCAAAGTGCAAATCCATTAAATATATTTTGATATTTTAAAATATCTTTTGTCATATTTGTTAAAGTTTTCTTACATAAACAATTTATTGACATTCGTGAAAATGTTTTATTCTATTCTTGAATTAAAGTCTATTCACGATAAGTGTGCACTAATTTTTGTTTTGCTTGCCATTTCCTAACGAATTTCGCAAATTTAATAAATGAAACACCGTTAAAAAGATAATTGCGAGCACTGTAATTTTACGACAAAAATAATTCCAAAGATTTTTGAAAATGAAGATGAAAAATAAGTTGATGCTAGAAACTTCAGTTTTAGTACAGAGGTACCATGAACCTTCCTAATTTTTCAAATAATCATTTTTCCATAGCTTTAGTACATCAAAAGTTACAGCCTATAGGAGATAGATAGTTCGTTAGAGCTGAAAACCCCTGTTTTTGCTGTTGTTTTTTTTGCGTCAACGGGTTACCTTCCAGAGGAATATCTTTTGATCCAGTGAAGCAATGGAGAAATTTAGAATTTAGAATTTAGCCATTTGTTTGAAAATGGCAAGCAAAATGAAAATTAGTACACACTTATCGTGAACAGACTTTACTGTAGTTTCCTTTTTCCTTTCTTTTTATGTGCCAGATTAAGCGGCGCTGGGAGTGTTGGAAACTCAGTTGCTAAGAAAACTTATACTCTTCAGACGTACTCAGCAACGCTTTTCAGTGTCCCAAGCTCACGTGACGAAGCTATTCCAGAAAACATATACATGGGGTTGGAAGTTTAATCCCAGGAAATTCCTCTTTTTGACCCCTTGAACAGGCATACATTAGCAAAAGTGAGCCAAACTAAGCTACCCCCAGCAAATATTTTATGACGTAATCTTTTTCATACGGAAGCAACCGAAACTAGTGGCAAATTCTACCACCACTCTTTAATGTTATTTAGCCAGTTTTTCGAGTTATTTCGGGTGTTTCCGTATAAAAGATTATGGTCATGAATGTACGGTAGGCATTCCGAAGGGGCAGTGCCGATTTGTTAACGGCTCTTGCATTAGCTACGACACCAGTTGGTCGCTGTTGTCTACGTCAGACTAACCTAACTCAAATTCTTTTGCATTCTTCGTTATCAACATATAACCCCCCCCCAATAAATACACATATTTGTTTCTGGTGCAAATTGGTATTTGGCGGCTGATCATGTTAAGCCAGCGAGATTGGTTGCATCGTCACCTCACGATAACCAGATGAGCCGAGTAAAAAGACACCTCGGCCCAAGCCCCGATTTTATAGGCTTGCCGGGTTCAACTGCGATTTTTCAGGCTGCCACAGCATGACAGTTGAGTCCGACTGGTAAGGCGTGTGTCAAAGAACAATTACCCGTTGCGGTGGTGGCCGCCAAAACGCCGTCGGAATATGGGAATGTCAGATAAACCTATTATCTGGCGCCGAGATGGTGAAATTTTCATTCGACACGCCAAAGCTCTGAAGGTCGGGAAAATTTTGGCCCGCTCCCTTTTTAGAGCGTTAGCGTGGGCGGCCACCAATCCGCCATCGGAATATCAGATAAATAAACCTAGCTCCTCCGCTCACTTTTCCGCGCGGATAACTTTTCAAACCCGACAGGATTGCCAGTCTAGTCTATCAAGCTAACAATAACTCACGGATATTCATATTAGAGAGATAATCGAAACTATGATACTGATACTCATGGGCCACGTCGAGAAATATAAAAAAAATTATAATTTTTTTTTTTTTTTTTAATTTTTAATTTTTTTTTTCGTTTTCTTAAAATTTTTATAAAATAATTTAATAAAAACAAAATTTTCAATTTTTTTCTTTTTTAAATTTTTTAATTTTTTTTTAATTTTTTTTTTATTCATTTAATTATTTTATTTTATTATTATATTTTTATTTTATTACTATTATGATTTTTTTCTTAAGTTTTTAATTTTTCTTTATTTTTTCTTCAATTTTTTTTTTTTTTTTAACTTTTTTAATTTTTCATTTTTTTTAAACTTTTTTTTACTTTTTTGTTCTAAATGCTCTAAAAACAACGTTGATACCGATGGGCCACCATACTAGTCCGAATAGGGTTAAACTGTTCTCCTAGAAAATTTGATATGTTTCTACGATTTTCTGAGTTATTTCCTGAGTTAGAATTGTGATCTGCTTTTCCAATGTATTGGATCTGTTTCCCTCTCTTAGAATCCTAGAAATCTTTACTCTTATCTCCCAAATAGACGGGGGGGGGGGGTGTAATTTGAAGACAGAATTTTAACTGATATCAATTTTAACAACAAAAAAGAAAAAGGAAAATTTAACAAGTTTAAGGTTTAGTCGGGGGGGGGGGGGGGTGGGGGTGGATTTTTCTCTTAACAATTAGCGGGGGGGGACGTCTAGTCGGGAGACGAGAGTATCTGTTCTCCCGCGCTTGTTTGTGATTGATATCAGTTTTCCTCTAGAAAACTCAATTTTTTCTAATGCAATGTCATCTTTTAGGAAACAGATGTCTGTCTCCAAATTTATTATATCATCTACTAGAAATTTTAATATGTTTCCCAATGATGACGTCATCACTTGGAGCGGGGAAACAGATGATTGTTAGAAAATCATTTCTTCTAGAAATTCTGATCTATTTCCCAATTTTCGGAGTAAAAGCTATCTCTTGGAAAGGGGAAACAGATATTTTGGGGAAACAGGCTCATCGACTGCTTCTGCAAATAATGCTGAACATGAAAGTCCAGTTCATATTTGCTAAATTTTTTTGTTGTTTCTTTGTTCTAGTAATGTGTCTCTAGGGAAATTTGGTTTGTTTTGTCTTTTGTCTTTTAGGATTTTGGGTTGTCAAAATTCATTGGTCATTTGATTGTTGTCATATGATGTGGGGAAAGTTTAAGTGTTTTCTGAAATTTGATTAGCTTCTTCAGAATATCAATGAAAGCCAAGTCTCTCATGCGTTATTGAAATTTCAGATGACTTCAAATTGACTTCTAGGGGTCGGCGAATACCTTAATTTGGTGTCTTATGAATATCACAAGAGAGAGACGAAAAAATTTAAAAAACCCCGAGACGTAGCCGTAATATGCGAGAAGAACTAAAGAACAAAACAACAAGAGAAATAAATGAAAGATAAAGCAATACCCTTGTAAAGATTCCACCAGTTTGTGAGCACGAATTTGTGAATAGACGTTCATGAAATCTGTTAAGAAGAAATAGAAAGAAAAATGTTTTTTCAGAATTTCATTGAGAAAAAAATCTATGATCTATAACTATGGTAGTGTGGTCGTGTTACAAAAATACAGGCTGTTTGTAGGAAAAAAATAAGATCTAGCTGAAACTTTCTCCAGACCTTCTCTATAGGATGGATATACCTCAGGAAAAATTCCCCTAAAATCCCACTGGTGGAACATCCCTTTTTTGGGACATTTCTATTTTCCCCAGGCAAAATCCTAAGGGCGAGATTTTTTGAACATTTCAAACTTATTTCCAGGCAATATCATGTATACCATTCGAAAGCTCTCGAAAAACTATATAGAAGACTTTTAAACGGTTATAGCAGATTTCCCTACCTAACTCGAGATATTTCAAGCGCAAGTTCCACTTTTCGCCACACTTTGGTCAAAATTGACCATAAATAGCATCTTCTGCGTGAATTATCTTGAGTTAGGTAATGAAATCGGCTATACCCGTTTAAAAGTCTTCTATATAGTTTTTCGAGAGCTTTCGAATGGTATACTTGAAAATATCTAAAAATGAGTTTGAAATTTTCAAAAAATTTCGCCCTTAGGGTTTTGCCTGGGAAAAAAAGAAATGTCCCAAAAAAGGGATGTTCCACCAGTGGGATTTTAGGGGAATTTTTCCTGAGGTATAACCATCCTATAGAGAAGGTCTGGAGAAAGTTTCAGCTAGATCATATTGTTTTCCCGTAAATTATGCTGAACGACCCAACTATGGCTTGAAATTCGTCAAACATATATTTCACTAGCAAAGGGGAGGAGGCGTACGGGATAACGAACACCATAATACCGATGCATGTTTCATCATTATTTTCTTTCTCGACACCGACAACTAAAAATTGCTAAAATCCATACTGTGGATGATAGCAATACTCCAAAAAAATTAACAATATAATATTAAAAATTTAATACCAGTGCTTTTCTTATGTGAAGTAAACCAGTTTGCAATCGTTGCCAATTCATTCATGTTGCGTTCTAGAAAAGAGAGACATTTATCATGCAAAAATTAATTTGAAGCCGAAAAACGGTGTAACTAAATACATTAAAGGAAGAAAATTTGGCGGATTTGGTCAAAATTCGGCAAATTAAGTTCCTGCCAAATTTAATGTTTTCCGTCATTCCCCCAAATGTGTGCTATTTCAGGCTTTAAAACAGATTTTTCCATTTTCAATGGCGTTTTTGGACAAAAATGCCCTTCGTCCGCCAAATTAAATTCCCGCCAATATTTCTTCTTTTAATTTATTCAAGCTGACAGTTTTCATTCCCTAGCTAGAGAAAGCCAAAAATGTTTAAGAAACTTTCCATAGCTGTAAATAAAAGTAACTTTCTCTGAAGCAGTTTCTGATGAAAGATGACAGCAGAAGAGAAAAGAAACAGCGAAAAAGTAAATACCTGAAAAATGTTCAATTTGAGTTTCTTCCTCTGAAATTTGACTGACTGCATCTGAAAAAGACAGAAATTTTTTGCTAAAGTCAAACACTCGCAGCTTGAATATCTAAACATGAGGTTTGTAAAAGAAAATACCTGTACAGAGATTTGAAAGAAAGGGACCAAACTTTTGAAACCGCCGGAGAAAATGTATGCAAATAAACCTGCGCATACCTGCATTTTCCGCCATGGCGTTCAAAATATCTTGAATGGTAACGGGCGGAACTGCTTTACTGTTTCGTTTAAGTAGTGTTAAGAATTCTTTCTCCAGTGATTCTTTGCCAGACTCGTTTAGTGATCTCTGTGAGTCAAAAATGAAAACGAATAAGTTCTTGTGTATACGACGTCCAGGGAGGGAGCTCCAAAATAGTTTGCAGAGGGGTATGAACCCCTCCCTAGCTTTATTTCACCCCCCTTTTTACATAAAATCTATTTCGAAGGAAACTTGCTCTATGCGCTACCAAAAAGTGATCAAAGAGTACAAAATGTATACAGTTACAAGCCAACAGTTTCAAAATATGAAAATATAACTAGCTGTATTATTAACATGATACACTTATGATCATTTGTATATGATTAAGTTGACCAAAATTTCCAACCCCCCTTTCTTATTTGACCCCCCTACATTCCAATTCCCCCAGATTTTTAGGCAAATCTTAGTACCCCCCTAAGAGGGCCCCCAAAAAATTTGTCATACCCCTATTGAAAAGGGGGGTGCATAAGAAAAACAAATTCTCGCAATACACTTTTTCAGTAACTTAAAGTGTTTCATGCACGATGATCCAGCTCTTTTATAAATCGGCTAAATAGGATAACCAGTTAAATATCATCACAGCTTAAAGGAAGCCCAGCAAAAAATATTATAGACTCGGATCTGTTCCAAAATGATCAAGTCTTCCTAATATAAAAACCGTAAGAATAACATTTACCAGAACAGAAAGCTCAATGCTGTCAGGATTGTTCTTTTCGAAGAAAGAGATTGCATGGTCGATCTTCTCCATGCTCTCCAGATACTCTGTCAAATGTCCTGTTGGCCTGAAAATGAGAGCAAAATAATATCACAATGATTACTTTAGAATTTCAAAACAATTGAGTCTCCATAACTTGAACACCCACTGGGAGCGCAAATTTACTCGATTTATGGAAGTTCTGACAGGCATCGTTGTCTTAATAATGAGCAAAAATTTAGATATCTTAAGGTCTATTCCTGCCGGAAAATAAAAAATAAAAATATTTTAAGGTCTTCCAAAAGAAATTAAGTAAAGTTTGAAACATTCCTTCTGAAAGGGATAAAAAGTCCATTTCGAGCATTTCTAAGCAATTTATCGCTTAAAAATTATTTTACTTTTTTAAACTAAAAAAAAACTTGGATCTTTTCTCAGAGGGTTGTAACTTCTACTCCAAAAGAGATATTATATGAAATATCGGCGGGTTTCAAAGTCTCAGAAAAATATGTAATAAAAGATTGGCTTCATTGATATACATGCCCAGTAAAAAATATCTTCTTTTTTCTTCTTCATCTTTGATCTTCATTTAAAAAATTCAAAAAAAGTTTACATCAAGCCGCTCAAGATTATCTTTCAAAGGAGCCATTACTTTTCATTATATCTTTTATCCCATCAAGAGCAACAATGTTTCAAAAAGTAAGGACTGTCATTTTTTGAACAGATTTTAAATAAATGCATTTAAGAAGATAACGAAAGTACGAAAGAGGAAAATAGGCTTACCCTTCTTCGATGATTGGTTTAAGGTTCGACGAAACAGAGTGGAAACTCAAAACATCGTCCAGTAATACCAAAGTCTTGTCAACATCTTATTGTGGCAATGATGGATTGGTCAAGGGCAATGAAGAAGCTATTCTAGAATCTCTAATAAAAAACTATATCTACTTTCGTCTCCCAAAACAAACTTGTGGAACCCCCATCCACACTAGACAAAAACTAATGAAATTAATTTTTTTCATCCGATTACAGCTTCCACCATTTTCTAACGAGAAATCGAAAAAAGGAGCTTTATTCTGCTCCAAAGCCCGATCAGGGCCCACATCATGATATGGAAGGTGGAAGGGCCAGAAATATAGTGACTAAGGACCGTGGTAGACTGACTTTGCACAGAAACCAAGCTTTGAACCGTGATATTTTAAATATACCATTTCATTTGAGAAAAAAATTGAGAGGGCAATGGCACCCCTGCTCCCCGTAGCGTGGCCCTGCCCTTGCAATTATTAAATTGAGGTAAAGGATACTGTCTTGTCTCCGTTGCAAATCAGTTGTTTCTTTGTGAACAGGTAAAATGGTGTCTTCTAACTTACATAATCGTTCTTCGAATGATGACAAAATGTTCAACTATGGAACATAAGAAGATGAAGAAAGTATTAAAGTTCACCTTAAGGAAAAATACCAAATAAAACACCCGGGAAGCCTTAACATGGCACTTTCGATATCAATAGCTCAGGTTTTGAATCATTCAAAATAATGAACAACAAGAAGCCCGTTGGGCGTAAAGGCCCAGCGAAAAGTAACGTGTTGAAATCAAGCGTACAAAACAGCAAATGTATGACCCCGTTGACATGGATCAAAGTGAAGACAGGAAAAATTTTTTCAAAATAACCGCGGTACTTCTCATTGGTTATACGCTTGAAATTTTATTGAATGGTCCCCTACCAACCGGGACTACACAGGCGAATAAGGCTCATCCGGTTGAATACTCTCCTCGGGTACCTAATAGCTGGGGTGTTTTGGAATAAGCGGGGGGGGGGGGGAGGTTGGAAAAAATCTCAAAACTTAATAGGTGGGGGGGGGGGGTTGGAATAGAAATGTCTGTGGGGGAAAACTTTTGAAAAGGAGGCTACATGTTTTTTTATAAGCATATGTTTTTTGGGAAACAAGCTCAGTTATGCTTAGAGATATTTTAGACTCAGGCTTGAAGTATGTTTATCATATGCTTATTTTTCCAAAAAATTCGAGTTTCCAATTTTTCCAAAATCTGTCATTGCTATACATGAGGATAGGGAAATAAGTAATGACACTAAGATTTGTCATTACGTTTTGCAATAGAAAAAGAATTTTCACTTACACACCTCAAAAGCAAGCTCAGTAATATGCTTGTAATATGCTTATTTTTTAGACAAATTTAGGTCTTGGTATGCTTATAAACGTTATGCTTATAAAAAAACATGTAATACAGCAGATTTAGGACAAAAGAGGGAACTATTAAAAACATTTTCGCAAAGATCAATAAGCGGGGGGGGGGGTTGGAATAAGAATGTCCTGGGTAGAAAATTATTTTCGAAAAATTTATTTGCGGGGTGGGGGCAGCTATTAGGTACCCAAGAGTACGAGTATCAAAAATCGTGAATTTTTTTACCCAATTTTTGCCTTTACATTTTTGCCTGTAACGTCAGTCTTTGGCCAATAAAATATTTTACCAGGCCTTATTAGCAGCGGACCCCCCTCGCGAAAATGTCTTCAGCTACATTCAACTTTCCAATAAAATTCTAGCCTGGGTATCCAGACTCAAAATTTCAGAAAAAAAAAACAATACAAAGTTTCTAAAGTTTCGGTGTAACTAAAAAAGTTGGGTACAGTTTGTTTGATACTGCCTGTGAGTGAACCCTTCTTGTTGACAGACTATCAAAACATCAGGCACATTTTATAAAGGCTACTTTCCAGCAGCCATTTTGTTTAGAAATGCACCTGTGTTTTCATTTTCATTTGTTTATCTTTTTTCACAAGGTCAGCTTTTTCCATAAATTATGCGCACCCATAGAAAAACTGGAAAAATATAAAAAAATCTCGCAAATATTCTGCTTAGTGAGTGGGCGCTTTTTAACGAATAAGGTGCACTCACCTGCAATCACATATGCAGGGAGAAATATCCCTGCAGGCATGTTAGTTGGACCAGACTGTAAACCAGAAAAATAATCTTAAAAAAACTAGACGGTGAAATAGTTTACGGTCTGCATATCCAGGCTAATAAAATTAATGTGGTTAATGTTTGAATTAACAATTAATGTGACAGATCCAGAAATGACCATTTTCACTGTTCACGCATTGCAACCATGAAAAATGTTCCAATCTAGTTCAAATTTACCCATGAGCTGCATTTAAGTGTTTATTAACAGATTCCAGAATCAGTTTATATACTTTAAATAATTATGTGATTGATGTGAGTCGAGTTTGAAACCGACCGACCGTTTTAATGCGACAGATCCAGAAATGACCATTTTATTTAATGTGTGGAATCATGAAAAAATTCCCAATCTTGTTAGTTTCCATTAACATGTTCCATAATCAGCTTATTTGAAATAATTCTGTGTCGAGTTTGAAAAATCAAGCCACCGCACCTTTCGTCAAACGAGACAGATCCAGAAAAAATAATTTTCACGCACGCGTAGCATCATGGAAAAGTTCCAATCTTGTTCCAATTTACACATGAGCTCCATTTTAGTGTCCATTACCAAATTCCAGAATCAGTTTACTTGAAATAATTATGTGTTGGGTTTGAAAATCATACCACGTCCCACCACTGTTGTACTGACCGTTGTTAACACCGACAGATTCAGAAGTGACTTTTTTCTTCTGTAGCATCAAGAAAAAAGTTCCAATCTTATTCAAATTTACACATGAGCTGCATTTCAGTTTATTTATTTCTATATATCAGTCAGAAGCCATTTTTTCCTAAAAATAAAGTCTTTTTGAAAACAAGAAACTAAAAATGAAAGTGATTTAAGGTAGAATTTCACTCACAAAACTTTATGAAAACTTGAGCAAAGACTATAAGATATGGCAGAATGTTGAAAAAGGTTTATAAAGAAAAACCTTTACAAAATTTCTTTGGTTTTAAAATCTCTTGACCACTAAAAGCAAAGAAAATGTTCAAGAAAGTATGAATCAACCTCCTCGCTTCGACCGCCATCTTGTTTTGTTTTGAAAATTGTTTTGAAGGAGCGCGGAATCAGAAAATATATCTTTTATAGCCAGTATCCAACTTTAGCAAGCTTTTCCCTATCCAGACGGCAAAATGTGTGGTACTGGTTTTAAGCGCCGTTTCTACCAAAACGGACGGACAGATACACGTACACACGTACGAACAGAACGTTGCAAATGAAAGGCCCACTCGCTTAGCGCTGGGCCAACAAGTGATACTTTTATGGACCTACCCGGTTATGCATTTAAGCAAATATAATTGATATCTACGTGAGCATGACCGTTAAACAATCATTCAGAACACAAATAGTGACGATCTATTAAAATCAGTCGTTTGTTTTTTATAAAAAAAACGTTTAGAAACCAAAATTTCATGCTCTTGAAATATTCTTTCATATTCAAGACTTCGTGAGCAAAAAAAACATCTATCTCATCAAAAAATTGAGTAATTTGGCCAAGAACATTGATGTATGCTTATTTAGTGATTCTTATAGATAAAGATGCGCTTTTGAGATGAAAAATTCTTTTTTTACAAATATCTGCTTGAGCCATCTTTTGCCTACTTTCATGCAAAAAATCTGAAAAAAGTAATGATCCAATATTTCACAAAGTCCCTTTTTTTAGGCCCAAATTTGCCCAAAAACATTTTTTTTCAAAAATCGGGCTCCGTCACATTCGAGAGTTTATAGTTATGCATCTTTGTGCGAAAAGCATAAAGAATGAAAGAGCTAATACCTAAGTAATTGATAAGGTGCTTATAAAAAATATCGAATTTGGCCAGTTTTTCTATAAAAGCACGCTAAGCAACCAAAATTTCATGTCTAAACACACATATTCTTCAAAAAGTAAGCCCTCAAGAGCTAAAAAAAACATCTTTCTCATAAAAAAATGAGTAATTTGACTAAGAACATTGATGTATGCTTATTAATAGTGATTCTTATAGATAAACATGTGTTTTTTGAGCCAAGAAAATTTTTTTGCAAAAATCTGCTTGAGCCATCTTTTACCTATGATGGTACCCTACTTTCATGCAAAAAATCAGAAAAAATTAATGATCCAATTTTTCACAAAGTCCAAAACCCCCGTTTTTTAGCCGTTTTTTGGCCCAAATTTGCCCAAAAAATGTTTTTTTCGAAAATCGGGCTCCGTCACATTTTGGCCAACACCATTTTGCACCTTTGTACCAAAAATCAAAAGATTCCTATGATTCAATCCTGAGAAAAGTTGGTAACAGACGAACGAACGAACGAACGGACGAACAAACACAAGTTAATTTATAGGACCTTTACCGGGGTAGGTCCAAAAAGTCCTTCTAAATGTCTACTGTTGCCATCTACATCAATTAATTATAATAAGGCCTGGATCACCTTTATCCATTATCCAATGAGTGTAAAAAGAAAAACTAATTTTTAGTCATCAATAAAAATCTTGAAAAATTTAATTTTGCCCTGAACTGATTGTTACAAGGGTGTACACCTTTTTAATATTGGAGAAGTCTAATTGAAGGGAAAGACAGGTCTGTTTTTTTTCCTTTTTTTAAATATTTAATAAGGCGAAAAGTAAATTTAGCAAATGTTGTCTAGATTCACGTAGTACCTTACCATGTTATTGGTGAGCTGGTCACTCTTCTGTAAGCTTTCTTGTAGCCATTGAATATTGGCTTTCTCCTAAAGGTTGAAATGAATTGAAAAGATACAGGTTACTCTATGTTCATTGACCACATGGATTCGATATCTCAACCTTTTTTTGTTCAGATAAGCATACACTTATCCTCCCTAATTCGAACTCAAACGGTGAATCTAATTAGTTCTAAATTCGAACAGAATTCGAATTAAAGAAAACAAAGGATCCTCCTTGACGGGGACTGGGGATTAGTTCGAAATATAGAAAGATTCGAATAATGGAAGTTCGAATTAACAAGAGTCCACAGTAAATGTAAACGAGACTCTATACATCATACTGATCTTAACTGTCTTTTCTAATAAAAATAGGTATAAAAAGATAGAAGGACGCGATGGACCTAAAACGATGGGTAAAGAACGTTCCATTTTATGTTCGTTTTATTGGAACGTTCCATTTTACTTGTATTCAAAGTCGCTTGTGATTACAAATGTTAGGTTTTAGATCGCTAGATGAACACCCTGTGTATGTAGACCAATGTAGTATAATCTCGCATGGCTAGAAGTGAATCTCCTTGGTAGGATTCGAGGCCTCTAGATCCTACCAAAGTTGCGCGGCCTTGAGCGGCCCGAGTGGTTTTTATACAAATTCCTGATTGTAAAGTGAAATTTTTCTCTAGATTTCAAAAATATATCAATCGAAAACAAAGAAGCCGTTAAATTCAATCCGTCATCAAAAATACGGCGCGAGTTTATACTTCATTGATCTAGACCTCGCAACGAAATGAAAACATAACCTTACATCTTCCAATTTGGCTTCGATCTCTTGTTTCTTGATATGAATGTCCTCCATTGTAAACTGAAAAATAGACACATAAAAATATGAAACCACTTAACCGCGCTGAATTTATAGGAACTAACACGTTAAAGGGATGACAAGCTTTTTTTGGATGTGTTCACTGATTTTTCGTAAAATCAACGGTTTTCGACACCATCTTTGAAAGTCCGTCCTTTATTTCATCGAATATTTTTACAGGATACACATCTTGTCAAAGATTCTGACACAATTTCTGGCGAAGTATAATCATAATAGTATCGAAGTACAAAAAGATGGAAAAAAACAAGTACGGAAATTTTGAATTACTATTTAAATGGCCGTTCCCAGCATTGTTCTTTTGTTTCAGGACTTTAGCTTGCTTTTTGAAAAATGCATAATTAATCTAAATAAAACATAAGTGTTGAAGTCCATACAGTCACTCTATTGTCATGTCCTCTGACCAGCCAAAACAATCGTTGGAAAGCCAGCGGATCCGGCAAGACAACGTTAAAGCAAAGCAAAGCCGTTTGCGGGCATTTTCTCTACTCTTTTGTGCTTAAATGTAGGGAGAGGTGGTGGAATAAGCAGGGATTGGTACTCTGGGAGAAAATCCATAAAATGGGGAGGGGGTCAATATTAAGTGATTTTGGGGCGATTTCCCCCAAAATCCCTAGGAAAATGAATGTATTGGCATTTTGTCAAGAAAATTTTATAAAATGGGGAGGGGGGTCATTATAAAATGCTATTGGGGTGATTTTTTTTCGATTCTTTCCATTGAACTATGAATCCATGTGAGTCCTTTGAACTAAATTGCAACTAGGACTGACTGACTGGACAGAGACAGTGAATCAAGAGAAATCCATCTCCGTTAAACTCAAGATTATTAACTTTTGTGAAACGGTGCAATATAAAAAAGAACATATCGATGGCCGAAGCCATTAACTTTAAAGGAAATATTATCGATTCTGTCAAAGGCCCCCCCCCCAGCGGTTTGCGTGAATGCGTGAATCGGCTTTTTTGGTTGCGTGAATGCATGAAAATCGAAAAAAACTTGCGTGAATGCGTGAATTGAAAAAACTTGCGTGAATGTGAAAATCCATATTTTTATTGCGTGAATGCGTGAATCTGCCCTGTTTTTTGCGTGAACGCGTGAATTTTTCCTTTTCACAGTTTGTAGAAAACCCCAACGTGCGCACCTATCCCAAATTCAAGGGATGTCAGGTAAAGGCGCACAAAAAAAATCAGCAACTTTCAAATTCTCTATTTTATAAAACGATTCATGATTTAGATGCGCTTTCTAGCAATCTAGACACCTTAAATTTCCAGATTTTTTCGCTCGGGCCAAACATGTATTGGCCCTCAAATCTTAAATAACTCTAATTTGCCCCCTTGAAAGTGTTTGTTTAAAAGACAAAACCATGGTTATGCATGATGAGTGATCTAGGGTCAGGGCCAGAGCCACTGGGGCAGGAGGCGGCCATGACTTCACCACGTTTTTGCAAATAAAAAGTAACTTATTTCAAAGAAATTTTTACCCATGATGTAGACTTTCGATAACCTAATTTTTTGGCAAAATTAGTCTGAAATGGAGTCGTATTCAAGCACATCAGAGGGTTAAAATAGAAATTTTCTCCTGTCGGCACAAAACATGGTTGCGCCTCCTTAGTCACTATGTTTTCGGCCCCTCCACGTTAGGAAATTGATTCGCGAGCCCTTATTAAAACCTTTCTTTTTAATTTTTTTTGATCGCTTATCTGCTAAAGAGAGCATTTTTAGCCAAACGCGAGTGACAGAAATGCAAAAATTTCCTCTCTGCGTAAACCATGGTCGCGCCTCCTTACTCCTGAGCTAAGCATCATGGTGTCATACTCGAGTTTGTTTGACCTGTTTTTGATAACGTTTAAGCTATTTTTTGTACAAAAATTCACCTGCGGCGCATATCTTTTCACTTACTATCGCGATACGTTAACTGCAGAAGCTTCACCTTCTCCAAACGATCGTGACAAGTTAGAAGAATCAAATATTTTGCGTGATGGCATGTGATTAAAGTTGAAAAATTACGTAACGCTTTTTATTTGGGGGCTTCTTATGACGCTACCAAACACGGTGTTTTATAGTCAGGTCTACAGGAAAAAATCACTAAGTTAAGTTTTTCTCAAGTGCATGACCAGATCCGGTCGAATAATATCTCGAGTACAGCCTTGTCATACTTTTTTATGCAAATCGAACATTTTACTCCATAATGGCGGAGATTACGTAAATTACGTAACTTAGGGAAATGTGCAAGACCTCTATTTTTGACATTTTCCCCGATTTTTTCCGAAAATTTCCCCGATTTCCCAAAGAAATTGGGTTTGCGTCAAAATCTGTGAGAAATAGAAAATAACTTTTTAAAATCTTATTTCTATAGTCTTCCATATTAGGTGGATACTTTACTTTGTAGCAATTTCTCAGTGTGTATTAATGCTATAAAAAGCAATACACCGTTGGAAAGATATTTCCAAGGAGAATTATCTACAATAAACTAAAGATTTTTGCAAAATTATTGCAGAATGAAAAAGAAATATGAAGATAAAAGAAATGAAGATTTACTTAAAAAATTATGACATCAGTCAGACCTATTTGAATTTTTAACCTTGCTGATTTCAAATCGGGGCTCAGATTTTTCGTTTCTTATCACTTTTGCTGTTTTTGGTCATTTTTTGGTCGTTTTCGGCCTACTTCAAACTTTAGTTACAAAATTTACAGAAATCAAACTTTTTCACATCAATTTCTTTGAACGATTCTTTTTTCCTTTTTTCCTTTTTAAGCGAGAATCGAAAACAAACCTTAAAGGGGGACTGGGCAAATATGTGATGTGATAAATGGACAAAAAAATGTGTGATAGATATGATTAAAATGAGACGATTTTTCTTGATTATCGCTAAATATAGATGAAATAATTTATAACTTATTTTTAAACAAATTTTCTCTGTTATTATTGTTAAAAACTTCAATAACATAATAGTTTAACACACTTTTCCATAAGAACATAAATGGCTCAAAAACAATGAACGTTGTAAGAACATTTTTACGACTTTGCAGAAAACGGCTTTCCAGGACCATGAAACTTTAGATAATATTACACGAAAATGTTAGAAAATATCTTAATAATAAGAACACTTATTTGTAGGCTTGAACCCAAAATTGTAAAATCATTCGAATTCCTAAAATAAACTTGTGACATTTTTATAGGACCGACTTTGTAAAGTAAGCCATACAGTTTTGTTGATATGAAATTTGATAAATATTCCGTTTATTATTATTTTGATTACCCCCTGGATAAACAGTAATGTCTTTGTTTTTGTATTTTTTCCCTGGAGAGGCGGTTTTATTCGCGTGATTACTCAAAATAATAAACGAAAGAAGACTTTTTCATTAAAAGAATGAAAGGTGAAATGGAAGGAGGGAAAAAATATGTTGATGTCGTCAAAACTTTATACATACTTTTTATTTTAGTTTGAAAGTCATATCTTTTTGTTGTTAGCTTGAAATAAGTACTGGAAGACGGGAACCGTCTAGTAAAGTACTAAAGTTAAAGTTAAGATTTTGAGATACATAGCTATTATACCTTTATTAGGAGTAACCTGAGGCAAACGGATTTTTTGCCAATATCTAAAGAAAATAATTTACGACTGATGGAAAATTGATAAAAAATCTTCCTTTAATCATTGTTAATTTAAAGGGACATAACAGTACTTGCGAAATTTGTAAACAAACTGTATGCAGCAGATACAAAATCAAAACAAACGTCACATGTCAAAATAAAAAATATGGCTAATTTTGATTGTTCAATTGTTTTACAAGTTTGTTTTGGACACGTGATTTTAATTGTTCTCTTTAATGACACGTGGTTTGCGCAATGTTTACATTTTACTACTGTAATGTCCCTTTAAAAACGTGTAGTTAAATAATTTGGGAATTTGGGTTCTACTTGGACGTGAACTCGCCAAGTCTACTAATTTTAATTTGACATTTAATTAATAGTTTTTATAGCACAAAATAAAGAAAAAACAATATGGGAGTCAGCTTCAACAATAGGACTTTGAACGCTTCATTCAGTTTGCTGACAGCGCTTACAGACGATCTCCAAATAGTCCAGGGGATGCCTTACGTGTTTATAGCAGAGGGCGTACTCATCATCACCATAAACTTCGGACTCGTACTTTTTATTGCGCTACGTAAAAACGTTCGTAAAAACCCCAAAAACATTATCCTGGCAAGCCTCTTCTCAAGTCATTGTTTTGTTGGCATGTTGTGTTGCTCGTTGCCAAGCAACCATCATCACAACGAGGCCGTTAAAGGACCATCTATTGATTACGGGAGTGCTATCATGCTGGCATCTTTTTGCAATCTAATGTTGGTGACTTTAGATCGATTCTTGGCAATACAATTCCCAATGTTGTACAGTCGTTTAACAACACATATGCTGATCTTAGCATTATTCATCGTTTGGTTGATTCCTGTAATGTTCTTACTGGCAACTCTGGCAATTCAATTATCACGGCTAGCCTTTGTGATTATCACTTTTTCTTCCATGGTCATTTTACTACTTAACAATATACTCATATATGGTATAGCTAAGAAACAAGTCAAAAACATTAAGAGCGTTTTGATTCAAACTACAGACAGGAAAAATACAAATAAAATAAATAGACAGTCAGCCAGTCACCATCGCGCGTTTTTCATCTGTGCAGCTATGGTTTTATCCTATATTATAGCTTGGTTACCAGCCACCATTTATGTGCTCTACGATTCGCTTGTCGAGGAGAACAAAGTCAGTAATGTGTATTTGAATTTGATTGTGTTTCTGGCGTTTGCGAATAGTATCTCTGATCCGATTATTTATACGTGGTTTAACAGAAAGTTGAAAAAGAAATTGAAACAATTTGTACAAGAGGGTAGAGGACGTGCGCAAACACAGATGAGCTTTTTGGAAAACTCTTAAGAGAGAGCAGATGTATTCGTTCTTAAGCTATGGGTGTCCACTGAAAATAATAGCTTCGTTCTTAAGCTGGATGCCCACTGAAAAAAAAAAGTTCATCGCAAACATCTGTTGCGGCCAAAAAAATAAATCCAGATACATAATCCAGATACTAAATTACGCCATCACGGAAACTGCTGGCAGTCGAATGAAACGATAGACGTTTTAATTCTAATACACGCAGCAGTAAACAATTTTCGATTTGAATATTTTTTGACACTACCAAAATAAAAAAACCGATCCTTAAATAGTTAAAATTGTTTTTAAATGGATTATACCTAAATAAATACATATTAAAACAAAGAAAATTCATTAAACGCCAGGTATTTCTTTATTTTTAGATAAGTGTTCCCTTTAAGACAACTGTTTCATATCATGACAGTGTCTTCCTATTGTTTTATTGTGCCTAATAAAATTCAGTTTCTATAAGAGTCATTTTTGGGAGGTTCTGTCTACATTCACCAAACCATGGAAATTTATAATGCAATACCTGTATTTTTGTCTTGATCAATTTGTCAACTCAAACCATGACCCATTGATAATCTACAGCCATTCCATGAATCCAATAAACCAAGAAGTGTGTATAGTGAGTTGGCATCAAACAATCATAACATCATTTTTTTATTCATTATCTCTTAAATTATTTTTTCTATAAAAAGAAAAAAACAAAATAATGATCAGGTAGAAGATATCAGAAGATTTTTTTTCATTAAAATTTCTTACAAAAAATTGTTTATTAGGAATAACGACTTTCACTTCCGATAGACCTTTTCAGAAATTACGTCACGAACATCACTTGCCTCGTTTTGCCATGGTGATTAACTCCCAGTGGATTTTATCAAAACGACTTCCTATTCATAAAAAAATAATTTGATGTCTCAAGAGACATAATCACCATGGTATTTGTTTGAATACGAGGCAAGTGATGTTCGTGACGTAATTCATGAAAAAGGTCTATTACCCTCTTATAATTCAAAATTTCCCTCATTCTGAAATTTTGCTGCGTTTTTTGTAATGTTTGCTATTTAAGAACACTACAATGAATGAATATCAACTGAGAGTAAAAATAAAATGTATTCTTGATTAAAGTACATTAGAACGTAACAGGCAATCTTAGTATCAAAATCAAATAAGAATGTTTGTTTTTGGGAAACTCTGGAGAAATAAGAGTTGGTATGGGTAGAATTGTTCAAATCGTGATAGGCCAGTGAAATAACTGAGATAAAGGAGGGACGAAACGTACATTTCTTATAAAATAACTATCAAAAAATATTTATTATAAAGTTCCTATAAATTCGAAATTAAACAAAATTTAAAAATATGCGATCACGTGGGCAATAATGAGAAGTTATAGGTAAAAGCCTTAATAATAATAACAAAAAAAGTTGCGTGAAATTTATAAACTTACAATATGAAATCGACCTAGAAAAGATCACTGACAGCTCTTTGTTAGGTGTTAAAAACACATACAGTAATTATATCTCTCTCAGAGTAAGTTCGTATTTTTATGTGTCCTAGAATCAGATTTAATATTAAAGTAAGAATTGATGAAATTTTGAAATAATGTTAACAAGCAACATGGTGAATGGACCTACCTGTTGATCAAAAAATTTTCCAAGAAAAAATTACTTCAGCCACATTTTAGGGTGCCTTGCACTCTATCTTTCTGCCAAAAATCAGGAAAAACTAATGAAGCAATTTTGCACAAAGTCCAAAAAACCTTATTTTTAGGTAGTTTTTGGCCCAAATTTGCCCCCCAAATTTTTTTTCAAAAATCGGGCTCTGTCACTTTTTAGGCATTGCTATTTTGTATCATTGTGCAAAAAATTAAAAAAAACTAATGAGCCAATCCCGAGAAAAGCTGCTAACAGGAAAATGGTAAAAGGGAATTTCCCCAAAAGACGAAAATCCATATTTTACGACGAAAAAAAATTTTCCGAGAAAAATTACTTCAGCCACATTTTAGGGTACCTTGCAATTTATCTTTCTGCCAAAAATCAGGAAAAACTAATGAAGCAATTTTGCACCAAGTCCAAAAACCTTATTTTTAGGTAGTTTTTGGCCCAAATTTGCGAAAATCCGTATTTGACGACGAAAAAAAATTTTCGAGAAAAATTACTTCAGCCACATTTTAGGACACCTTGCACTCTATCTTTCTGCCAAAAATCAGGAAAAACTAATGAAGCAATTTTGCACAAAGTCCAAAAAACCTTACTTTTAGGTAGTTTTTGACCCAAATTTGGTAATGGTAATAAGAACATTTTTGAAAAATTAATTAGCGCCCCCCTGTTATTAGGTACCCGAGAGTACTTCAATGAGACTTTCTGATGAGAAATCTAAATCATTGCAGGTCAAGATAAAGAATCAAATTTTAAAGATTTAAAAGGCCATTAATTTAAGTAATCTCTCTAACAAAAATACCTATAAAGAATAACTTTCTAAATCCGTTTTGAATATTGCATTAATATTTGATTTCATATCCAAGCATTGTACCAAAAGTTCCGGTGAACGTGTTTCATTGAATTTCTTGTGGAGTTCTGCATACTGTTTTATCAACCATGATAAATCTTTGATATCATCAGCATCAAAATCTTGTAACAGGCTCAGTGCTTCACTGAAATCATGTTTTTGGAATTTGACGAAAGAGAAAATAGTTGATAATAGTGAATCCAAATACAACGATTCATCGTAAAGTTTTTCAACAGCATCAAAGTTTCCAAGAGCTAAATTTATCAATGCTTTAGTAGAAATTAACTCGCTGTATGCACTTTCGTCAACAAGATATTTGATCCCATTTGATATTTGATCACAAACCATTAGAGCATCAGTGTATTTACCTTTCTTATACAAAAAGAAAGCTTTATAATTTAGAAAATTGTAATGTCCATTAGGTGCTATTGAATCGTACCTCTTATCAATGTAATCTTCAAATTCTTTAAACACATTCTCTGCTTCATCAAATCTTTTTTGAAACAATAAATTGTTACTTTTTACTTGAAAATATTTGATAACATCATCGTTATTGTCTAAGTCTTTAACGTTTAGTGTCTTTAAAAGCTCTTTCGTAGCTACATGATTGTTAGCATCTCTGGCCATTTCTAATAGAATTTGGGGAGAATCAACTTTATTTTTCGATGCTTTTTCAAATAATGTAGATTTTATTTTCGAGGCTACTTTAAGCATTCTACATCTTTGGTACAGCTCAGCTTGAGCCAATTTCCAATTGTATATTTCATCATGACCAACCTCCAGTTCCTTATTATAATCCTTTTCAAATTGTTTTAGTGTTGGGATAACTTGATCTTTAATGATATCATCTGAAAAAGTATTTAGGCAACAACGTATGTAAACTTTATAAGAAGTCACCATTTCAATGAAGAATCCAAGTTCATTCGACTCTTTATACTTTTTAGTAAAGAGGCCAACGTAAGAACTTGACATCAGACGTAGACCATGCATATCCATTCTTCTATCTGCAATCAATGACAATTCAGATAACCAGATCTCATTTAAGAAATCAGTGTGATGGTTGTCGATAAAGTGATTTTGCATTACATAAACAACATGGGCATACCATAAATCTTCATCATCATAATACATTGTAAGGTTTTATAAATCTTTCTTTTTAAAGCTAAAAATCCCAGCAATTGTATCCATCACAAGTTTTTTGGGACATTCATCTTCAACTAAATTCTGTTCTTCAACACAATATCTTAACATTTTTTGAACAAGGGCATGAATTTCCAAAAATCCATTTCTTTCATTAACCAGAGAATATTGACCGAGTAATTGAACAATTTCTTCAACATCAATTTCATCAATATTATCCAAATAAGTGAACGTTTTTTTATTGATTCTCTTATTATCCATGTAACCCATCATTGTTAAAACTAAAATAGCATTTTTAGATTCCTCTTTTATCTTGTGAAATGCCATATCCCAAACTGTCAACAAAGTTTTATCGTAGTCTGAAAATGACTTTATTTTCATGCTTAAAACACTTTTGCGGCAAGCTTCAAATTGCTCAATATAAGATGGGACAGCAATTTTTAACTTACGTATATAACATATTGCTTGATGTAAAGCTAAAGGGTAACATTGTAGATGACCAACTAGAGTTGAAATATCTTCAGCAGAAGCATGATGAATTTGACCTTCCAAAAATCCAACAGATTCATATTCCTCAAAACAAGGAACTTTTATATTGGTGACAGCAAGATCCTCCCAATCAGTCAATTGTGATGTCATAAGTAATGATAATTTGTCCTTGACATGACGAAGGAAACTCTTAAAATCTTTAGATGATAAGTTTGTAACATCATCTAATACAATCAAAGTCTTTTCCTCAACTTTGCAAACTTTTGATAACAATAACTTGACCAATATTTCAGTCGAAGGATCTTTTGGAAGATATTGACCTAATCCAAAATAGCGGATGATTTCATCCATTGTTTTATTGAGATTATCGGCAGCTATCCAAAAGACTTTTTGGTACTCATCTTTGTATAACTGTGTGAATTTGGCAACAGTCTGTGTTTTTCCAACACCTCCCAACCCAGTCAAAACGACTCTTTGATTTGAATCAAGTTCTGAGTGAATATTTTTGATAAGTTCCTTACGACCATAGAAAACGGAGACAGGATCGTATATGTTCCAATGTTCCACTATGGAAAATAAAAGTAATTGGTTTGATACCGATGTCGTTGAATTGCATAAAAAAAATAAAAATCATCTGTAGTGAATTCACATCATAATGTGTTTAGATAAAGTGGAAAATAGCAAAATTGAAAAAAATAAGCAACTCAATTATGCCGGCAAAACTCTTCATAGAGAATTTGATATAGTATAAATTAAAACCTGTATGATCCCTGGATTGAATTGACTCATCTTTGATTTCCAAATTCTTCATTCTATCTTCCAAAGCTGAAAAAGGATTTTGAAAGTATGGCGTGTTATTGGAAATCATTATAATCTCTATTGTTTTTGGATCAATATTTTGTTTATCAATTGAAAATGAGACGAAAAGGAATTTCTTTTTGTTAAGTTTAACCAATTGATTGATTCATAATAGTTTGATTATATGAAGAATTCTTTTTATGTAAAAAGATTCTAGTTCAATGTATGTAAAACACATATAATATCAGCTCAGATTGACTTAAATCAACTTTTTTATTTTTGAATCCCTCAATTTCATCGTCACGAGCAAAAACCCTGCGCAGGCATAAAACAAAGCATAAATTATCATTGAAGAAATATTTCAAAATCAAACCTTTAAGTTGATTTTTATCAGCTTTTTCATCTTTGACATTCTTTACTTCATCGCTCAAATCTGAAATCACAAAAAAATGAAAGAAATTAGCAGCTTATCCCTTTAAAATAAATACTTACTTATCATTGAAGAAATATTTCAAAATCAAACCTTTAAGTTGATTTTTATCAGCTTTTTCATCTTTGACATTCTTTACTTCATTGCTCAAATCTGAAATTACAAAACAAAAGAAATTAGCTGCTTACCAGTGGATACCCCTTAAAACCTACAACAACTAAAAGATACTCCATTTATCCTGATAGAGAAAACATTAAGGGCTGAAACTTTTCCTAGTGAATCTAGGCTACCTATGAATTTCTCCCCTTTTTATAAAGCTGCTATGAAAAATGTTATTGCTTCGTGAAAAATGTGATTTTAGCTATTTTTACCCCTTAAAACCTACAAAATGGTTTTCTTGAATGACTTTTTATAAAATAGTTCTTTTGGTCTCAAATTTTGAACAGCGATTCACTGCAAAGTTACTAATGCTATAATTAGATCATTGGTACCTAAATATTTTCAAAACTGTACGTTAAAATCAAATCACACCTTAAAACTTACAAACATTGACCCCTTGCTCACAACTTACTGAAACGATGAAATTGTAATTCAGGTGCTGAACCGTGATTAATTGATCAAATACATGCTAAAACCGATTCCCAAAACAATACTTGTATATTTCAATATTTCATGCCCATAATGCAATTGCACCTGTTTTTTTTTGTCAAAAAAAGGTTCGAAGGGTTAAAAATTTTATTCCCTTCATTTTTGACGTATGTTACTAATGTTTTTCTAAATCTTTATCAAATTTGTGACGTTTCGGTATGCAAGATGACCATGTTTCGAGAAAGTCGATTTTTAGATTTCATTTGCCACTACCATAACTTTAAAATAGAACTTTGAGGGACTTGCAATTTCTTTGGGGTGTAACCATGAAGAAAAACATGATTTTTTCGTACCTACCATAAGTATAGGTACCTAAAAAGTAGAGGTATTATGACCTTAAATTCATTTGTGTAATCTCTAGGTCCGAAAGACTTGATTCTTTGAAGGGATTTTTGATAACATTTTCAATAACTTCGAATTTTACGACACTTTGCGATGGTTAAAATTCTTGAAAATAGGTATTTTATGAAAGTATCTATATTAGAGTTTGTAAAAAAATGAATAGTAGCAATATTAAATTAAGTTTGGGGGTTAAGAGAACCCAAAACCCAACTTTGTAGATTTTTAGGGGTATATGGTTTTAAGGGGTATCCACTGGTATCCCTTTAAAATAAACTATTACTATATCATAGGTGAAGAATTATTATTTCAAAATCAAACCTTTCAGTTCATTTTTATCAGCTTTTTCATCTTTGACATTCTTTACTTGATCGCTCAAATCTGAAATTACAAAAAAAATAATAAAAGAAATTAGCTGCTTATCCCTTTAAAATAAAGTATTATTACTTATGATAAATGAAGAAAATATGTTTTCGAAATCAAATCTTTGAGTTCATTTTTATCAGCTTTATCATCTTTGACATTCTTAACTTCATCGCTCAAGACTGAAATCATAAAAGAATAAAAGAAATTAGCTGCTTACCCCTTTAAAATAAAGAAATTATATATGATAGATCAGAAATATGTTATAGCGGAGCTGGATAACGCACATTTAAAAATCCTTGTTCTATCTCTGTCCCTGACAAATTTGATAAGAAATTTAACTTTTTTAATTAAAACTCGTGAAATTTGGATTTCCTCTTAGCCAATGATTCTGCTGCTGCATTTATCGTTCACGATTAAAAATTTTTAATTATCAAGAGGATCTGTAAAACATTGGTGAATGACAATTAAAAAAAATGAAAAACATTGTTTTCATTAGTAAAGTTGTAAGAAATTTCTTCTCTAAGATTATAAATAGTACTTTTTCATTTGAAATACCGCGCTATACCGTACTACCGTGGTGCCTCACTTTCTAACTGATATTTTCAGATAGTCGGTATGTCTGATTATGGAAAAAAATTCAAGTCAATTGAAACAATATTTGTCAAAATATTTACATCCGAAATTTTTAAAGAGAAATCATGAAAGCTTCTCAAATTCATAATACACGCTGGTAAAAATAGATTTCATTTACAAAAGGAAGCTTTTGGGGTATCTTCTACAAATATGTGACCCTCCAAACGATTTGGAGTACATTAAAAACGAGACCGGTCTTGGTGCGGTCGTGCTTGTGCCGCTTTCGGACTGGTTAATTGTGCGATTAAATATTGAAAAAAGCGGCCAGAAGACCGCACAGTACCGTATGGCCCGTGCGTACAAAACGCCGACTAAAGCGGACGATGGTGCGGTCCCCGTCGACTAAAGCGGACGATGGTGCGGTCCCCGCCGTTTCTATGTATGCTGTATGCTGTTTGTTATGCCGGCAAACGTTTCGAACGGCAAAATTTCCGCACCATGACTGCACTGAATACCGCACTTATTCAAATGGTGCTCTTTAGTGACCGATCGAGTGCGTTTGAATGGATTTTTAAAAATTATTTTTGGATGATTTCTGGCCGCACGGTAAATCGTTTCGCCGCTTTTTTGCCGCACATATTATCGATCCGTCCGCACCAAGACCGGTCTCATTTTTGATGTACTCCAAATCGCTTGGGGGGTCACATATTATTTTGATGAAAAACGGGAACATCATAGCAAAATATGTGCAAACGTACTGCATAAATACTTTGTCTGCTTCATTTTTCTTATAAAAACAGAACACTCAAGGGGACAGAGATGGATTTCTATTATCAACAGTTTACAATAGAAAAGACAAAGAAGCAATCCGCTAAGGAATTCTCGTCCTTCATCCAGCTCCGCTATAACATTTCCCTGGATAGATGAAGAAAATTTTTTTTTAAAATCAAACCTTTCTGTTCATTTTTATCAGCTTTTTCATATTTGACATTATTTACTTCATCGCTCAAATCTGAAATTACAAATTAGATGAAAATAGAAACACAAGGTATCAAAAAGTCCAAAAATTCGTTATTATTGTTATGGGAAGTATAAAACTTCTGCAAGCCGATAGAATTTGCCTGGTGAAAAATTTTGCTCGTTTAAAACAAACGATTCAGTGTCAAGCAATTAATATCAAAATTCAAGAGAATACCTTGCACATCCTTTTTATCAGTGCTGATTACTTGAATTTTCTGCTGCAAGTTTTGTATATCCTTAGCATTGTCATTGGTATCTTTCATTAAATTTCCAAGCATCGTATGAATCAAGGAATTATGTTTATCCAAAGAACACTTTTCCAAATCATAAAACTTCTGCATATCCTTGTACTGAAGTCCAAATAGAATGTTCTCAATTCGACTCAAAAATGTTTTGAACGTTGGCAAGTCTGGAATGTCGGTAACAGCTCCATGCTTTAATTCGTTTCGAAGTTTTCTGACCAAATAAAGATAAGCTCCAATAGATTGGTCACCTGGACTAACATTCTTGATATCCCAGCCTCCATTAGGTTTAAAACCAACAACAGTTCTTAAGACAGCAATGAGTAAGGTGATGTCCCAATCTTCAGGGTTTGAAAGTTGGTTTTGAGGACAAAGTGTGTTCCATTGATCAGATTTTAGCACTTTGTGAAGCTTATTACCTGAAACATAAGAAAACTGAGGTTGAGTATGTATCTGAATTGAGAGGAAACAATGTCATTCATGGCTAAAAAGTGAGCAATACTATTATTGTAATCAATAACACAGATGCACTTCCTATCTTGGAGTCACCCTTGAATAAAAAAGTAGGTATTTTCATCTGGTGGCTGTTGGTAGAGCAGGGAGTGAGGGAGTCTCTCCCCTTTTCTATCTGCGGTAGACCTGTGAAGTCCCACACCTTCTCTCAGCCCCAAGCTATCTACCTCATTGATCAGATTACCCAATCTAAGCAACTCATTTGCTGAGTTGGCAGTGACCGGGGATGAATCTCACATCCCTTAGATTGTACAGCGAATACTCTACCAAGCCATGTTTAATATTAATCTAAACCTATATTCCATTATTACGTTAAGGTTTCCTGATACAACTCAAGTTCACTTACGTTTATCTTGTTTGCATTGCAATAATCGCTGATACAAAGCTGATGGATTTGTTGGCAGACCATGGTAAGATGCATCATTATGAGAATTGTAAAGAACATCTATAAGTGCCTCTTTAATGCAATATTCCAAAGCGAGATTGACTCGAATCCAATACTCGCTTTGTAGAATGTGCAGAGGTGTACTCATGATGTTCTACAAGAAACACTTCGCTGATGAGGTCTATAAGGGAAAATCGAAACCAGATATTGCTTCTGAAGAAAAAAATTTTAAGAAAAGCTGGACTAACAGAGGGTTTCTTTTAAAACTTTATGGTCCTTAGGTTGCACGCCTGACGGAAGCGGGAGACTGGGGAGACTTCAGCCTCCCAACTTTTGAGCAAATGAGATTTTTTTATTACATTCCTATTGATTTTTATCTCATTTTCAGCCTTCAGCCTCCCCACTTTTACGTTTGTTCCGCAGGGACTGCCTTGGAGTTTAATACTGGCAGAAGATATGATTTCCTTACGCTTACAATGTTGGTTTTTCTCCTTTTGTAGCAAAGTGGCATGATGCATGATGGAATAATTCAATCATCTCTCATATTTTTGTCCATAAAACATCATTGTTCTATTTTGTTCAATTTTTGTATTTGTTCTTTTATTTTTGCTAAAAAATAGAATAATTGTATTAGAATTGTCAGGACAAGTTTATATTGAAGTATATTGATTTGACTTTTATTTCAAGAAAACAAACTTTTTCAAATTGAGTCCTTTTTCCTTGAAAAATACACAATACAGATTCCAATATTGGTTAACAAAATACCAGATACTTTTTCTTCTTTTTTTTCTTTGGGGGGGGGGGGGGGGTTGAAAAAATCTAACAAAAATTTCAATTTTTATACTTTTCTTGAGAAATACACAAAATAGATTCAATTTGAACATATTTTCTTAGGGAATATAGAATCAAGACTTTAGAAAATTAGAATAAACATATTTTTATTGAGGAATGCAAAGATCATATTCACTTTCAGCCCCGGGGGTGGAGAAAATTATAAAAAGGTCTCGCTAAGGGTAGAAAGTTTTTTGAAAATCGAACAAAATGTTTCAAAATTTGTTCTCTCCAAGGGTCAGTTATGGCAGTTCCTGTCCCCACATAACCAACATTCTCCAACCCTAGTATCCTAGTTGGTTTTAAGCACAGTTTTTCCTTTAGAAGTACGTTATAATAATCCGGCACCCTTCAATTCACTTGGAAATTTCTATCTTTGGAAAGTAGCCTAATAACAATAATGTGAAAACATTACCCTCCAGAGACACAAAATTTTTTACTCTGAATACATTTTTTTAATGAATTCACAATTCTGATACACATCAACTTGTTTCATTTAATTTCCTTAATAAATACAACATAAATTTCAATGTCCATAAATTTTCCTTGTGAAATACACAATAAAGATGTTCAATATGGACACATTTTTCTAGGCAAAAAGATTTCATCGCAAACACTTTTTCCTTGAGAAAAACTTAATTTAAAATTGAAAACATTTTCCTTAAGAAATACATTATAAACAGATTTCAAGTTGAGCACATTGTCTTTGATAATTACTTTATATATAAAGACTTCATTATGAAAGCAATTCTTTGTGAAATATATACATCACATAAGTATTCAATATGAAAACGTATTTACTACGAAAATATTTTCCTTGATACATACACAACGCAGACTTCAATTTGAATATTTTTTCCCTAAATAAGTACATGAAACACTCATGTACTTTGAAAACGTTTTGCTTGATAGATAAAAAGTGAACAATTCAACGAGATAAAAATAAAATAGATTTTAAATTGACTACCTTTTCCTTGAAAATAAAAAATACTGACTTTATTCAATACTGATAAAAAACAACAAATTTAAACAACAAATATTTCATTTTTTATACTTTTTTCTTGAGAAATACACATTTTTAGTAAGATAATATTTTAATCTCAAGAGAAAAAATTCTAAAACAAGTCTCTCTAAAGTAAGGAATTTTTTTCAAAAATTGAGGTAAATGTTTCAAAAATGCCTCTCTAAGGGTCACTTTTACACTAAAACTCAGTCTCTATAAGAGTCATTTTTGGGAGGTTCTTTCTACATTCATCAAACCATGAAAATTTATAATGCAATACCTGTATTTTTGTCTTGATCAATTTGTCAAATCAGACCATGACAAACAAAAATTCCTTACATTGATGATCTACAGTCATTCCATTAATCCAATAAAACAAGAAGTATGTACAGTGAGTTGGTATCAAACAATCATAACATAATTTTTTTATTCATTATCTCTTAAATTATTTTTTCTGTAAAAAGAAGAAAACAAAATAATAATCAGGCAGAAGATATTATCAGAATCCAACCATGACAGAATCAAAATATTTCTTACAAAGAATTGTTTATTAGGAAATGACTCTACTTCCAATAGACCTTTTCAGAAATTAAATCACGAACATCACTTGCCTCATTTTGTCAAGTGATTAACTCCCAGTGGATTTTATTAAAACTACTTCCTACTCATAAAAGAATCATTTAATGCCTCAAAAGACATAATCACCATGGTAATTGATTAAATACGGGCAAGTGATGTTCGTGACGTAATTTATGAAAAGGTCTATTACCCTTATAATTCAAAATTTTCTTCATTCTGAAATTTTGCTGGGTTTTTTGAAATGTCTACTCTATTAAGAACACTAAAACGAATGAATATCAACTGAGAGTAAAAAGAAAATGTTTTCTTGATTAATATACATTAGAACGTAACAGGCAATCGTAGTATAAAAATCAAATAAGAATATTTGTTTTTGGGAAACTCTGGAGAAATGAATCTAGCTCCATTATTTTATTTTATTTTTCAAAATTTTCCATGTTTTCACTAAGAGATTTTGTTAAGTTTCAAAAAAGAACCATGAAACTTATTTAGAATTTCCTTCCTTGGGAGTTGGTATGGGTAGAATCGTTCAAATCGTGAATAGGCCGGTGAAATAACTGAGATAAAGGAGGGACAAAAAGTACACTTCTTATAAAATAACTATCAAAAAATATTTATTATAAAGTTCCTATAAATTCAAATTTAAACAAATATTAAAAATATGCAATCACGTGGGCAATAATAAAAAATTATACGTACCAGCCTTATTGATAATAACAAAAAAAAGGTGCGTGAATTCATCAACCTACATTATGAAGTCGACTTAGTTGCATTTGTGTTCTGCATCTTTCAGTTTAGTGTCCAAAAAAAGCAAACTCATTCTACTAGAACCATCTTTCATATATAAACTCACTTTCCCATACGTCAATCGTTTCACAAATTTAATTTTTTACTATGAGATAAGCATTGTTGAGTTACAGTTGCATAAAGAGACAAACAAAAAAATATTCATAATTTCACTACTTTCACAACAAAAGGTTCAAAAATTATACTACAAGTAACAAAGAAAAGTTCGCTGACAGCTCTCTGTCAGGTGTTAAAAACACATACAGTAATTATATCTCTCTCAGATACCAGATTTAATCTGTATTAAAGCAGAGGAATGTAAAGAGATGGAAAAACAGCTTTTCTGATTACTCAAAGTTCAAAGTTCAACGATCAATTCTATTGAAAATTCTATTGTAAAAACGTTGATTAGGTCATTAAATGAAAGTCCAGAAAAGACGGCTCGCAATACAAATCGGACGGTTTCTACATGATTTGACGATAAAAATGAAAATTTGTTTTTCTTTTTTTGCCGATTACTAGTTCAATTTTTAAGAATAAGGAGCAATATTTTTACCAATGTATAGCAAAAGAAATTCTTAACGCAATGATATTAAATTGGTTCTTGTAAAACTGTCAAAAGTCGAGTAAAATCAAGATGAAGTTATAATTTTCTCGAGCTCTAGCTTTCCATATTATGGTGCGGTCATGATGCGGTTATATCAGTAGAATCGCTAGGAAATTCTGAGCAAGAAGATATAGGCACCTTTTCGTATAGGAGAGGTGTACCCAAAAAGTTTGCGCATAATTAGGCTTGAAACAAAAGAATTTTGTCACAACACGCTAATTATGCAGGTTTTTTATAGCGACAACAAAAGAAACCTATTTACTCGACATAAACTCCCTTAAGGGCAAGAGACCTGGTATATGACAAGCCGTTTTTACATTGTTTTCAAGAAGCTGTTTTTCCATCTCTTTACATTCCTCTGATTAAAGAAAGAATTGAAAAAAAAATTCAAAAAGCACCTACTCTCGGGTACCTAATAGCCGGGGGGGGGGGGGGTTTCGGAATAAGCGGGGGAGGGGGGATGGAATAAAAATGTCCTGGGTGGAAAATTTTCGATAAGGAGGCTAATACAGAAGAATTAGGGCAAAAGAGGGAACTTTCAAAAATGTTCCCAAAAATCAATGAGTGGGAATTCCCACGGGTGGGAATAAGAATATCCTGGGTGGAAAATTTTTGAAAAATTAACTAGCGGCCCCCTCCCCCCGGCTATTAGGTACCCGAGGTACTTCAATGAGACTTTCTGATGAGACATAGTGCGGAAAGGGGTCTGATCCCCCCTTCTTAAATGATCCCCCTCTTCTTGGCATCCCCCCCCCAACCTTTAAAAATGCCTATCCCCCAAGGGTTTCGGGCTAAATTTTTTATGGTAAAAAGGGAAGGGAAACAGTAAAGAAAAATTAAGTCTGGCAAATGTAATACCACTTTTTAGTGAAAATAAATAACTTCCTTTCACGCAGACCAAATTTCATAACAGTGCTGGAAAATAATCTACAATATATGTAAACCCCCCCCTTCTTAAACGATCCCCCCTCCTTGATATCCCCCCCCTTTTTAGTGAAAATTTCTGATCCTCCCCTTCTTCACTTTTTTGGAAGGTGTCATCCCCCCTTAAGAAAGGGGGGGGGTCCGAACTATGTGAGAAATCTAAATCATTGCAGGTCGAGATAAAAGATCAAATTTTAAAGATTTAAAAGGCCATTAATATAAGTAATCTCTCTAACAAAATACCTATAAAGAATAACTTTCTAAATCCGTTTTGAATATTGCATTGATATTTGATTTCATATCCAAGCATCGTTCCAAAAGTTCCGGTGAACGTGTTTCATTGAATTTCTTGTGGAGTTCTGCATACCATTTTATCAACCATGATAAATTTTTGATATTATCAGCATCAAAATCTTGTAACAGGTTTAATGATTCACTGAAATCATGTTTTTGGAATTTGACGAAAGAGAAAATAGTTGATAATAGTGAATCCAAATACAATGATTCGTCGTGAAGTTTGTCAACAGCATCAAAGTTTCCAAGAGCTAAATTTATCAATGCTTTAGTAGAAATTAACCTGCGGTCTGCACTTTCGTCAACAATATATTTGATCCCATTTGATATTTGATCACAAACCATTAGAGCATCAGTGTATTTACCTTTCTTATACAAAAAGAAAGCTTTATAATTTAGAAAATTGAAATGGTCAATAGGTGCTATGCAATCGTACATCTTATCAATGTAATCTTCAAATTCTTTAAAAACATTCTCTGCTTCATCAAATCTCTTTTGAAACAATAAATTGTTACTTTTTACTTTAAAATATTTGATAACATCAGTGGGATTGTCAAAGTCTTTAACGTTTAGTGTCTTTAAAAGCTCTTCCGTAGGTACATGATCGTCAGCAATTTTGGCCATTTTTAATATAATTCGGGGAGAGTAAACTTTCTTTTTCAATACTTTTTCAATAAATGTAGACCTTATTTTCGAGGCTACTTCAACCATTCTACATCTTTGGTACAGCTCAGCCTGAGTCAATTTCCAATCGTATAGTTGTTCATGATCGACCTCCAGTTCTTTGTTATATTCATTTTCAAATTGTATTACTGTTGGGATAACTTGATCTTTAATGATATCATCTGAAAAAGTATCTACGCAACAATGTATGTAAATTGTATAAGAATTCACCATTTCAATAAATTGTCCAAATTCTTTCGACTCTTTGTACTTTTTAGTGAGGAGGTCAACCGAAGAACTTGATATCAAACGTAGGCCACGGTCATCCATTCTTCTATCTGAAATCAATGACAATTCAGATAACCCAATTTTATTTAAGAAATCAGTTTGATGGTTGTCGATAAAGTGATTTTGCATTAAATAAACAACATGGGCATACCATAAATCTTCATCATCATAATACATTGCAAGGTTTTTTAAATCTTCCTTTTTAAAGCTATAAATCTTTTCAATTGTATCCATCACAAGTTTTTTGGGACATTCATCTTCAACTAAATTCTGTTCTTCAACACAATATCTTACCATTTTTTGAACAAGGGCATGAATTTCCAAAAATCCATTTCTTTCATTAACCAGAGAATATTGACCGAGTAAATAAACAATTTCATCTACATCAATTTCATCAATATTATCCAAATAAGTGAAAGTTTTTTTATTGATTCTCTTATTATCCATGTAACCCATCATACTTAAAACTAAAATAGCATTTTTCGATTCCTCATTTATCTTGTGAAATGCCATATCCCAAACTGTCAACAATGTTTTATCATAGTCTGAAAATGACTTTATTTTCATGCTTAAAACACTTTTGCGGCAAGCTTCAAATTGCTCAATATAAGATGGGACAGTAATTTTCAACTTACGTATATAACATATTGCTTGATGTAAAGCTAAAGGGTAACATTGTAGATGGCCAACTAGAGTTGAAATATCTTCGGCAGAAGCATCAAGGATTTGACCTTCCAAAAATCCAACAGATTCATATTCCTCAAAGCAAGGAACTCTTATATTGGTGACTGCAAGATCCTCCCAATCAGTCAATTGTGATGTCATAAGTAATGATAATTTGTGCTTGTCATGACGAAGTAAACTTTTAAAATCTTTAGATGATAAGTTTGTAACATCATCTAATATAATCAAAGTCTTTTCCTCAACTTTGCAAACTTTTGATAACAATAACTTGACCAACATTTCAGTCGAAGGATCTTTTGGAAGATATTGACCAAATCCAAAATAGCGGATGATTTCGTCCATTGTTTTATTGAGATTGTCAGCAGCTATCCAAAAGACTTTTTGGTACTCATCTTTGTATAACTGTGTGAATTTGGCAACAGTCTGTGTTTTTCCAACACCTCCCAACCCAGTCAAAACGACTCTTTGATTTGAATCAAGTGCTGAGTGAATATTTTTGATAAGTTCCTTACGACCATAGAAAACGGAGACAGGATCGTATATGTTCCAATGTTCCACTATGGAAAATAAAAGTAATTGGTTTGATACCGATGTCGTTGAATTGCATAAAAACAAGTGATACTTTTATGGACCTACCTGGTTATGAATATAACACATATAATTGATATATACGTGAGCATGACCGTCAAAAAATCATTCAGAACACAAATAGTGACAACCTATTAAAATTAGTTGTTTGTGTTTCTTATAAAAAAACGTTTAGAAACCAAAATTTCATGATCGTGAAATATTCTTTCATACTCAAGACTTCGTGAGCAAAAAAACATCTTTCTCATTAAAGAATTGAGTAATTTGACTAAGAACATTGATGTATGCTTATTAATAGGGATTCTTATAGATAAACATGCGTTTTTTTAGCCAACAAAATCCTTTTGCCAAAATCTGCTTGAGCCATCTTTTACCTATTTTCATGCAAAAAATCTGAAAAAATTAATGATCCAATTTTTCACAAAGTCTAAAAAAAACCCGTTTTTTTAGCCGTTTTTTGGCCCAAATTTGCCCCAAAATTGTTTTTTTCGAAAATCGGGCTCAGTCACATTTTGGCCACTACCATTTTGCACCTTTGTACCAAAAATCAAAAGATTCCTATGATTCAATCCTGAGAAAAGTTGGTAACAGACGAACAAACGGACGGACGGACTAACACAGGTTAATTTATAGGACCTCCACCCCACAGGGGTAGGTCCAAAAATTTAAAATCATCTGTAATGAATTCACATCTTAATGTGTTTATATAAAGTGGAAAATGGCAAAATTGAAAAAAATAAGCAACTCAAATATGCTGGCAAAAACCTTCATAGAGAATTCAAGATAGTATAATAGTAAGTCAAAACCTGTATCATCCCTGGACTGAATTGACTCATCTTTGATTTCCAAGTTCTTCATTCTATCTTCCAAAGCTGAAAAAGGATTTTGAAAGTATGGCTTGTTATTGGACAGTATTATAATATCTATTGTTTTTGGATCAATATTTGGTTTATCAATTTAAAATGAGACGAAAAGGAATTTCTTTTTGTTAAGTTTTACCAATTGATTGATTCATAATAGTTTGATTACTCTTAGGTTCCAAATAAACGGGGGGGGGGGGGGGGGGGGGGGGGGGGGGGGGTGGAATGGAAACGGGGGGTTTTTTTCTAGATTTTAATAAACGGGGGGACCTAATTGCCGGGGGGTTGGAAATTGTACTTCTGAAACCCAAAAATAAGCTAAAAATAGGCTAGAATCAGGCTATTTAGAGCAAAATAAGGGGCCTTCTCTTTGACAGCTGAAAATATTCTTAAACGGGGGGGGTCCTAATAAGGTCCGGGGGGTTGGAAAATTTTCGAAAAATTAACAAGCGGGGGGGGGAGGGTCGTTTATTTGGAACCTAAGAGTAATGAAGAATTCTTTTTATGTAAAAAAATTCTAGTTCAATGTATGTAAAACACATATAATATCAGCTCAGATTGACTTAAATCAACTTTTTGGTCAGCCTAAGCTGAGCATTCAAATAGGTAAAATTTTCTTCCACCATAAGACGGCAAAAAAAAAATTCCGATTTTCCGATCTCACTTTGATTTCTAAACTTTCTTCCGATCGGGTTAACTTTTTGGGTACTTTTAGCGTGCGTTGTTTTTACAGATCATAATGTAGTTTCAAGATGGCGGATCAAGCGATGTCGATAGTCAGATGTGATAAGTCAGTGTTGTACCAAAGTATTTCCAGTGTAAATCTGTTGCAAGCTTCAATTTCTGTCATTTATTTTTTTAACTAGGCAAATCAAACACATGATTTTCATCAAGGGGATTCTTTTTCTACATCCTTTGAAGGTTTAAAGCCGTTTGCTCAAGTTTTTGTTTATGTTGAATTTTCTGATACTTTTTACAGTATTGCTGCTTTTTAATAGTTTTTACAATAAAAACATATTTTTCTTGTTTGCCTCTAGGGGGATTGATGGTGTTATAATGTTATTGGAATTTGATAAAGTTTACAAAAGTACAGCTACTGTATAAATTTGATAACTGAATGCAATCGTGCTTTTTTGGACTTGGACGTGTTTGTGATATAGGCGAATCGCAAAAAACTGTTTGGTTCCCGTCATTTCTACTTTAAAAAGTGGGAGTCATTTGGCCGGTCAGTCGAAAATATTTTACTGTTAAGAAGCAGCTATACATCTTGTTGAAAGGGAATTCGTGTGGACTGATCCGAATTTTAAAATTGAGAAACCGTGGATAAACTGGTGTTTTCGGTTTACTCTCCATTAGCATGCGGCTCTCTACTTCGATTTGAAAACTTTTAAACACAGAGCGTGCAGAGGTCGACAGTGGAAATCCAGCAAAGCAGCGGAAAAGCTTTCCGACTCTCCAGCTCTACCTGCTGACCGTAAATCAGATGACGGGAACCAAATGATGACATCACATCTCCTATTATTGGACTTGCAAAATTATGACAAATGGTCTTTGGAATTTGATCATTTATATTAATATTAATATATACAGTTCTTGTTGAAATTGATCAGACTATTTTTCACGCAGTTCCGGACGCAGATTGTGTTTTTCTAACCTTTTCTAACCTTGGCGCACATTTTGACTGAATGATGAATGGAATGAATGGCGATAACAGTTTAATAGATATCTCTTATCAGACTTGCAGAAAGCGGGCTGCCGTCAAGTTACACAACATGCACACTCTGGTCACAACTTGCACAGCCATAACAAACAGATCAATCTGGTCTTTATTTAACATTGTTAAATATTTCCTTTCCAGAAGGAAATATTTGTTAAAACGGCAATTTTTCTCCTTCTCCTTCTCCTTCTTCAAGTCTAACGCCGGTTTTGGTCAATTTCGTGAGTTTGTACATGAGTCTCTTTTTAAATCAAGCTCCGGTGGTAAAAACAGTATGATGTTCTTTTTTCGAGGCGGAAGACGTCATTTTTTCAAGACACGTCGTAGGAAATATGCGTACGGTGGTCTATTCTCCTTGCCGATCGGAAAACGTCGCCCGGTTCGAAAGCGTATTGTTGATCGGACCATACTGCTTTTTAACAGTCATAGCAAAGATGGAGGCAAAAAATAGACAACAAATGTTGCTCTTTCGCTATTTTTCTTTGGTTTTTATGATTTCATGAGTTGAATTGGATCATGTTTTTTGTACGATTGGCTGGATTTGATGTTTCGTTTACATACTCTTGGTGTGAGAGATACAATCTTTTATCTTGATGGTCTTGGAAAAACAGGACATTTTGTCAACTTTCATGTTTCACAACAAGCTAACTTCATGCCTGTATATTTACCTAAAGTGATATTGTGGATAAATCTGACCATGTTATACCTGAGAAAAAATACTTGCGACATCAAAAAAGTTTGAACTCACTTTTATGGTATGCACCACCCAGTGCGCAATGGTCAGATGGCGATATGGTTGGTGATGAACTATGATTAAGCTAGCTTTGAGCTAAAAATTTAAACATGGAGCAAAATTGACTGGTTAATGATTGAATTTCCCTTGGTGTTTTTATCTACAACAATGAATTAACTGGTTAGTGACAGTTGGTGAAAACTCTTTTTGTGGTGAAAATTCTGTTGCGGTTCACAGAACTGTAATTTCACTTTCATTAACTTTTTAAGCTGGTATAACCGGAACACCTTGGTCAATATGAAGAATGTTAACTCTTAAAATTTTGATTGTATTGAATATGGAATTAAACAATTGGAATCATTGTCTTGAACTTGGTACTTGGAGATTTTCTTCCCCATGCATTTATAATGTGGAAAACTTTGGTCGTGGAGATTTTTTCCCCGTGCATTTAATATGTGGAAAACTTTGGTTGTGAATTTGTAGATTGTTTTCCACGTGCGTTTTAAAGGCAAAAGGTTGAAACTTTTGTTATAAATTTGGAGATTTCTTACATGTGCATTTAAACAATGGAAAAGTTTTGCTATGAATTTATTTTCTTCAATACGCGTTGAAAACGTGGAAAACTTTATAAATTTGGAGATTTCTTACACGTACATTTAAAAGATGGAAAACATTTGTTATGAATATATATTTTCTTCAATGTGCGTTTAAAAACTTGACATTTTCTTCCACATATGAATTTAAAAAATGAAGAAAACTTGTTCTCAAATGACAATTTTTTCAAGTGATTTCCTGGCCTGGCATGACAACTTTTTTCCTTTTTGTCATTCTTTCATTTCAGATATTTCCCCTTTTTGGCTAATATTTCTGGCAATAAGCGCTTAAATAAAATAATATAATTATGCACTATCCCAAGGCCTTTTGATGTGGTCAATAACACAACACTCTACTCAGCAGGTGCGACGCCGGGTGACGGCTAGTATAATACTAAAATCCAACTAAAGTCCACCTACTCTCGGGTACCTAGTAGCCGGGGAGATTGGAATAAGGGGGGGGAGTTGGAAAAATCTCAAAACTTAATAAGCGGGGGGGGGGGGGGTTGGAATAAAAATGTCCTGGGTTCTCAAATTTTTTAAAAGGAGGCTAATAAACCTTTTTTCAAAGAGGCCACCCTGTTGAATAATTATGTAGTCCAGCAGAAAAACAAATCGTCGCATCAAAATAAGAAAGCCTTAAGTCCATTTTTGTAGTTTTGAGAAAATCAAGTTTAAAGGTTTGAAATGGCTGCCATTTTTGACCATGTTGGGCTAGCTAGCTGCTTTTTTGATATGAATATAAATGAAGAAAGATCTTTCAAGTTCTAAAGTATCAACATTGTCACTTATACCATTGCGGAGATATGAATGCTTCTTCATAGCATGTTTTTCGAGAATGGACTTAAACCTTTTTTTCTATGTAAATTTCCTTGATTAAAACTGAAAATTTGAAAAATTTCCAGTGAAAAAGTGTCTTAACTCCAAAATGGACTTAAGACTTTCTTGCTTTAAACTTTCTTAACTTTTTTGAACTCTTTAACTAAAACCTTAATCTAAAAGGTCCTAAAGTCCAACTAAAATGACAATGGACTTAAGACTTTCTTAACTTGAGAAAATTTCAAAAATAAAAATTCTTATTTTTCAAAAAACTTAAAATTAGGCCACTTTAGGTTGGTTTTTGATGGATTTAAGCCAAAAATTCGATAAAAAATGGGGTGTAAAGCATCGGTATGGTCATAACTCAATTTTTGAAAAAATGGACTTAAGGCTTTCTTATTTTGATGCGACGAAATGATAAAACCATGCATAATGTATACAATATACATGATACAGTAATTATGCATGGCTCTATCATTGTTTTTATGGCTGGAATACAAAATTATTCAACAGTGACGTCCTCTTTGAAAAAAGTCTATACAGCAGAATTGGGACAAAAAAGGGAACTTTCAAAAACATTTTCCCAAAAATTGATAAGCGGGGGGGGGGGTTGGAATAAGAATGTTGAGAGTGGTAAATCTTCAAAAAATAAATTAGCGGGGGAGGGGGGCGGCTATTAGGTACCCGAGAGTAACAAAAATTAAAGGTTGTCTAGCCAATTTGGTTACTGCATTGTTATATTTTCAGTCGAGTTCAGCTTGGATATACTCCGTAATCCGTAGGTTTGAACCTTCGTCATCTTAGGAATAATCCTGCAAATATTAGCAATTACATAAACGAATTTAGAAATTCTTGGGGACTTGTGTTGCTTGATGTTATCTGAGATAAAGCACTTTGAAATCTTTTGAGGACATCAATAATTATTTTATCATTTGTAAAGGAAATATTTATCCGCATCTTTGCGGCTCTTGTTTTAAAGTTTAAAAAACACTGCCAGTGCTTGGCACAGAAGAGAGGACTCCCAGTTGAAATTAATTGCTACACCACTGCCCTGTTGAATTTATTTATTATGGTTGTGTGTTTATTCCGCCAAGGCGGTAAATCATTCGCCCAAATTCATAGACCAATCAAAAGCGAGTTTAAAGCAAAAGGGGGGGGGGAAATAAGCTCCCACGCATAGTTATGAATTTTAAGTTTTGCTTTCGATTATCATTTGCGACCAGCAAAGTCTTCAAGATGGTTGTGTGCATGTTGTGTAACTTGACGGTACTAAACTACAAAATTTATTTACCCAGACTGGAGGGGCCATCCATATAGTACATACACAGTGAAGGGGGGAGAGGGGGTTTAGCAAAAGCGTACATCTATTGTTTAAACAAAGTCATTTCTATTGTTCTCTGCATACAAGGGGGAGGAGGTGTCAAATATTTGGAAAATCTTTGCGTACGTACTATATGGACAATGCTAAAGAGAAGTATACTTTGAGCTTCTCGTCGGGGGGGGGGGGGGTTTGGAGAAGCTCTCAGGCTTGTTTTACATCAACAATTTTAAATCAAGTTATCAAATGTTTCACATTTTGTACATTATTAAACATATTTAGTCTACTCTGTTTCAGTGCATCTCTTACATCTGTTAACCCACTTCTTAAAGCTATCTAGCTAAGCTCAAGTGGCTGACCTTCCAGCCTCGGCTGGTTTATTTATTTTTGAATACCTAAATTTCATCGTCACGAGCAAAAACCCTGCGCAGGCATAAAACAAAGCATAAATTATCATTGAAGAAATATTTCAAAATCAAACCTTTAAGCTGATTTTTATCAGCTTTTTCATCTTTGACATTCTTTACTTCATTGGTCAAATCTGAAATTACAAAATAAAAGAATTAGCTGCTTACCAGTGGATACCCCTTAAAACCTACAACAACAAAAAGATACCCAATTTATCCTGATAGAGAAAACATTAAGGGCTGAAACTTTTCCTAGTGAGTCTAGGCTACATATGAATTTCTCCCCTTTTTATAAAGCTGTTATGATAAATTTTATTGCTTCGTGAAAAATGTGATTTTAGCTATTTTTACCCCGCCTTAAAACCTACAAAATGGTTTTCTTGAATGACTTTTTATAAAATAGTCCTTTTGGTCTCAAATTTTGAACAGCGATTCACTGCAAAGTTACTAATGCTATAATTAGATCATTGGTACCTAAATATTTTCAAAACTGTACGTTCAAATCAAATCACACCTTAAAACTTACAATCATTGACCCCTTGCTCACAACTTACTGAAACGATGAAATTGTAATTCAGGTGCTGAACCGTGATTAATTGATCAAATACATGCTATAAACCGATTCCCAAAACAATACTTGTATATTTCAATATTTCATGCCCATAATGCAATTGCGCCTGTTTTTTTTGTCAAAAAAAGGTTTGAAGGGTTAAAACTTTTATTCCCTTCATTTTTGACGTATGTTACTAATGTTTTTCTAAATCTTTATCAAATTTGTGACGTTTCGGTATGCAAGATGACCATGTTTCGAGAAAGTCGATTTTTAGATTTTATTGGCCACTGCCATAACTTTAAAATAGAACTTTGAGGGACTTGCAATTTTTTTTGGGTGTAACCATGGAGAAAAACATGATTTTTTCGTACCTACCATAAGTATAGGTACCTAAAAAGTATAGGTTTTATGACCTTAAATTCATTTGTGTAATCTCTAGGTCCGAAAGACTTGATTCTTTGAAGGGATTTTTGATAACATTTTCAATAACTTCGAATTTTACGACACTTTGCGATAGTTAAAATTCTTGAAAATAGGTATTTTAAGAAAGTATCTATATTAGAGATTGTAAAAAAATGAATAGTAACAATATTAAATTAAGTTTGGTGGTTAAGAGAACCCAAAACCAAACTTTGTAGATTTTTAGGGGTATATGGTTTTAAGGGGTATCCACTGGTATCCCTTTAAAATAAAGTATTACTATATGATAGATGAAGAATTATTATTTCAAAATCAAACCTTTAAGTTCATTTTTATCAGCTTTTTCATCTTTGACATTCTTTACTTAATCGCTCAAATCAGAAATTACAAAAAAATAAAAGAAATTAGCTACTTACCCCTTTAAAACAAAGTATAAATTATCATCCAAGAAATATTTCAAAATCAAACCTTTAAGTTCATTTTTATCAGCTTTTTCATCTTTAACATTCTTTACTTCATCGCTCAAATCTGAAATTACGAAATAAAAAACATTAGCCGCCGATCCCTTTAAAATAAAGTATTACTATATGATAGATGAAGAATTATTATCCGACACGCGTAAATAGCGACATTTGATTGGCTTCTTTGCTGTCCAATATTTTCGAATATATAGCTTCCATGGAGGCTACATATTTCAAAAATTGACGTCACACAACGAGTTCAATGACAATTGAGCATCTTCTTTTTGACGTTACGTCACAAAATAAAAATAAGACTTTTGAATAAAAAACTACCAAGAAACCAGATTTACGAGCTTATAAATTGGAATTATGTTTGAAAACGAGAAATGTTTTAGCGATAAACGGATAATAAACCATTTATTTGGACGCAGTCTCATCCAATATGAAAAGTATTGGGCTACGAGAAAAGATATTTTTGCATATTGGATTCGACCTTGTCCAATAACTGCTTAATATAATTTCAAAATCAAACCTTTAAGTTCATTTTTATCAGCTTTTTCATCTTTGATATTATTTACTTCATCGCTCAAATCTGAAATTACAAATTAGATGAAAATAGAAACTCAAGGTATCAAAAAGTCCAAAAATTCGTTATTATTCCCGTATAAAACTTCTGCAAGCCGATAGATTTTGCCTGGTGAAAAATTTTGCTCGTTTAAAACAAACGATTCAGTGTCAAGGTATTAATATCAAAATTCAAGAGAATACCTTGCACATCATTTTTATCAGCCTTTGAGGTTGCCTGCTGATTGATATTTTGCTGTAAGTTTTGTATATCCTTAGTATTGTCATTGGTATCTTTCATTAAATTTCCAATCATCGCATGAATCAAGGAATTATGTTTATCCAAAGAACACTTTTCCAAATCATAAAACTTCTGCATGTCCTTGTACTGGAGTCCCAATAGAATATCCTCTATTCGACTCCAAAATGTTTTGAAAGTTAGCAAATCTGAAATGTCGGTAACAGCTCCATGCTTTAATTCGTTTCGAAGTTTTCTGACCAAATAAAGATAAGCTCCAATAGATTGGTCACCTGGACTAAGATTCTTGATATCCCAGCCTCCTATAGGTTTAAGACCAACAACAGTTCGTAGGACAGCAATGAGTAAGGTAATGTCCCAATCTTCAGGGTTTGAAAGTTGGTTTTGAGGACAAAGTGTGTTCCATTGATCAGATTTTAGCACTTTGTGAAGCCTATTTCCTGAAGGATAAGAAAACTGAGGTTGAGTATGGATCTGAATTGAGAGGAAACAATGTCATGTCATGGCTAGAAAGTGAACAATACTATTATTGTAATCAATAACCCAGATGCACTTCCTGTCTTGGAGTCACCCTTGAATAAAAAAGTAGGTATTTTCACATGGTGGCTGTTGGTAGAGCAGGGAGTGAGGGAGTCTCTCCCCTTTACTATCTGCGGTAGACCTGTGAAGTCGCATGCTGAGGTGGAGCACCACACCTACTCTCAGCTCCAAGCTATCTACCTCATAGATCAGATTACCCAATCTAAGCAACTCATTTTCTGAGTTGGCAGTGACCGGGGATGGATCTCACATCCCTTAGATTGTACAGCGAATACTCTACCAAGCCACTTTTAATATTAATCTAAACCTATATTCCATTATTACGTTAAGGTTTCCTGATACAACTCAAGTTCACTTACGTTTATCTTGTTTGCATTGCAATAATCGCTGATACAAAGCTGATGGATTTGTTGGCAGACCATGGTAAGATGCATCATTATGAGAATTGTAAAGAACATCTATAAGTGCCTCTTTAATGCAATATTCCAAAGCGAGATTGACTCGAATCCAATACTCGCTTTGTAGAATGTACAGAGGTGTACTCATGATGTTCTAAAAGAAACACTTTGCTGATGAGGTCTATAAGGGAAAATCGAAACCAGATATTGCTTCTGAAGAAAAAAAATATTAAGAAAAGCACAGGGTTTCTTTAAAAATTACATGGTCCTTGGGTTGCACGCCTGACAGAAGCGGGGAGACTTCAGAGACTTCTCATTTTCAGCCTTGAGGCTCCCCACTTTTACGGTTGTTCCGCAGGAACTACCTTGGAGTTTAATACTGGCAGGAATATGATTTCCTTACGCTTACAATGTTGGTTTTTCTCCTTTTGTAGCAAAGTGGCATGATGCACAATGGAATAATTCAATCATCCCTCATATTTTTGTCCATCATTGTTCTATTTTGTTCAATTTTTGTATTTGTTCTTTTATTTTTGCTAAAAAATAAAATAATTGTATTAGAATTGTCAGGACAAGTTTATATAGAAGTATATACATTTGACTTTTATTTCAAGAAAACAGATTAAATTTTAGTTAATACACTCTTCTTAAAATGCTCTGTTGACTTGTTTTGAAAAACGCAAACACGCAGCTGTTGAGATAAACACCATTCTTTGTTTGTAAAAATTTCAAATTTTTGTTTCAATATTAATTATTTGAAATATATCTTTTCTAATAACAACACCCATAACGCTTGCATCTTAAGAAGAGTGTATCATTACCCCCACGCTATTTTAGGCGTTTGATGGAGGCACTGCATCTGAAGCAAGCTCAATCAAATTTATTTCCGACTGGAAAAAGACAGACCAAACAAAAACATATCTTTCATTCTTCAATACATTTCTAACTAAAATACAATAAAAAAATTCAACTTCAACATTATAATAAATATTTTTTAACAAATTTTTACACGCAAGATTTAAAATATAATTCTTTTTTGGGTCACACAATAAATAGTTTTTAAAAATATATACACAACTAGTAATTAAGATGAAATAAAAAAATAATGACAAAATTTCTATAAAATATTTTTCTGTTTTCTCTTAACTTTACAAACTTTAGTAAAAAACAAATTACACGTCATTTTATTCAGGTGTTTTAAAAATCTCAAGGGAAAAGTTTCCCCCCTGAATCTCCTCTACTAAAGGAAAATCTAGCGATAGTTTCTTATTCTAAGAGTAAGAAATATAAGAAATAACCTCTGAAAAGAATGGTCAATTGTTTTCATTTTATAGCTATCTTAAATCCGGTCAATATCTAAAAATGCTGAACCCTTATTTGATTCAAGAAGTTTTTAAGATAAAAACACTCTTGTCTTTGATCAAGAGACAATTCCATTACTGCCAAAGAATATCTCGTTTCTAAGATACCTCTACTATTATCATGCCAATGAAATTATACGATCCTCACGTTTCCTGGTCCAAATTATCCCATTCTGTAGAAAGGCCATGGACACGGAATCGATACAAACAAGTACAATCAGGATTTCCATAATTGCTTTTTACCCTCAGCTCCACATAACTGATTGCTTTGGAATAGTAATTCTATATATAAAAAAAACAACTTAGATTATTGACACAATCTTAGAATAAATAACAAGAAGAGCACACACAACTGTAATTTGATATCTCATCCCAAACTTGCAGGCGAATATTGAATTACAAACCTTTTTATGGTATGATAAGTTGACACACTGATACGCTTAACCTGCTTACTTTTAGAATTTTAAAGGCCTAAATCAAAGGTCTTTCGGTACTAGGTCCTAAGGAACTTTGTTGATAATGCTTCATTGAATGGGTGTAAATATGCTTTGAGCTACTTACTATCTCATTATCTTATTACTCATTATCTCTACATGCTATATACCTGAACATTGAATGTTTGAATAGCACTTTTCTCTCTTAAGTATACATAGGATCCAAGATGAAATTTCTCTTTGCCCTCCTTGTCCAGCCAAGCCTAGAAAAAGGTGAAGATAGAATAACTTTGGGATACCAAAATAATATAATTGTTCTTGATTGGGATTTCTGGGGTTTCCTTCTTTGTAATTTTTGTAACACTTTGGGGCTCTACTGCAGTGCAATGATCTCACTTTGTACTTGATATGATATTCCAGTGTCAGATTTAAACACTTTTCCCAACCAAGCTTGATGTAAGTGAGGCAAAACTGAGTAAAACCCCCAAATCAAACGATGTCAACAGAAACCCTTCTATTGCTTTTTTTTTTCTCGAAAATTTTGAGATTTTGAAAAGTCGTCCATTATTCTTCAATGATAAGGCGACATTTTATTGTCATATTAGATAAAACATAAAAGAAGCCCTGAAAAAAAATTGTCAAAAGTCAAAAGTGATCAGTTTCTTACATAAACATCAAACTCTCTAGGAGCTAATTGATATTGACTTGTGGAATAACGATCAAGTTTCCTATCTAAATGTTCTAATGTAACCATTGTGATTTGAGTTGAGACTGCAAGCTGAAAAATATATTAATAATAACAATAAGAAGTTAACTATTGCAGAAAGAAAATACATTTTCAATTGGATTTTATTCTTTCAGAGGTTAGTTATGTTAATTTATTCAAAACATTTAACTACACAGCTAGAAATTCTGATTCAACATTCATTAGTGAATTAAATTGATTTATTTTTGTTTGCCTCTCTTCGTTACACTTGTTCACTATTTTCTAGCCTTTGGCAGCACAAGGGCTAAAAGGGGAAATTCAATCAAGTCTAGAGTTCACTGTCCCTTTTCAAACTTATTAATGTAAAAAGCATTATAAATAAAAGAAACCTTGATAACAATGTATCCATTTGTTCCCTGCATCGGCCAACAATTTCCTGGAGTTGTATCAGGCTGAATAACATTCCTTGGTGATCTCGGATCTTGCCAAAGAGGTAAGCCAAATACTTTGATGATTGGTGCACCAACTTCACAAGTCTCTGAGTGATGTGGAATATTGATGGAGCCACCTGAAGATTCATAGAGTCATCATTCAATTGTGGGTTACTTTTATTACAGGCTTAAAATTTGAATAAAATACTGACGAGGCCCAGAGGATATTATTGACTGCCATGGAAACATTAGATTATGATTTTTAATTTTTGACTTGAGGCTATTGCTAACTCTATAGAGTAGAAATACTATAATCAACTAGATCAAGTCATTTTGATATCAGTTGTAACTGATAAACTTCCCTATTCTTAAAAATGGAGCAATGGGGTCTTCCAGAAAATGTACTTACATGAAGGTGGAGGATATAGTGTCCGGGGGTAGTGAAAAATCTACAAAATTTGCCCTGTCGGGGGGGGGGGTAAATTTCTTAAAAAAAGTTACCTTTCCCCATAATTATTCAAATCTTTTCTGGAAAAGCCCAGTTGAGGGAGAACTGAGTGGGTTTGACGTAAAACTTTTAGACGTGATAAACTGACAGTTGAAAAATGGGTGTTGTTATTATCATACCATTAAAAAGAAAGTCTGTTACCTGCAGACTCCATAGCAAAGTCTGGTAAGGCCAGTACATCAGCATGGAAGTGATCGAGAGCTGAGTGGATTGTTTCAAACAGGTTTGGCGATGAAGATAGACAGTCCTTGAAGTATACAAAGAAAGAAAAATATCTTGAATGATTGGAAACACTAATAAAGTATAAAAAATGGTGAAATCTGTATAAGCGTACATAATGGGAGAAATGAATCTCTATTTAATACAATGCTGAACAATTTCTAATAAAAAAAGGGCGCTGTGGTATAGTGATCATTGACCTTGGTTGCTACACCGGCGACTGAGGTTCGATTCCCACTCACAACGGTTCACTTGGCAAGAGAAAGAACCTTCGCCTGGGTCAACCCATGCCATGTGAGGGGAATGGGGTAGTCAGTTCAAGGTGCTAACGGGGCGCTAATTGAAAGGGTCTATAGTTGCGAAAATGGGCCTTAAAAGTCTCCTGCGACTCAACCAAATAGAATAGAAAAGTAAGGTTGTATAAAGGTAACTTGATCATACCCCGCCGTTACAAAGATCTTTGCTTCCATTTTCTTTACTTTCAAGCTCTTTGTAGGCTAAAAAATCAACCCAGTGATAAAATAATCAATTGATAAATTAATCAATTTTATTTTGATTACTCAAGTGAATTGATCTTATATATGTGAAATCAAGTGCGTATTACTTATAATAAATGAATCTACGGATCCTGCACTAATGTACTTCCCAGTTTTCTCAAAGGTAACGAATCAAGTGGGAATTGAACCCATGAACTCTCGCTTGCCTGGCCATTGCTAGTTAGCGGGTTGGTTGTAGATTGGACACTGACTGTTTCTCAGTCGTAGCAATTCCATTGATTCGTATGATTCAGGTACCGGATGGTGAATATGAGCATGTCGCTCCCCTCGTCTACTACGAACTAGTGTAATAGCAACGAACCGATAGTACAGTTGGGAGAGCAATCGCCCGGCAAGCGAGAGGTCGTGGGTTCAATTCCCACTCGATTCGTTACCTTTGAGAAAACTGGGAAGTACATTAGTGCAGGATCCGTAGATCTTATATATGATGTGCAGTTTGGGATTTCACAAAAGGGAGTAGGTATAAGGAGTATTTAGAGGGCTCAGATTCTGTGGAACTTTGATTTGTAAATAAAAATAAAGTGGATCTTATTTTACAGTTATTTTCATTTAATTTTCTAATTAATGGGCGACTCTGGTAGTTGTAAATCAATATACCTTCTTGTTGAAATTCTACGTCAACTTGAACTTTATTAACTCTCTCGTTCATTTTCTTTACAACATCAATTGTACTGAGAATCTATAAGATGAAAGAAGAGATAATAATCACAAGAAAAGTAATCTAGTCAAGGAGACTTTCACTTTAATCAAGACTTATTTTCCAAGTATCGGATCCGCAGCTTAAAATTAAAGCAGATAGAAAGGAAGTGTTGGGATTACCAGGGATGAAAGTGCACGCGATCAACTAAGTTGGTCCCCATATGGCCAAAAAAAATCCCAATTTTGTTTTCTCAGTTCGCTCCACTTTTGGCAGTAATTCCTCCCATTCTTCGTAAAATTAGCACTTTTATAAGAAGTCGTTGCAGTGCTAATCTTTCACTAAATTTTTAACTCACTTTCCTTTGAGATTTTTGGACCCTTTCAAGTACTATGTGTTTCAAAAAAAGTGTACAAGTTTGAATTAAGATTGTGAGAAAACTAAAAACATTTATAATATCTGAACTTTTTACCATCAGAAGGAAGAAAGGCTCAAACTTTAGCTTTAATTTTGATATATTCTATTCTAATATTCATGGAAAAACTTTTCCTAACCTGTTTCTGCAAATTTTCCATAGTACTTTTTTCAGCATACTCTTCTAAATTTGGTTTTTGACAAGTACAGTTTTCCACTTTAGTGATATTATTGTTATTCTGATGGAGGTTTGCCATGCTTTCTGTGACTTGGTCAATATATGTCTTCTGTAAATTGATTTGTTGCAATAAGCTAGAAGAAACAAAAGATAAGGAGAATTTACTCAACCCTAACTATTCATTCTACTACATCAATGGCCGAAAGCAGACTCATCCTCTTTACTTTAGATTTATGTGCACGGGCAAAAAATTCTGGGTTCTATAGTACACTTACCGTAAATCCTCGAATAAGCGCCTGGGCGCTTATTTAATTTTCAGGCTCTAAGGGGGGCGCTTATTCAAGCGGGCGCTTATTCGAGGATTTACGGTATACATCGGCAAAATCAAATTAGAACTGCTGAGATTGAAAAATTGTATTTTACCTTTCTAAAAGCTCCGATGAATCAGGTTTGCTTTCTTCAGATTCAACCTACAGACATGATTGATAAAATTTTTTATGTGTAAATTGTTTATATTGAAGGGTCTATTTACATGAACATCGACATTTTTTCAAGAAATGGGACTAAAATTTGATATATGAGGTCCCCAGCAGACCCTGGATTCACGCAATAACCCAATTTTTTTCAAAATTCACGCATTCTTGCAAACCCTTGAAATAATAGACATAATCGGCAGAAAAACTGAAAATTCACGTATTCAAGCAAAAAATTGTGCTAATTCAAGCATTCACACAATTGAAAAGTGGATATTCACTTTCACGCAAGTTTTTTCAATTCACACATTCACACATTGTTTTTCAATTTCCAGGCATTCACACAATCAAAAAAGCCCCTACGGGCAAACCACTGGGGGCCCAATATACGACAAGCTCCAAATGAAAGGCTTTATGAAAAAGATCTAATGAATAAAAAAGACAGGCTATGATTTATACCTTTTGAAAGAAAGCCTTTGATGTTTCTAGGAAAGAAACAAAGTCAAAAGATATTATATTGCTTATACAAAAACGGTTTGAAGGAAAAGTAGTTGATTTGATTAGAGTTCGATTTGTAGAGAGTTAAGAAAAATGAAAATTTCAATTTATGAAGCAATTCAGAGGTCTGCGTTAGATATTTTCTCTTAATGTTATCTAGGATTGGGAATTGAGAAGATATCTAAAGTTTTCTAAAAGAAATGTTGATTTTGAAATCAAAATACAAAATAGCAGTGAACTTACTATGATATAAGAACAATAAGGCCAAAATGTAAACTGTTATTAGCAGCCATCCCAAAAATAGACTAGAATGAAAAAAATAATATTCATTTGATTTGAATGACATAATACGATTTAAAAAAAGAAATTAACCCTGAGAAGTTTAAGCAGAGGTGCTTTAGCATAAAGAGATTATTTGTGGAATAAACTTTTTCAAGTTACCTTTTTTTGGAACTGGTATCTAGAAAAAGAAATATAGTAGTTTATAGTAGTTTATACTACAAGTTGACACTTAAACTTGCCAAACAAAGATTGCATAAAGCTTCTATAAGCCCCTCATTCAAATTTTGCTCACTGGTTTTCATGAATTTTGACATTTTGGAAAGGTCGAAATTTTCAGTTTTTAAACATAACTTTTGATTGACTGAGTTGAAGTTGATTTTTTAGTTTTGTACCAGTTTGTACACCAAAATTTATTAGGCTTTCTTTTTCTATAAAATAAAAAGAGTCAGCAAAAAAATCCTCTCTATAAACTCATCTTGAGAAATCTGTATACTTATTTTTGGCGCACTAGGTGTGAATGAAAAATGTGAATGGACCTTATATGTGACTCCCCAAGCAATTTAAAGTACCAGAAAATTGGACCGATCTTTAGACGGTCTTTTAAGGGCCGGTAAATTTATGAAAAGGCCACTACGAGTTTAGTTAATTTAGCTGCTGCTGCCAAGCATCCGGTCCCAGACCGGCCCCGATCGCCTGTTTGACATCCTTTTACAGCAATTTTTTGATGTAATCGTTACTAAAAATCACTAACTAGCGGCCTGTACCGGTCTAATGAACGGCCACGAGCGTCTATAAGCGGCCAGGACTGTTAGAGATCACATTTCTAGGAGGTCTGGAGGCCGATCTAAAACAAAAATTTGACCGCTACTAGACCATTCGTAATACCGGACCAAGACCGGTCTGATTTTCAGGTACTTTAAATCACTTGGGAAGTCACATATGTGCTGTTTGGGATTTCACAAGAGTGGAGAAGTATGAGATAATAACAGGTTTCAGACTCTGTGGAATTCAATGAATGTATTGAGCAGTCCTCTCGCTGAACTACCCTAAGCTGTATATTTATACTGTCTGAATATGAAAACATACCTTTATCATTGGCAGCAGAAAATGGGTTGAACTTGAAAATGATTTCAGTTGCTATGACAAGAAAGAAAGGAGTTCATTAAGAAAAAAAACATGATCTTAATTTAGTTGTAAATGCTAGACCTAACAACTGAAAAAGAAAAGAGTTTTAATAATTTAGCATTTCTCGAAGAACAATGTCAAGTTTTTAAACTCTTGCTTTATCAGAAATAAGTTTTACTAGGTAAAGATCCTAGAAGTTGACTAAAATTTATTGCCATGGCTGTATTATTTTTATCAGGAAAATAAAACATTGGCACAGGATGGAATCTTTTAAAAAATAAACTCACGTGGCTCCTCATCTTCATGTTTATCAAGTCCTTAAAAATGAATGAGAAATATATAAAAACAAAATATTATCAGGATTTTAAGGGAGGCTTGAGTTTCAAGTTTGTGAATTTTTTTATTGAATCTCCAATAAAAATCTGAACATACCATATAAATGTTCTGGGCTGTCATTGTATGTTGCAACATGAATTGCATCAGATTCTTCTTGGTCTTCCTCTTCTCTGGTCGTCTTTTTTTTAAAGTTCCGAGAATTTCTTCTCTGAGGGCTGCTACGATGTGGACTGTAACCACGCCTTAAAGAGTATCCATTTGAGTCACCCATTTTAATTGTTAATACTAATAGTTCATTATCTAAAATTAAATTTAAAATGAGAGATGTAGGAACTTCCAAGTATTCATTCAATCTTGTAATGCTCCATTTCCAAAAGCATGTTTTCCAAAGATAGAATTTTACTTGCTGAGTATCGAACATATTTTCTCTGGTTTAGGTCTAATCTGTCTAAATCATCTGCATTAAAATCAGAGAATATAAATATGATTACCTGCGTCAAATCTAGTATCATAAGATGATGACACACAGGGTTTTTTTAGTTTTTCTTTTTATGTTTGATAATGTCTAACAGAATTTTCTCAATTTTTACACAGGAAAGAAACAATAACTTGTGCAAGCAAATGTGTTGTGTATCTTATTAACTGTAATACTTGTGACATGCAATATGTGGGCAGTGCACAGAATTTAACTACAAAAGATGCCACAAAAAGCATGTTGCAGGTGGTATATATATAGGCATCTTTTCATGAACTTTTCTCAGCCAGATCATTTTGGCCAAGCAGACTGATTGTTTATCTAAAAAAGAGTAATTTTAGCAACACAAATTAGACACTTTTATGCCATAGGGATTCAATAAGAAACTTGTGAAATTTTTAACGTTGTAAGGCTCTTCTGGCCACTTTAGAAGGTAAGTATAGACTCAGGGAGATTGAACTGCCATCTGTCAATGTCATTGTCTTGATTGAAAAGGCCATTGCTAGACAAAAGGAAGCAATTTGTAAACACATTAGACAGCCTTCTGCTAGTAGTGTGTTTCTTTGTTTATTCTCTCTTTGAACCATGATGAAGTCTTTTTTTGTCTGTCATGTACTGTTTTAGTTTGTATCGTCCCTTTTAGTTTTCTGTGAGTGAGGGAACGCTATACTTTTGTTTTAATGTTTTTCATTGACCCGCTATGTCAACTTTTTATTAGTATTTTAACATATACACCATACATATACCTATTATTGTACTATCTTTCATTGTATAAAAAGTATTTTTATCCTTAGTCGTAATATTAAGCTATTTTATCCATTACATTTTTAATGACCAATTTGCTTTGATTTTCCTTTGTGTAATCTCGTTTACAATTTGCTTGACTTATTTAGAACAAACAATTAATTACCTTTCTAATTTGTAGCATATCATATTTTTATTTTATCTATTTTAAGACACTTAAGCCACCAAATATCGTTCAGAAAGCAAATATGTGTTATGTTTCATTTCTTATTAAGTTTAAATAAGTTCTCATCAGTTCTTGTTTTTCCTGGTTTACCATAAGTTTGAGTTTTTCTTTTTCTGTCCAACCAGGTCTGACAGAATTTTCTTAAGTTTAAATAATGTTCTTGTTATTCATGATTTACCATTAAGTTGGAGCTTTTCTTTTTCTGTTGACTATCATAAGTTGGTCTAATCTTGACATCCCTAAATCTAATTCTGACACCTGACTTAAACCTGATTAAAAAAGGATGTTTTCCCCTCTGACCACTCATAAAATATAGTTTCAATCAGCCATGGCAAAAATTAAAAAAGATTTTCTGTACCTTTAGCAACAAACAGTTAGTCACACTAGAAAATCAAATTTTCAGAAAAAACAACATCAGTCATCTACAGGATGTATTTGAAACAACCAAGACAAATACTTTAATCAAATTAAATTTCGCGAGCCAAAATAATTGGAAAATTTTCTGGATTTAATTTTCACCAGTATTTCTTGCCAAAAATGGGGACTTTGGACTGGTTTCTCTGCCGAAAATGCGATTTAAAAAAATTTGTGGTGGATTTAATTTCGCGAGTCAGGACGATTAAAGTATTAAAACTTGAAATGAAACAAAATAAACCAATTGCTAAATGCGCAGCAGCCAGAATCAACTGACAAAATTTCATTATTCAATTCCCGAGACAGAGGTTTCCATTTGTTAGGTCTTAATCATGCGGTAAAGCCAAAATAATTCTGCACATGTAAATGGGTCTTTGTTTGAGGTCCAGCAAAATACATTGTTTAGCAGATATCTACGGTGCTCCAGCACAGGCGATAGGTATTTATTGCCATTTTAAAGAAGATTTTTTTCCTTCTAAAACTTCAAACAATAAAAAATCAAAACTCGTATCCTGTTTGTCTCAAGCATAAGAATCGTAAATTCCCTGCTAGCAATTTTGTTTTTTATTCAAAATTACCTAAATGTAAACAAACTGTTAACCCTTCCATGGACGAAAATTTCACAAATCGCCAAAATAAAAAAAAAAGTCACACTAGCATTTTGGCGAAATGCTAGTGTGACTAACTGACAAACCCTTTCATGCAGGTTAGGCGAGGGAAATTTGATGTTCTGTTGACCGTCGACCGCCCACATGCTCCTGAGCCGCCGCTCAAAAAAGTTCATTATTTCTTAAAAACTCATTATTTTCTTCTTTTCCTGTGCCAAGCTATCCAAAACACTCAAAGTGAATCAAAAATAACATCTTCGCTAACAAAATGTGCGCCTCGAGTAAAAAACATGGTTCCAATCACGTCCGCGAATAGGGGGCAGGCATTTTTTTAAGCAGTGGGCGGCTACAAGGGCGTTTTAGAAATTCGCGCGTTTGAATTTTTGCGCATGTCATTTTGATTCCGAAAGTGAAAGCAGCTTGATTTCACGGTGGGAGATGGGAAGCACCAGGTAGGAATAATGAATAATGAAATTTTGCCGCATCAAATATTTTTGCAACGCGACGGTAAACAGAACATCAACAGTGTAGCTGGAACCTCGATAGTCCAGGATTAGAAAAAGCTATATCTGTTATCTTTTTTCTTTAAAGAATCAACAAGCCATCAACATCGATAAATTCCACACATTTCCTCAGAAACTTTTAAAATCATCTGCCATTATGACTTTCTTGAAGCCGTTCTGAAATGAACCAATCGGGTTATGTATCGAAATTCCTATGGGAGTTCCTTTCTCGAAATTTGTAAAATAGCTAAGTTGGCCAAAAAACTTTTCCCGGGGGTTTGAGGAAAAACAGAACTGATATCATTTGTTTTTATTTAACCAGATATTTAAATTTGGGCTCATAAATACTTACTCGGGTAAATTAATGCGTGTCCAAATTTTCGTTAATTCTTCGGACCCATTATCACCCCTCCTAGCATAATAAATTATACCTTTAAAGAAGCGCATTACGATGTAGAACATGAAAATTGGTGTTACTTAAATTTAGGTTTTGCCAATTTTGCGAAAAACCGCAAAAACCAAAAAATGCTGACATCAGCAAAACTTGATTTTTAAATAACTCCAGTTTGGCTAATGGTATGAACATGAAATTTTGCTGATTTCTGCTGACGTCAGCAAAATTTGAAAAAAAATATTATGCAAAAATGTTTTTATTAATGATATGCAACTTTGGTCCAAATTTCATGTTTATACCATTAGCCAAACTGAAGTTATTTAAATACAAGTTTTGCTGACGTCAGCATTTTTTGGTTTTTGCGGTTTTTCGCAAAATTGGCAAAACCTAAATTTAAGTAACACCGATTTTCATGTTCTACATCGTAATGCGCTTCTTTAAAGGTATAATTTATTATGCTAGGAGGGATGATGATGGGTCCGAAGGATTAACGAAAATTTGGACACGCATTAATTTACCCGAGTAAATAAATAAGTTAATAATATTCAATATACTATTTGTATCTCTTAGAAAATAAACACTTACAGAACGACATTGTTTATCATTTGGAATACCCCCGTATTTGAACCATTCTATTGTGGCCGCAAAATAGGGCGAAAACTAAGTAGCACCCTCAGTGCAAGATAGCCGCCTCATCTTTATTCGCCCGCGCAAGAATGTGAGCTAATCATTTTTTCTCGCGCGCTCGAGGGGAAAAGGAAAGTGATCAATATTCTTTGAAGGAAAAACGTCAGAAACAAACCCAAAGACCAAAAGATGTATTTTGTTGTTGAGAATTGATCCTGTGAAGATGAAAAAATTTTTGCTTTGCGTTTTTTTCCGAACGCTGAAAAACTCTAATTTCGATCTTCCTTTAAGGTAAAGAGGTTGCGAGATTTGGGTTAGCGAGGCAAAAATTGCTAAAAAGCTGGTAAAATCGTAATCCTCAAAAATCGAAGTTCCAGCCTCACTGAACATCAAATTTCCCTCGCCTTATTCTGGCAAAAAAAAGCTGAAAAATTCCGGAAAAGTTACAAGCAACAAGAATCTTATCTTAGTGCCAAAATGGGAATTCTGAACTTTTTTTCATCTCTTTTTTCCCCGCGCGCGGGTTTTGTCGCAATTGAATTTCCCAACCAGTCAAGAACAAGTGCAAATTAGGATACCTTCGGCAATCTCTCCTACTTAGGAGAGTATCTTAAATTGGATACAAAAAAGTATCCAAAATAGCAATCAACATCCTAATTAGGATACTGAAAACCAAAAAACCTGTATTTTTCACCAACCATAGACATCCGCACCATCTTACCACTTCCAAGATGTAAATAATAAGCAAATGAGATTGTGTACTGAATTTCATCGAGTTTGGCTGGCGGAATGCAAAACTATAGCCTAAAACCACTCCGAATGTGCTAACTAGCATATGCGAACGAAATTTGGACCGTAGCTAGGGTGGACAGGCCAAAATTTTCCCCTCAATCTTTAGAAACCAAACTAATTTTATTTGAAAGTATTCCCAAAGTTATTCCATTTTCAAAACACAAAAAAATCACCTTTTCAAAGAATCACCTCCTTACACCACGCCAGCAAGAAATAATTTTCGGAAGCACCAAAATCGCGCCAAAAATCTTCCGTGTGGCGGGGTGTGGGGAGTTTTGCCTGTGCGGTCTGAAAATCGGCCCGATGACTGTTAAACTTTAGCTTATCGCTAATGAGCTGGAAATGATAGCTAAAAACAAATTTCACCACTAGAAAGCTGAAATCCTCAGCTTTCAGATGGTGTATGGTGCTTAAATGAAAAAATCCGCAATCTTGTTAAAAAATCACAATTTCTTCTTATTTTTCGAAATTCCAGACGGTCTGTAGATTTTCAAATAAAGCACTTTGTGATAGATTGTAGCCTAATCTTACCCTGGGTTTACTAAAAAAACCGCGATTGAAAAGATAAACCAGCTCAATAGCGACAGCCATTTGTTTCAATGTGGGTCGAGAATTTTCCGGTGCCGTGGTCAGCGCTAAATCGCGTTTTCACCTTGACATCGAAAAACATGAATATCTTTGGAAAGAAAATAGATACCTGGATGCAGTTATTTTTACTTGTTTCCCTGATAATTCCTGATTGATTTAAAAAAAAGAATGAACAGATTTGGATGATTTAAAGGCAAGTACTAATGCATTGAAGTTCATTTTTGTAAATTCTTCCTCGTTCCGCGCAAAAAATCCTGACGAGTGCGCACCCTACCGTAGCGGGCCGTTCCGTAAAAAGAAAAACAAATCTTTAGCTCGTGTTCGCAAAATTTTAGACTCTGGGCGGCAGATTATTACCGTAACTTGGTCTAATGTCAACATCCCTCGTCTAAATTCAACACCCTTCTCTAGAGCTGACAATAATAGAAAGGTCGAAACTATTTTTCTTTGCTTAGTGGTAAGAGAGGAAAAATTCTTTTTCAATCACCGATTCCAACTTTCATATTATTCCTATCTCTAAAAAAGGGTGTCGAAATTAGAATACGGATGTCGAGATTAGACCAACTTACGGTAAGGATGTTAATTTTCGAGGAACCCGCCAGAGAAATTACTTGAAATTTTGATCAGTGGTGCAAATCTTGATGAAGAAAAGGTTTGCATAGTTTTCCAAACGCGGATCGAAGAAGCAGGAACCTGAAAATATCAGGTCAAAGTGTCTGCTCTCCTATTTAGGATACCTAAATCTCCAAATTAGGATACAACTCTCCTAAGTAGGAGAGATTGCCGACAGGTATCCTAATTTGCACTTGTAATTGTTCCTGACTGCCAAACGCCGCCCCACCCTATAGGCCGATGAAATTTACATATGAGTTTACCGTCGTGAACTTACCCAAAAATAGATGCGTCATGATTTCATTATTCATTATCCATTATTTTCCCAACAGCACCTTATCCACCATTTCTGCCAATCATGCTCTCTCAAAATAAAAAATTTTGCTTCGCTTCAACCCTTCGCATCTTTTGCGAACGAAAAATAAAGATCGATTGCTACAGTGGCGCTAGATTTTGCAAAAAACTAAAATGGCGGTCAGGGCGGTTTGGCAGATATATGGGCGGGACGCCCACTGCAGTTGTAGGATTGAGGGCGGCAGCATTTTCTGTAATAAATCTTCTTTGTTTATCCGTGTAAACATGCGTAGAGACGATTTTAACAAAGATAGAGGTTGTAGTTGTAAAGAAATATGGAAATAGTGAAAAATTTATGAGTTTTGAAAATAATGAAATTTTCATGCGGGTGCTTTTTAGAGATGCGGGCGGCCGACAGTACTCATATATAAATTTCATCGGCCATAATAGTGGTAGCTATACACAAGACACAACAAAGAGACATAAAACATAATTACAAACCGATTCAAAATTAACGTGGATAAAGATAAAATGCTATTATACAAAAGGGGAATTAAAACAAATCAAACGGAAACTATTGTTCATCAACCTGTTTAACAATTTGTTTGATTGGCCAAGCAAGCGCTTGGCTCTCTTCTTCTCTGTCTGGGTCTGGCTGAGGGTGAGGCTGAAGAAAAAAGTGAAAGGATGCACAGCAAGTTTACAAAATTGCTTTTCAAAGACAAAAGAGGGAAAATATCCCTAGCCTAATCATTTTTGAATGTTTTATACTCCCCTGTTACCAGCAAACAATCACATGTCGAACAGATTAATGGCAGGAATAGGAAGGAATGGAAATGGTCCGTTTTGGAATTCCCAACAACAAAAATAAAGACGTAAACATTACAGTCGGCGTAATCTGCAGTGAAAGATTAAATATAACCGTTTCAGTTTAAATACTTTTACATACTATTGGTACTAGTAGTATTAGTACTCAATTTTTTTTTGCTTCTATGATTCTTTTTTTTTTCTAATGAATAAAAAGATTTTAGAACTAATTTGCTATAAAGTATATACTATTACCGGAGCCAGTCCCGGCACGGGTCTTTTAACAAAAGTTTATTGTCTTTAAATAAATAAACAAAAATGCTCAAATCAAATATATTATACAAAAGAACACGACTGTCTTTCAGGCATTTTTTGACCTTGATTGATTTTATCGATAGGGGTAGTTATGAACAAAGGCCTATCTACATAAACTATTTTTCATCATTAGGTTAAACCATTGAGTTTCAAGCCGAAGGCTAGAGGTCAATCTCCTTGGTAGGATTTGAAGCCAACAAATCCTACCAAAGTTGCGCGGCCTTGAGCGACCCGCCTGGTTTTTACACAAATGACAGATTGAAACTAAAATTTACCGCTTAATTTCGAAAAATATATCACTCGAAAACAAAGGAATTGCTAGATTCAATCCGTCATCAAAAATACGGCGCATATTTTAAGGCTTCAATTTTTCTTGCCTGAGAAAGGTTAGAGATTGACCTCTAGCCTTCGGCTTGAAACTCAATGGGTTAAACAACTAAAAACTCAAAACATTTCAATTAAAAATACAGATTGAAATATTTTCACAGATTTTTCCTTCAGTTAAAACATGAAAATGAGTTTATCCTATTGACATTTTAAACGCAGAAGACGATCGAAGACGAGAAAAACACAATTGGTTTTTGTTATGCAGTCTAGATAGACCTTTGAATATTCGCATAATTTATACGACTTTTTGGTACCGCGAGGAAATTTTCTAGCAATACGAAAATGGAGACGCGGAAGGCAGACGCACTTCAAAACCAAATTCTCAAAAAATAAATAACATAAAACGAATCAAAATAAAGCATTTTCATGAAGTAGATGCCCCTGTTCATGAAAAGTCATTATGGAAATTTCAGTAGGGAAGTGCTTCCCAGTTTTAGTCAACTTTTCAAGTGAAATTATTGATGAAAAATCACTTCATCAAAGCTTTAAAAAATTTGGTCCTGTTAAAAAAGTGCAAGCGATGAAGGAAAAAGGAAAGCACAGATCAGGTATTAAATTTTCTTTGACATACAACATACTTGTCAGCTCAGACAGATCTCATTATTTGTTCATCATATCATATCATGTTGTTTGGGTGAGGGGTTTGATGTTTTCTCTTTTAACCCAGAGCAGACGGTACCGCCAATCGAACGTTCGATTGAGGACCCTCCCCCTCCCGGCGCTCTGGAAACTTCCGGAGTTTTCCGGAGTAGCTAAAACCAGACGGTGTCAATAGAACCCCGGGGGGTAATCAGTTACATCAAAATGCCTCGAAAATGTTGATATGAAAATTGCGTAATCAGAGAACGTATGTCTCGCTCATTATAAAAAGGCCGAGACAAACTTTCAATAATTGGATTGTAACATCGAGTTAAGTCTCTTTTGTTAAGTCACCAGGGGGTAAATAAAACAGACCTTGATTCATTTATCGTTCGTTTCAACTTGACCATTCGTTTAAAACTCAGCGTCCCAAATATTTGGGGTAGGTAAAATATGTACAAAGAAATTCATACTTTTCCAACTTGGCAAATCTTTAAAAAAGAAGCGAACAATAAAATATAATTACCCTTTCCAAATAAACCTCTTCGGTGGCGAGCGTAGTCTACTCTGACGTAATTGTAAAATTTATGTGATGGGAGTTTGACATAGTAATGTAATGTTGTTTGGGGAATTATGAAGTTCTCTGGAATTTCGATTGCATTTATTCAGGTTGATTTTTTATGACTTCTAATGGTACTTTTTCTAACGAGTTTGATTACTCTGTTCTCACACTTATGTCTTTTTTTTTCGCGTCCTTTTCCGTGATTACTTTTATTTATATTTTTAAAGACAGGTAAGAAGGCATATTGATGTAACTGGTAATAGGGTTGGTGAATGAGGGGTATGTGCGGACAGGACCTCCAAAAACCGACCCTTAGAGAGACCAAATTTTAGTGAAAAAGTGACCCTTAGACTTTTTCGAAAAATTATCTCTGATTTTCAAAATTTCCTACCCTTATAGTGAGACTTTTTTGTAATTTTTTCTCTCAAAATCAAATTTTTTTTCTAAAAATCGTGATTTTTCCCACCCTTAGAGAGACTACTTTGAAATTTCCTGATTTTTGTAACCCTTAGAGAGACTTTGAAAGGTGAAAAACCCGACCCTTACCGTCCGCACATACCCAGCACCTATTTTTGCCTAAGTACCCCACCGGGCAATAGAACGGATCGAACGCCGAATCAACTGAACGCAATTGCCATTCGATTGTCTAACGTAACGTAATCAAATTGTAATCGAATATTTCCCAGAGGATTAGCCGTTCGATTGTATTCAATTATTTTCGATTGTATTCAATTATGTTCGATTGTATTCAATTATGTTCGATTGTATTCAATTATGTTCGATTGTCCAGACGATCTCAATCGAACGGAATAGACGATCGAACCAGTCGAACCAAATCGAACGCAATTTTCAGATTCGATTGATGTTCGATTGCGTTCGATTGATGTTCGATTGCGTTCGATTGCGTTCGATCATCGATTCATTGACCCCCAGATTGTTCATCGCATAATTTATACGGGAAATCGAAAGTAATTTCATTCGGCTTGTGATGTTTGAGAGTTTGGATGTTGGGAAGCTGCAAGAATAAAGCCAGACGATCTCAATTGAACGGAATCGACGATCGAACCACTCGAACAACAATCGAACCAATCGAATATTACCCAGAATTTTGACGTTCGATTGAGATTCGATTGCGTTCGACAATCGAATTTCAATCGGTCGATTGCGTTCGATTGCGTTTGATTGGTTCGATCGTCGATTCCGTTCGATTGAGATCGTCTGGGATTGAATTCAATTATGTTCGATTGTATTCAATTATGTTTGATTACATTCAATTGATTCAGTCGATTCGATCGCATTAAGCGCTCTCGTCTTTTCCAATGACGTATTAGAGCGGTCGCCCGGGCACCCACGCTAGGCTATAAAGCACTAGGAGTGGGCTAATTTAATTGCAATCAATATTCTTATCGAAGATTATCGTAGTAATCGAGCTAATTAAACATAATTGAATCTGAATCGAACGTAATTTGAACGCAGTCGAACACAATCGAATATTACCCAGGAATCAGCCGTTCGATTGAGATTCAATTGCGTTCAATTACATCCGATTGGTTCGATCGCAATTTTCGTTCGAACTTGTTCGATTGACACCGTCTGGCTAAAAGTAAAAACATTATTTTTTTCTCCAGAAAGTTCTGTAGCTCTTCCGGTGCTACCGGAGCAAGTAATTTTGAACCTGTTTGAACATGTTCTAAAAAACTGTTTTTTAAACATGGTTACAAAAAATATTTGTCCCCAGGTGATGGACTTTGGTCAAATAAAATACTTACAGTCTTTGAGGATGATGGTTCAGCCATTAATGAAATTGAAACGTGCGTTCAGTTAGTTTTCACATAATTAGCAGTAGCACAGCGACCGCTATCGTAAGGCGGCAATCACAAATATCTTCATTTTGTGTCCTCGTTATGGGTCTAAAAAGTGAGTTGTAAAAATTTTTGGGTTTTCCATTATAAGTAAGACCTCTGTCATCCATTTTTGGAGTGTATTCTTAAAGGAAACTGCCAGCCAGCTAGCAGCCAAAAAAAACAAAATGATAGCAAAAGCTAAGGACATTTCTAGTTGGATTTTGAGAACATTCAACAACAGAAGCAGTGATGTTATGATAACGTTATGGAAACCCTTAGTTCTCTCTCACCTCGACTACTGTTCTCAGCTTTGGTCACCAAACAGCATCCACCAAATTGAACAGATTGAATCAGTACAAAAGAACTTCTTCAATAAAATCAAAGGCCTTAGTGCTTTCGATTATTGGGAACAATTGAAAATGTTGAAAATGTATTCTCTACAAAGGAGGAGAGAGAGATACAGAATTATTTATACTTGGTCGATACTAGAGGGTATAGTGCCACACTGAAGGAGATGGCACTGTAAAAGGTGGTGTCTCGTCTTCAACTACAAGCCGTCATGGTCGAAAATGTGAATTACGAACAATCGAACGAAGTAGCTTTCGCAAATTTATTTGTGAGAGCTTAGCTGTACAGGCTCCAAAACTCTTCAACAGTATTCCCTCTGACATACGAAATATCACTGGCTGTTCAAAAGATTCGTTCAAGAAACGACTCGATAAATATCTGTGCTCTATACCCGACGAACCTCACACTACGTCGCGACAAACAAGATTGGCTGAATCAAATGCTCTTTTCGATCAAATTATACGTGTTGGGCTCAACGAGCTGGACAGATGAATATCATCAAATCAAACCGAAGTATACCAAAGTAAGTAAAACAACCGCGTGTTATGGGTGGTTTCAAATTTTGACCTTTGAACGCTGTGACCTCCGACCCAAAATGGCGCATGTAATGATAAACAAAGTCAAAATGCCAGGAATGTGCTTGCAAAATATCGGCAATAATAAAATTTTTGAACAAAGGAAACGTCATCGACAGAAAAAGTCCGACAAATTTACCGACTCAATTCTACTCAATTTTCGAGAGTCGGTCGGGCGACGCATAACAAAGATATTTGTGATTGCCTCCTAATTATATCGCGGCTATCTTGCTTCCAGGACACCGGAGACTTCCGGTGCAGACTAATCATCGAAAATCGTGCTCCGGAATCTTCTGGTGTTCCGGAGCACGAAAAAAACAGCACTTTTTGCTCTAGGCGTTTCCGGAGCGCCAGGAGGGTCCTTTTGATTGTGATCGAAGTAATCGATAATGATCAATAATAATGTATTGAATACCTCTGATTGTATCAAATACCTTACGATTTTATCAAATATTTTTCCTGTAGCAGTGCATCAAAATAATCTGAAATCAAGTTTATCTTGCCCAATTAAAACAGGTCCTAGGACCCATCCATTTGTTTGTTTAAAAAAAAGAAATATGAATAAATAAATAAAATGTTACTAAGAGCAATAAAATATTATGAAATTTTAATTAATGCTTGTGCAAAAAACTAAACATAGAAAATTTTCCAAATCTCTTATTTCAATTAAAAAAGCAATAAAAAATAAAACTTTTCCATGTCTCACTTTTTTACACCAATTTTTCAAAAAATATTTTAGAATTTAAGTTCTTCTTTTAATTTGATGTTTTTTTGTGGCACTTTGTTGAAAATCTAACTCTCGCATCAAATTTCAGTTTTCTTCGGAGAATTGAAGATGAGGAACAGTTTACACACCTTAGGATCATGGATTGAAACAAATAAAAGAAGTTTTATAAGGGTCAGACTTTACAGCTGCTTGTGTCAGGCAAGACACTGAAAGGCCACGGGTGCCAAAATGAAGGGTTGTATGAAATGCGACAATCTCATTGGTGGAAATTAAATAAATATTCTGCGAAGGAGCTCCAAGAAGCAATCAGTAGAAGAGTACTTTCATTTTTTTTGCAGATTTCGATATGAACTTCTCACCGCAGAGATTACTTGTTGTGTTATGATGAAGAAAGTATGACTGGATTTGAAATGGCAGTCGGGGACTGACTGAGAGAGAGAGCTGACAGAGGGCTTTTAGGGCATTAAAAATGATTCATTGTAATTTAGTTGACAAAATAAACTTCAATTGACAAAAATAATAAGAGAATCACAATAGGGTCTGCCAACTTATTTAGTTATGAAAAATGATTCATTTAGTCATGCTAAATGGAGGAATGCAGATGCCATGAAAGGATATAAAAAGAGATCATTCAGAAAGCAAGATTCCTGCTACAGAGAGTTAGATTAATATTAAGATTGGTTAATTTTGAAACGGTTTCAAAAAAGTTATAATTGCAGACAATAATTTAAAAGTTTCTGATGAGTAAAATTGTGGAATCTGTGGATGTTGATGACTTATTGATTCTGTAAAGAAAAAAGAAAAGAAGTATAAACGAAGTCCTCTAAAAAAACGGCTATTCTTTTTTAGAATCATCCTTACAATCTAGTTTTTATATTTATAAAAACTAGATTGCTGACGTGTGGAAAGGAATGTCGGCGTGACTGATCCTTTTGTTTCGATGATAAAATCAAAGCGGGAACTAATTTTCTTCTCGTTTCTTTCTTTCCTTTTTCTTTCTTATAAGTTCACGCTTTCCCTCACACTCTCCAAGCGTGGTTAGCTCAAGCGGTTAGAGCGTCTGTCTCATAAGCATGGGTTTCCGAGTTCGATCCCGCTGGGTGTCAAATTTTTCAATTCTTCAAATTTATTTTTTTAATTCTCTTTCTATTATAATGAAGGTCAATCAAACAAGTAACTAGCATACCTCCGCTCTCTGTGTAAGGTTTAGATAAGCTATGATAGCCAGGGGGGTCCATGTACAAAACAGCCGCATGTATCAGTACTTTGTAGCAAATTTCGATTTTAAACACCCACCCACCCCTATAGTACAAAATGTACAAAATAATATCCAGCAAACTCCCAAAAACACCCCAACCCCCCCCCTATATTTTACAATATACTATCACAGTACTATCCAGCAAACTCCCAAATACACCCTGACACCCCCTGTATAATACAATATACTATCAAGCAAACTGCCAAATATACCAAATATAATTTTGGCTTTTTAGTACACAAATACTAAGCAGAAAATCCGAAATTTGACCCTGACACCCCCTGTATAGTACACGTATACTAAACAGCAAATCAGAAATTTGACCCTGACACCCCCATGTATAGTACACAAGTACTAAACAGCAAAAAAATTTTGAAAACACCCACCCACCCCATGATACATGCCGCTTTTTTGTACATGGACCCCCCCCCCTGTGATAGCATCACTTAATAAGAACTTTCTTAAGTTTTTTTTTCTTCAATCTTTTTTTTACCACAAGCGATTATTCAAGGCTGAGATATAGAAGAACGAGTATAGGCGTTTGCGCCTGCGTTTGCTGACTGACAGTTTCACTTTCACTACTTTCACTTTCACTTTCAGCCAGCGAGTGAGCGAGCGATTCTTTGTAAGAGAATCGTCAAGTAACTTCTTTCAGAATCATTCTCGTTTTATTCATGATATGCACCACTGCAATGTCTTCTGACATTACGTCATGGACCCAATAGCTGATTGGTTGGAAGCGACGTAAAAGCAGTCAATACGTCACTTTCAACCAATCAGCTATTGGGTGGAACGGGAGACATTGCAATGGTGCATATCATGAATACTTTAAAGACAGATTTTTCTATATGTTCACTGAATCTTTCCAAACCACTCTCCCGCGGCAATTTCTATTTTTTATAAGAACTCTTTATTATAAGCACTTTTCCCGCGTTCCTGTGACGCTTGCTAGTCTACTCTCCCCCCCCCCATCAACAATCAATGATGAATTTATTGCGTTATGCATCTTTGCTAAACGCTACATTTTCCAACTGATTTTTATCATTTTTCTCCTCGCATTGCTATCTAACTTTCATCATCAGGTAGGTCCATTCAGGATCTAGCTTGTCCTTTTAAAACTTGGCCTCTGCTACTCAGGGTAGCAAAAAGTTGCTTATAAAAAGTGATTAGGCAAGACCAATTTGATTACTTGTTTTACAGTCCGACCGACCCTGAAATCCCAAATGTCAAAATAAAAATGAAATTGATTTTGGTAGCCTAGTACATTTTATTTTCATTGCTTTATATTATAACTCCCAAATTTGAAGTATTTTGGTAGTTTTTGCAAGGTTTTGAGAATTTCATGTTCAATTTTTCATTTTATCCATGAATTCGAGCTCTTGCGTCTTTTTATTTTCTACTTTGCATTTTTGTCAAGATGTAGTAGTTTTTGCTGCCTTTTTAGGAGATGTTAAAGGAGAAATTCTATTTTATTTTTGGACCTACCCCGGTGGGGTGGAGGTCCTATAAATTAACCTCTGTCCGTCTGTCTGTTCGTCCGTTCGTTACCAAGTTTTCTTGAGATTGACTCATTAGTTTTTTCTGATTTTTTGCACAAAGATGCATAACTATAAACCCTCGAATGTGACGGAGCAAATTTGGGCCAAAAAACGGCTAAAATCGGGTTTTTTGGACTTTGTGAAAAATTGGATCATTCATTTTTCAGATTTTTTGCATGAAAGTAAGGTACCATCATAGGTAAAAGATGGCTCAAGCAGATTTTGCAAAAGAAATTTTGTTGGCTCAAAAAACGCATGTTTATTTATAAGAATCACTATTAGATAAGCATACATCAATGTTCTTAGACAAATTACTCAATTTTTTTATGAGATAGATGTTTTGTTTTTTTTTTGCTCATGAGGGCTTACTTTTAAAGAATAAATGGGTGTTTGACATGAAATTTTGGTTGCTTAGCGTGTTTTATAGAAAAACTGTCCAAATTGGATTATCAATTACTTAGGTATTAGCTCTTTTCGAGATTGACTTTTTCATTCTTTATGATTTTTTGCACAAAGATGCATAACTATAAACCCTCGAATGATTTTTTGCATGAAAGTAGGTAAAAGATGGCTCAAGCTAATTTTTGTAAAAAAATAATTTTTCAGCTCAAAAAACGCATCTTTATCTATAAGAATCACTATTAATAAGCATACATCAATGTTCTTAGCCAAATTACTGAATTTTTTTATGAGATATATGTTTTTTTTGCTCACGAAGTATTGAATATGAAAGAATATTTTAAGAGCATGAAATTTTGGTTTCTAAACATTTTTTATAAGAAACAAAGGGCTAATTTTAATAGATCGTCACTATTTGTGTTCTGAATGATTGTTTAATCGGCAGCTACAAAATGCATAAAACATAATGCATATTGCATAAACGCATAATAGTATTGTGTAATTTACAGAAGATTTTTATATTTTCTAAAACTCTCCTTTGTAGAGGCTAAAACCGCAAAAACCTCTTTAGAAGAGTTTCTTTAAGAAAACATTCCAATTAGAGGGATTCCGGAGGGATTTCCCCAGACATGATATTTACTTTTCGAATCTGAACGAAAGAGAAAACATTCGAATCATAACAACAAAGGGTTTTCCGTCAGCATAAATAATAAGAAGATGCAACAGATCAGAAAGGTTTCCCCCTTCTTCTTACTCAAAAAAAAGTAAACACATAAACATTCGAATGTAAAAAGATTCGAAGTCTATATTCTAATTTTCTTTGATCTAGCTTTTGCATGAAGCTCTTTACTTTATATTGGCTGGATATTGGCTTATCTGACAAAAAGCATTCACATGGTTAATGCTTTGTAAGAAGGAAAACCCGTTGAAATTTATTAGCAATTGTTCGAAAAGGTCTCTGAGAAAACCCAGAATAAAGATCTTGGTTACTATTCTGGGGGGGGGGTACTTAGGCAAAAATGGATGATGGGTATGTGCGGACGGTAAGGGTTGGTTTTTTCACCTTTCAAAGTCTCTCTAAGGGTCGGAAAAATCAAAAAGTTTTAAATTAGTCTCTCTAAGGGTCGGAAAATTCAGGATTTTTAGGAAATTTTTTGATTTCCAGAGAAAAAATTGTAAAAAGTCTCTCTAAGGGTATGACTCTTGTCAAAAATCGAAAAAAAAATTCAAAAAGTCTCTAAGGGTCACCTTTTCAGCAAAAATCAGTCTCTCTAAGGGTGGGTTTTCGGAGGTCCCGTCCGCACATACCCCTCATTCGCCAACCCTAGTACCCCCCCCCCCGGGTTACTATAAAATTTACGCTTTCGAGTTAGAAAAGTAATATACGGAGGAGATATTTTCGTGTTTTTTCTACACTATACTACGTTCTGTAAAATACAATTTTGGAAATCAAAATGGCAGCAAGCATTTTCAATGGATCATGAATTTTCTTCATCATCCAAAATTCAAATTTACAGCTTTCTACCCTTTATTTTCTGGTAGATTTGTTTTGTTGAAAGTACTATATTTCAAATTCTCTTTATTATAGCCTCTAAAATTGACAATTTTCAAATATTATGCATTATGCAATATACATTATGTTTTATGCATTTTGGACCTGCCGATTGCTTAATGGTCATGCTCACGTAGATATCAATTATATATGTGTTAAATGCATAACCAGGTAGGTCGATAAAAGTATCACTTGTTATCTTTTCGCCCACAGACTCATTTTTGGGTAGCATGGCCTGAAAAACAACAAATTAAGTCGTTTTTAAATTCTCAACTTCAGTTGAGCTACAATTTGACAATGTCTTTCTGTCTGTCTGTCTGTCTGTCTGTGTGTGTGTCTGTCTGTCTGTCACAAAAACTTTAGGGCAGCCTGTAGACTTCAAAAATACAATTCTCAACTTCAGTTGAGCTACAATCTGACAATGTCGGTCTGTCTGTCTGTGTGTGTGTGTGTGTCTGTCTGTCACAAAAACTTTAGGGCAGCCTGGAGACTTCAAAAATGCTTGGATTTGGCTGAAATTTGGCACACTTGTTCCTTGGGAAAATATCTGGGGGTGTTTTTTTTATTTTTTAAAAATTTTGATTTTTGGGGCCTGGGGACGAGTTTTTCGTCAAAACGAGGCTAAAACTTTAGGGCAGCCTGGAGACTTTAAAAATGGTCGGATTTGGCTGAAATTTGGCACACTTGTTCCTTGGGTGAATATCGGGGGTTGTTTTTTTTAATTTTTTGAAAATTTTGATTTTTGAGGCCTAGGGGCGAGTTTTTCGTCAAAACGAGGCTAAAACTTTTGGGCAGCCTGGAGACTTCAAAAATGGTCGGATTTGGCTGAAATTTGGCACACTTGTTCTTGGGTGAATATCTGGGGATTTATTTTTCATTTTTTGAAAATTTTGATTTTTGGGGCCTGGGGACGAGTTTTTCGCCAAAACGAGGCCAAAACTTTGGGGCAGCCTGGAGACTTCAAAAATTGTTCGATTTGGCTGAAATTTTGCACACTTGTTCCTTGGGTGAATATCTGGTTGTTTTTTTTATTTTTCAAAAATTTTGATTTTTGGGCCTGGGGACGAGTTTTTCTCCAAAACGAGGCTAAAACTTTAGGGCAGCCTGGAGACTTCAAAAATTGTTCGATTTGGCTGAAATTTTGCACACTTATTCCTTGGGTGATTATCTGAGGACGTGTTTCTTTTATTTTTCAAAAATTTTGATTTTTGGGGCCCGGGGACGAGATTTCGCCAAAACGAGGCTAAAACTTTAGGGCAGCCTGGAGACTTCAAAAATTGTTCGATTTGGCTGAAATTTGGCACACTTGTTCCTTGGGTGAATATCTGGGGTTCTACAATTGGGCCTATGAATAGTTTGAAGGCACTGAAGTTGAGCCCAGTGCGTTGCGCACGTTCGACTATTTTTGACAATGTCTTTCTGTCTGTCTGTCTGTCTGTGTGTGTGTCTGTCTGTCTGTCACAAAAACTTTAGGGCAGCCTGTAGACTTCAAAAATGCTTGGATTTGGCTGAAATTTTGCACACTTGTTCCTTGAGTGAATATCTGGGGGTGTTTTTTTCTTTTTTTGAAAATTTTGATTTTTGGGGCCTGGGGACGAGTTTTTCGCCAAAACGAGGCTAAAACTTTAGGGCAGCCTGGAGACTTCAAAAATGCTTGGATTTGGCTAAAATTTTGCACACTTGTTCCTTGGGTGAATATCTGGGGTTCTACAATTGGGCCTATGATTAGTTTGAAGGCACTGAAGTTGAGCCCAGTGCGTTGCGCACGTTCGACTATATACAAACAACTGAGACTGTACACGCTTTTTTATTTGTAAGAAACAGTTTTATAAAAGCATGAGACTGAAGATTTCAAAGATTAGACCCTGAGAACAGCAGTTCTATTTTATTTAAAACATTAGAAATATAATATAACAACTCAAGCCTCAACTCAGATTTACTTAAAAGAACAATCATGTACATCAGGAAAAGAGGCAGAATTAATTCTGGAGAAAATTTTGCTTATAAAAAGACAAGTTGCTTTTAACAATATCCAAAATACTTGCCTCAAATGAGCTACGTAATAAGATTAAAGAACTCGTTTACTCTTCGTTTCTAATAATAATAATAATAATAAAGCTTTACAGGTTTGCAGGCCACCGTGAAGACACATGAACCTCTATAAACCGCTCGTACTTTTTACAATGATCTTTTTTAAATATAGTTTTTTTCGCGGACTCCCCCGAACTTTCCATTTTGTGTTGTCTTCCTTGATTTTAGCATTCATTTTTTCGGCTTCCTTACACCATTCTTTAATTATCTGTCTTTCATTTTTGGTCAAATCCTCTGTCACTCGGTAAGGCAGGGCTTGAAATAACGATATTTAGGTGGTCGGACACATTGTCCGATCAAAAATTGATTTGGGTCGGACATGTCCTAAGGCTTTTAAAGTAAAATGGGTCGGGCATGTCCGATTGATTTTTATGTGGGGTATACTTCAAGTCTAATAAAAGCTTCTGATAGAATTTCACATTGATCACAAAGAAGCTAAACAAATGCCAATTAATGGTCAGAAGCCCATGATTTTTACTTGAAGCATGCTTTCATTTGTTGAGAAAAAGCATCACACAAAATGAATATCTAACACTAATGATCGCAACTTTGAGAGTTTTTGTGTGTAAATAAAGAAGTTACTAATTCTATGTAAATTATAATTTCTTTTGGAAAGTTCACAACGCATCTGACAATTTATTTGAAGGCACCGAAAGTAATTGGGTCGGACATGATGTCCGACTAGAATCGATTTGGGTCGGACATTTCAGCAATTGGGTCGGACACAGACCACACTTAGAATACGCCCAAGTTATCTGGTCACCAAAACTGAAAAAACACGCGAGATTGATAGAAGGTGTTCAGCGGCGCGCATCTAAAACAGTTGAGACATGTGGACAGCTAAGCTATGAAAATCGAATGCAAAGAATCGGAATAACTAGTCTAAAATACAGACGCGAGGTAAGTGACATGGTTGAGATCTTTAAACATCTAAACTACTATGACAAATCTTGCATCCCTAAGAAATGTAACCAGCGAGTGAGACCTATGAGAACGCACGACTCTGAATTAATAGTAATCTTTGGGAACGATGGTGTTCGCGGTCCGCAGAGTAACTCCCTATACTATCGGGGCATTAAGCAGTGGAATAGTTTGCCTTCAAAAGTAGTCAACTCATCCTCAGTGGAAGAATTTAAAGAGACCCTTAGTGTGGCCTGGAAAGCTAAAAAGTTTGAATATGATTGAAAGTGTCACTATTGTTGCATACCTGTCTATATTATAACAATGTAAATAATTAACCCAAAATGTATGAGCGATTCATAGAGGCCCATGTGTCCGCACGGTGGCCTGCGAATTTGTAAAACAATATTATAATGTCCGATGTCCGACCGTTATTTCGAGCCCTGTAAGGAAAGCCTTTTTCTTTTGTTATTGCTTGCAACACTGTATTCTTGTCCTCTTCGTTCGTAAAAGCAACTTTGATTGGTCGGTATCTCGCTTTTTCTTCTCTTTCTTTCGTAAATTTACCGATCCGCTGCGTCTCGGTAATCTTTATATTCCTCAGATGGAGCCGCCGACCAATAATTTTGTCATAGATAAATTCTTCGTCCTCGATTTTTGTTTCTTCTTCAGTTTCATCTGTCGATTCATCAATCCCATGAAAAATTAGGTTGCGTGCTGTAGATCGAATCAGCTGCTCCTCCTGCTTTTCTTTTCGAATCGCATCTCCAATGTTTTTCTCGACGTGTTTGGATGTGATTTTAGCGTAGCTCATTGGTGGTCTCTTCTCTTCTTTCTTTTCCATGATGTTTTCAATCTTCTTTTCAAGCGTGGTTATTCTGGTATCGATAGTTTCTTTCATTTCGTTGACCATAACATGGTCATAGTGCGTTTTCTTCATTTATGATGCACTTTGACGGGCTGCAAAAGTCGTTTATTGATGGTGATTTTTGATTATTTTCTTGAATTTTTTCCGCCATCTTTGTGCGTTTTTTAGACGACGTTTCTATTCATGCTATGTTCAAATAAATAAACCTGGAATTTAGAAGATGCTTTTGCATATCCTGCATGAAATTAGATTTTATTTTAGTCTGTTTTTTTTCTTCAAATTCCTGAAGTTTGAATGATCAAGACAAGAAACAATAGCGTTCAAAGTGAGATTCTATCCATTATGTAAAAGTTGAATATATATGCGGGAAGGACTATAAAGCGCCCTTCGGGCGCAATAACATGTGCTAAATATTTCATCTTAAAAACCTTCAAATTGCAGCACAATTTACCAGAAGCTTCATGAATCTTTGAGGGTACTTTTTAAAGCTCAGGAGAACCTGATTTTTGCCTGGGACATAAACCCATACTGACACTATGAATTGTGAATACAGCAGTAAAAACACAACTTTTGTATTTTCCTTTTTTTCTTGAAAAAGTTGACAATTTATCCACTGATGATCCGCAGCACTATGGAAAGCTAGAATTGAAAAGTGTACACTTAGCTTGACAAAAATGATTGACAGACTTAAAAAATTTCACCTGTGAGGGAGTTCGCGGGTGTTCTGGGGGTGGCTTTTCTCAACTCAGCTAAATCTTCAAAGCCGCTCAAAATGGTAGAACTTAGCTGCAGCAGATTTTTTCGATGGAAATTGTCAGTCTTTGTAAGTAACAATATATCAAAAAATTGTTATTAAAAGAAGATTGGGCGCTAAAATTAACTAGACTCATAGCCGCCTTTTGGTAAATTTTTACTGAATCATTTAGACCTTCTGAAGACCGGTACGATTTTCAGGTACTTAAAACCGCTTGCAGAGTTGCATTTGGTGCACATCATTTAATTTCATATCACTTACAAAAGCTAAAATAAGCTTAAAATTTAAGTTTGGTTTTCCCCTTTCCAATAAAAAAGTTTTAGATTCGTACTTTTTAGTTTTTTGCCAAAAGTCAAGTAAAACTTTTTTTTGAAATCAACTTTTTTTTATTTTAAAGCTTTGGTTTATTTCCTGAATAATGAAGTTGCCGAAATGGCCGCTAGAGAGATGGATGG